>NC_132905.1:69233486-69556019 GCF_047675955.1 Chlorocebus sabaeus | reverse complement strand
CATGCTTATAAATCACCCAGAAATGAGGATTTTGAAAAAAATTAAACCTAAATTTACCTAAGAACAGTTTACATGCGTTACTAGATCAAATTAGCAAAAACAAAATAAACCTCTCTGGCTGGCTGGTGAGAAGGCAGCTAAAGGCAGCTGTGAAAACACCTTAGAGGAATCTACTCTGCAAACACTCTACCGTGTCTGTTGCGACTACGATGTTCTTTAGAGAAAAGCTAACAAATAGCAACAATGATAGAAAAAAAAATCCCAGTAAAATCCAGAAGCTAGAGATTGGAAAACATGCAAAACATTTTAAAACAGAGTGAAGAATTTTACATCTAGCAGAAATGGAAATAAAAGGTTTTCACCTGAAGGCGGAGGAGGTCTCTGTGGGGGAGCCGGACGTGTGGGAGGGGCAACAGGGCGGGGCGGTGGCGGCCGCTTGGGCTCCAAGGGTTGGGCGGGGTCTTTCTGTGGCAGCGGCATTGCTGGCTGCGCATCAATAGGAGAACCTAAAAAGCACAAAGGAGGTAAGAAGATCAGGTTCCAAGTAGCTGTTGACAGAAGGGAATATATATATGTGTAATGTTCTATCAAATGTGCACAATGGTGTAAAAAAAGGGCATGTATTTTCAGTATGAATAACAAAAGCAGTCTACCATTAAACTGCCCTCTGGTACCATGGCAGCAATAATGCTACCTCTGTGCTGACGTCTTCCCTAGGCCTCAGGTGCTGAAAGCTAATTTACTAAGTGGCCCTGATATGGCACAAACAATTTTTTGAGTTAAGTCATTTTGCAGTCTGGCCAGGAGAGAGAAGAAAAAGCCCAAATAGTTATGGGTTCATACCATAGAAAATCGTCAGTTGTACGATACAGACAAACCAAACCACATAGAAAAAAGATTAAGAACAATTTCCATCTAGTGACAGTTATAACAAATTTCCTTTCCATTGAGAGCTAATCATCTACAAGTTTTCCTCTTCTGTACCGGAGAAAACAAGGTGCACTTTAGCACCGAGGTATAAAACTTAAATGATGACTCTCCAACATCAAGCACATTGGCTACAGGAAGCCATACCGAACTTTCAAATAAAATGCATACTCTGTGCACTGGGAGGCCCAGGAGTTCTTGACGGTGCTCGGCTTGGTCTGATGGGAAGGGAAGGTACAGGACCCTCTGATATCGTAGGTGACTGGCAGGGACTAGTTCGGGGTGAAGAGCTGGGGGAAGTACCAAGGCCGGAACTTGAAGATGGCTGGAGATGCTGAGGAAGAAGTTCCTCCACTTCGGCACTATAGTCATCAACATCACCTAAGGAAAAGCAGGCTTGATCAGAGATAACTCCATTTTAACTTGCTCAGAGATTTTTTTTCACCTTAGGTTTTAAAGAGTTAAAATACACAAAACAAATATGAACATTATGACACTGCAAACACACATGGATTAAGCGTGAAGGTGTGTATAAAACCAGAATTAGTAGAAATGCTGTTTCAGAAGATGTGAAGATATCTATTGTCTCTGAGCAATAAGATGCCAGGTGACCAACCACTTGGAGCTGGGGTGACCCAATGGGTTATCAATATGCCCCAGAGCAGCTTCTCCAGTACAAGCCAACTCAAGTTTCCTGCTCTCCTTCCAAACCTGTCTACTGTGCTCTATGGAACTGCCTCACTCCCTTGCCCAACCCAGGTCCAGCCTTAGAGTCAACAAGCTCTCAGGAGCCACACAGCCTTCCCCCAGAAGGCTCCTCACTGCCACCCTCACCCCACAAAGACCCTCTTTGCTTTAAGCAAACACTAGTTCTCCCCCAGGGTCTCCTCATCTCCACTTACTTCTGGGTAGGAAAGTGGGGTCAAGGTAACCCTTGCAACCTAACTGCCATTCCAGAACATTAGTCTTCCAACCCTGAACAAAAAGTCCTACTGCTCTGAGGCTATGCCATCAGGAATTTACGTAACACCCTCTACCCCCACTTGCTATAGTCATCTCCAACGTCCATTCTTCCATTTCCTGAACCCATTCATTGAGGACTAAGCAGAGAGCAAGACTGTAAGTCAAGTCCCGCACCATCTTTCTGTGTGACATCAAAGTCCACGTGGACAACTCATTCAATAACAAAATGCCTTGGTCCTAACCTTACTGACATTCACCTCCACTCCTAACCCACACCCCTCAGAACTGCACTCCTCTGAAATAACAAACTCAAAAGCTTCATTCTGAGTTTGGCCTCCCAGCTTTTCAGTTATCTCCCTTGGCTACTCTTTCTTCTTTTGATTTCTTCAGAAGCCAGGGCTTGATCCCTCTAACTTTGACCTCCATCGGATTCTGCTTTCTTCTGTACCTACTTCAAATTCTATGGTTTTCCATCTCAAACATTACCCTACTTCACTCTTCTTCCATTGCCCGTGCTTGACATAACCCCATCCCTGTACTGATTCCCCTGTTTAATCTTTCTGTGGTAGCACTTGGACTGCTGACTGCCTCTGCTACCCAGTCCTGACCACTGCAGTCACATTTGAAATCATGCTTTTCAGTCTCTTCTGGGCTCCTAAAGTGCCTGGCAATTCCATGATTTCCTGGTTTGCTCTTCCCCTCACCCTTTGCTCTTCAGGAGCTTTACTGCAAAACTCCTCAACCCTCCTGAAACTGTGGGCTGTCCCACTCCTGCAGATAACTTCAACACTTCACAGAGAAGAGAGAAGTCTTAAGATGGGAACCCCTGCTTCAACAGCCTGCCCCCAAGCTGGAGTCTCATTACATGGTTGTCACTTGGGTATTTGAGGATGGAACAAATGGACCCTACCCAGCCTAGTTTTCTCAGTGACACTGCTCTACTATTCTGCCGTGCCCTTCCCCCAAACCATCAGCCCTTTCTCCTCTACTTTTCCATTAGCACTGTGCATTCTCAAGCCTCTTCCATCCAAAAACACCACCCTAGGACCTCCAGTCTTCCTAGAGCAATTGCCCTCTTCTCTTTTCCACCAAACCTCCTTAGAAGAGTTGTCTACAGACCCTTTTCTCCACTTCTTTACCTTCCATCCATACCAATTTACCACCATCTGGCTTCACCACTCCTGAGATCATTCTCATGAAATGTCAATAACAACTTCCCTTCCTGTTATTAAATTAGAAGGACACGTTTCCATCCTCATTTCTTCTCATCTTTCTGTGGCACAAGACACCAGTGACTACTCCCCTTCCATGCTCTACTTTCTTTCCTTGATTTTTAAGCCATGAATTTCTCTTGGTTCTTTGAGATTTCTAAACAATTGACATTGTTTCTTCTCATTTTCTTTTCATGGGCAGCCTTCTTCTGTCTATATTTAAACTCTGTATTTCCACATACTCAATCCCAGGACTATATTTCTCCATATTCAATTTATTCTGTCTCGTTATAATTCTGTTGGCCAAAGTTATATTAATAAATGCCCATCACTTTGCAGACCATTAGAACTTCCTTGACTCCAGGGCTCTCTCCTGAGCACCAGACTCATGTTTGATTGACTCCATGAACATCTCAAATTCAACATATCCAAAACAAAATTCATCTTCCATCCTGCACCTACTTCTCTCTCTGCATTTCTTTTCTTCATTTACTCCCTCACAAACATCCCTGCATAATCCATGTGGATCCTCTTTCTCCCGGCTTGGGCTGTGCACATGCTTTCTTCTTGGATCACTCCTCTATAGTGTTAATCCCATTCTTCCTGAGTCTTTGGATTCTCAACTTAAATTTCAATTCCTCTGGGAAACCTTGCCCAACTTCCCAAATCCAGGTTAAGCACCTTTCCCATGAGCTACCACAAAACCATTCATTATCACAATTATTTCACTTTATTATGAGTGCCTGCTTACTTGTATGTAACACCCAATAAGCTATGAGTTCTGGAAAGGCAAGAACCACAGCTGTCGAATCTCCAGCACCCAGCTGTTTCTGGCATAAAGGTACTACATAAATGTGTGGACTGAGTAAACAAATGAACAGAGAATGTGAAAATGAGATAACTTTGTAAGACGTTCCACTCTTAAATGTGGTACCTAGCTATACAGTGCATTACAATATTATTATAATCTAAGGTATGCATTTTAATGAAAAACTGGCTAGAATAGCATATTGTGATAGAAAACAAATGCATTTAAAAATTGTTTTCTTTTGATAATGTTGCCATCAAACAAATGCATTTTAAAATCATGTTTAAGGAAATTTTTGGCGTAATTACTTAAACTCATTTCTGTTCTCAGAATACCCTTTTGGAACTTCTACTTTTTTACCTTAACTTTAATTATTGGGACTAAACCATACACCAACAATACTAATTTGGGTTTTTATCCAATAAGAATATAAATTAATATTTGTAAAGGTCTTAATATTTGAATGGAAGAATGGTAAATACATTTAAAGTATACACAAAATAAACACAATATGATGCGAAATAAATTCGTTGTTTTTGTTTTTTGTTTTTGTTTTTTTTTTTGAGACAGTCTCACTCTGTTGCCCAGGCTGGAGTGCAGTGGCACAATCTCGGCTCACTGCAACCTCTGCCTCCTGGGTTCATGCAATTCTCCTGCCCCAGCCTCCCGAGTAGCTGGGACTACAGGCGTGCACCACCACACCCAGCTCATTTTTGTATTTTTAGTAGAGATGGGGTTTTGCCATGTTGGACAGGCTGGTTTTGAACTCCTGGCCTCAGGCAATCCACCCTCCTCAGCCTCCCAAAGTGCCGTGATTGCTAGCATGAGCTGCCGCACCTGGCCAAAATAAATTCTAATTAATAGTGCTATGTATGTCCCAAGAAGAAGAAGAAAGATAAACTTGGAAAACAAGACTTCACAGATGGGAAGAAAACATATCTAGAACTACAAGAAGTAAATGTGTTTAAGAAACAAACCTTCCATATCAAAATCTGCTGCAACCTCTGCATCTTCACCAAGCAGGGTAGAGCTTGTTGACGATGGCAATGCAATGCTAATTTTCTCTAAACTCATTTCTTCTTCCAAATTTTTGATCCAGTCTGGACTTTTTAAAGCAATAGTTATAGTCCGATTCAATAACTAGTGGAGTAAAAGAGATATAAAATAAAGATTAACGTGAAAGTTAATTATTTTGGAATAAAGAGGCTGACTTCGTTAAACTATGCAATGGTATAGACAGTTAATTTAGTTAGACAATTCAGCATAGTTCTTTCACATATACTAAATTTTAAACTAGTTTAAAAGTAAACATTTGTTTACTCAGTTCTCCCTTTAAATGCCTATGGTGATAAAGATCTTTTCTAGGCTGCCCAGAGATGCAAGTTTCCTTTGCTATAACCACTATGTTTTCCTGGCCAGATGTAAATTCACCGACAACTTTGCCACATAACTTTATACTTTCTTTACTTTGATTCAAGTAATTGTTCCCATGTGAAACAACTACAAAAGAGACAGCAGAAAATCTTTAAAATGCATTTCCTGTTCCTATTCATTTGGTCTTTCTTAACTTGGCATATGGTCCTGAGAGCTGCTATACTGTCAGCTGCTAAGTGCTAACCTATACTTTTAGCATTTCAAATGTCAGAAGAATATTAAAAGAACTGAACACCATTTTAAATCTTCAACAAAAATTAATCATTCTAAAAACACAATGAGTTCTACCTGTGAAAGTGGCACTCTACCTTCTCTATAAATTTGGGTGACTTTTAGACTAACGTATAATCTAAGACAACCAAGACATTATAATCAAGTTATAGCACATCATGTCAATGTATTTTTAAAAAACTCTCAAAAAAACTTGCTGATAACAGCAAGACTCTTTGGTCAAGGATAAACATGCACTAGAAAGGAGTTCTCATTTAGAACCCATATTCTTGTAACAAACTTGCTTTCTAAATTTAATCTCTCTCCCACATAGTTTCAATTTCCTTTGTTTGAAGAGTTTCTTAATGTGAACAAGATGTGAATATTTTTGGTATTTGCAAATGAACTGTGTAGCTGTGATCAATATGCTGTGCTGACAGTTGGCACCTTTGTGGGTACAGATCTTCCTTGGCTCAAAGTGTTACTGATATTGGAATTCCTTGAAGGCATAACAATGGAGGGGTTGAAAGTTGCTGAACTGAGTGACACAGCTGTGTTTATTAGTAATTTAGCATCCACACTGAACTTTAAAGTCAGAATCCTAAGAATTCATAATCCTTTACTTGCTAAGTAGATATAAGTACTAAAATCAATCCAATTTCAGAACTTAACATGCTTTACAAGTCATATACTACTTTTTAAAGTCAACAAAATTCTTTTATATTCATCAAAAAATACTAACAAGCATTCTTAAATACCTATCACCATAATGGTCAATTAAGATATAATTCCTTAGGAATATCCCCTTGATAGAGACCAGGGCCAAATGAAAAGGAAGAAATGTAGAAGGCAAAAAAAAAATACTCAAAAAGATACATAGAGGTTCATTGGAATATTGGTTTTACTAATTAAGAATAGGAAATAATCTAGATGTCTATGAATAGGAGATTGTTTAATAAATGTATATATTTATTCACATAATGAAATTAATGAAGCCATTAAAAATCACATATTTAACATGTCCCTGACACAGTCACAAGAGGTAGTAAGAAATAGCTTTATAATATGGTTTCAATTTGTGTTTGCATATATGCATATCCCATTTGTGTTAATGTGTCTGTGTGTATAAAATCCCATTTGTATTTATATATGTATATTTTAACATGAAGATTAAGAGAAATTACTTCAGAATGGTAAGATTATGTGAGTGGTCTTATTTTTAATTCTTTTCCGTATTTCCTGATACATTATTTTACATGAGTATATTAGTATTACATTTAGGAAAACGAAACTCTAGAAAACCTATTTTGAAAGCAATACACACAAAGAATTTTTTTTTTTTTTTTTTTTTTTTTTTTTTTTGAGACAGAGTCTCGTTCTGTTGCCCAGGCTGGAGTGCACTGGTGCAATCTCAGCTCACTGCAACCTCCACCATCCAGGTTCAAGTGATTCTCCTGCCTCAGTCTCCCAAGCAGCTGGGATTACAGGCACCCACCACAACGCCTGGCTACTTCTTGTATTTTTAGAAGAGACGGGGTTTTGCCATGTTGGCCGGGCTGGTCTCACACTCCTGAACTCAGGTGATCCGCCTGTCTCCGCCTCCCAAAGTGCTGGGATTACAGGCATGAGCCACCGCGCCCAACCTAATACACATAAAGAATTTTTTTTCTTCGGCCGGGCGCCGAAGAAAATTGGGATTTTCTTTCGCCGGTAATCCCAGTACTTTGGGAGGCCAAGGCGGGAGGATCACGAGGTCAGGAGATGGAGATCATCCTGGCTAACACGGTGAAATCCCATCTCTACTAAAAAATACAAAAAATTAGCCGGGCGTGGTGGCGGGCGCCTGTAGTCCCAGCTACTCGGGAGGCTGAGGCAGGAGAATGGCGTGAACCCGGGAGGCGGAGCTTGTAGTGAGCTGAGATGGCGCCACTCCAGTCCAGCCTGGGCGACAGAGTGAAACGCCATCTCAAAAAATAATAATAATAATTATATTTTTTTTTCTCCAAAGAAGTTGATGTGACAGAATAGGAAGCTCAGGCCAGTGCTCATGGAGTAGGTCAGTGCTGCAGGAATCAGGCCTAGAGTACAGTCCATCCTGTGCACTGACCATATACTTAGAAATTTAGGATTTGAGTCTAAAAGAGTTCAGAATAAAATGACGGATGCAGCACTTCAGAGAGGTAAAACTGTTCCAGGCCAACAATGTAAGTTTCTGTCATCAATGACTTTTCAAATCACTGGTTAGGAATATTTCCATTTGTTAAAAATTTCTGAAATACTTCAATGGGATGGATTTGTTATCTCTGGAAATTAATTTAGTTACGTTTGAAGAAGATAACTAGGTAAGCCAAGCCAATGAAACAAATTCCTAGGAATAATGAGCACCTCCCTCCCTTGTTTTCTGGTAAATAATGCATTTTCTTTCCTTGATAGAACATTTTTCTACTATACAGATGAGCCAGACTACCCCCAATTAAAATTTTAAAACTTTTTGCATCATAAAATGTAATAAATCAAATTAGGTGCTAAACATGTTTCCTTCTTAGTCTATATCAACAGTTAATATCTCTGGGGAGAGACCTAAATAAGCCTAGGCTAGTCAGAAATCAGGTCTAAATAAAAAACATTAAATAACTCCTCGAACATGCCATAAGGTCTTTTCCCCTCCCGTTTAAATAATTTTGCTGCATGTCTATAAAAACATCGTATCATCTTCAGGCATTTAATTTCAGAATGGTTTAGAATCAACAAATGCTACCTTACCTCTTTACCATTTAGGCTCAGAACATTCAAGGCAGAGCTTCCCTCCAAAAATGTAACCCACATTTTATCTTCTACAAATCTTTAAGAAAGAGAAAACCAATAAAAAACCATAATTAATATCATAGACATAACAAGGTCAGTGACGACTCCCACGATGACCGATTAACAAGGGCCCGCAGAGGCCAGGAAGTAAAAAGTAAAGGAGGGAGTGCAGGTAGGGCTAGTGGTGACCTGGAGAGGGCACTCTTCCCCTAAAAACACTCCAATTTCTTTCAAATACTGTTAATGGAACAGCCACAAGAAATGGGTCTGTGCACCTCCATTTGTCATCACTGCTAATCTACTCCCATCCAATCCTCTATTTCATTGACAAGGCAAAAAGGGAAAGATGTTAAGTGACTTGTTCAAAGTGACTCTATAAGGAGAATAAGTTACAGGGCTGGGATCCAAGTCTCCTGACCTCACAACCCTGTCCTATGTATTTTCATTGTCTCAGTGACTTCCCTGAAGAAAATTTCCTATGATCAAAAAGATGAGAGTTGTCAGTGAAAGAAAACAAAACCAGACTGGCCCCAAGAAGCCTTAGGTTGTGCTTCTTGTCTTTCGTCACTGACAAACATTTACTCTTTTGGGACTTCAATGGTCTTTGATAGGATTCCAAGTTTTCACTTTTGAAATAAAACTCTCAAGAGGAAAAATAAATAAATAAAAAGGACAGAACAAGTTCTGAAGAAGGTCACGGGTATGTAATTAAGTTATTATTCAAAAAAGAACAAATTATGTTATCAATCTTATTATAGAAATAATTTGGCAAGTTGAACCACAAGTTCAGAAATCTTTACAGATTTTTCCACAATGAGAGAGGGGAAAACATGTACACACACACACACACACAAAATCACTTTCCCCCTAGCCCCCTGCTTAAACTAGGATTTCAAAGTATGAATTATGAATATTAAGAGGAAAAGGCCAAAAACAAAAGTGTGCACAAGTACTTCACCCTGGTAAAATCAACGGCCGGGAGGGACTGGAACAGATTTCTACAATCCCACAAATATGACCCAGGCAACTGATTCAGTTTCTTTGGCATAAAGCTATATTGTAGGATGCTATTCTTTGAAATACACAGGGAGACCATTCTTACCTAACTACATGAAGGTATCTTTTTCAGATTGTTGACAATGGAGAATATCCCTCCTCCAAAGGTTATAATCACCACGGTAAGCATACATTTATGCCACACCAGTCCTCTAAACCCCAAACATTATTTTTTCTTTGATAGGTACCAACACTTTTGTGGTCCTGGGTTAGGGCTAATATCTTTGTCCTTATTCTCAATCAGCAATGTGCCCCTTACACATTTCTAACTTTCACAAGGGATTCTGGTTCTTATATCTATTGATTTATGTAAGTTCTTTTGGAAGCTGTATTTTCTTCCTGCTTTCACCCACTATGGTAAAAGCTTCTAGACTTTTCCTTCAATTAATGTAAGCATCTATATGTATTTAAATTTATCCCATACACATTTCCAAGGAACCTATTATTTAAAAATAAAGGGGTTTACAGAGTTTACTCACTCCTTAATGGCTTAGTCTAGACTAAAAGGTAATAATCAGTTTCTTCTCACTGCTTATAGAGATCCTCTTTGTTGACTTTCAGTGTCTGCTTTTTCTCTTCCAACTTAGTCATCTTGGGGTTTAACAATCAGAATATTCCAGGTTGGAGACACCCCATGGTTTTATAATGTTAGGTTAATGCTTTAGTTTCTTACCAATACTTTTCCTAATGATGACAAACATTTGGGGGAAACCTTCTCACTTCAATTTAACAAGTTCTTTAGAGGTTGGGTTATAAAGACAAGTCCCTTTCCTGTATCAGAGTCTTTCATCCCTTACACAGTTTGGATTCTTTGTAGCTCAGTGCAGTATTTCACATTTGCTCAGGAAGACATTTATCTGCTACTTTGCAGCCCACTCACACAGTCTACATGATGCTTCTGGTGGTTTGGCATTTCTGTACTTGGCAAAGTATACTGTCATCTGTACACTTACAGATTTCACTGTGTACTTTCTAGAACCTTAAGATTTTTTAAATGTTTTGTTTTAATTTGAAAGCTTTGGGATAGATCTTTGTCAAAAGATTTGAGCAAAGTCTAAACACAATTTCTTCTCCATTTGTTCATTTACTCTCTGAAAGGACTTGAGGAGTCTTTGATTTTCACTCTGTAGAAGCCATACCATCTTAATTCTGTGGACTATGCCCTTTAGGATCTGGGGGTGTCATTACACACATGCTGACCTTCCCTACTAGATTACAAGCAGGAGTTGTATCTTCAATTTCTCCTCTGCTCTTCTACAGCAACTAGTATAGAGATCCGCCCACCAAATATCTATAAAACATACCTAACTAAGCAAATGAATGGTATTTAAAGGGATTTAATGGTACCTCTTTCCCTATGAAATTCAAACACATGCACACATGGACATCATTCAGTCTCAAAACTGCTGTATAGTTGGAAGAGAAAGTTTTTAAAACAACGAAAGAGGCATCTGGTTCTGCAAAAGGCAGATGGCTAAGTCAATAAGGGAAACCAAGACTGGAAGGGAATGACTCCTGACTATTCATCACATCTCTGTTTGTTAGAAATTAAACATACTTAAAATTACTCGAATTTTTTTTAACTGAGGCAGGAAGGGAGTCACTGTTACTTCTCCTTAAAACAAAGAAACAAAAAAATAGCAATCACAGCTTCATTTTGTTATAGGGTTTTGTTACATGTTCTATTGTGTAGGAATCATGAGAGTTCATATCTGAACTTGCACCTATTTTTGTTTTCAATTGTTCACATAAAGTTTCACTATTTAGCTGGATGTGGGGGCTCATGCCTGTAGTCCCAGCACTTTGTGGGGCTGAGCTGGGCAGATCGCTTATGGCCAGGGGTTTGAGACCAGCCTGGGCATCATGGTGAAACCCTGCCTCTACAAAAAAAACACAAAACGAACAAACAAATAAACAAACAAAAACTACAAAACTTAGCCAGGCATGGTGGTGTGCACTTGTAGACCCAGCTATTTGGGAGGCTGAGGTGGGAGAATTGCTTGAGCCCATGTGGTTGGGGCTGCAGTGAGACATGAACACACGACTGCATTCCAGCCTGGGCGACTGGGTGAGACCCTGTCTTAAAAAAAAAGTTTCGGCCGGGCGCGGTGGCTCAAGCCTGTAATCCCAGCACTTTGGGAGGCCGAGACGGGTGGATCACGAGGTCAGGAGATCGAGACCATCCTGGCTAACATGGTGAAACCCCATCTCTACTAAAAAATACAAAAAATTAGCCAGGCATGGTGGCAGGTGCCTGTAGTCCCAGCTACTTGGGAGGCTGAGGCAGGAGAATGGTGTGAATCCGGGAGGCGGAGCTTGCAGTGAGCAGAGACTGTGCCATTGCACTTCAACCTAGGTGACGGAGCCAGACTTCGTCTCAAAAAAAAAAGTTTTGCTATTCATTTAAGCTTTCTAAGTAGAGAATTCAGTTATAAAACCTATAGAATAATATCCACAGTATGGTTTTTCTTTAGTTTGGAAATAAAAATACCATATACTAAACACTAAATAAGGTGATATCTTTCTTTTTAAAAATTCTCTCCTTTTCCAAATAAGGTGATTTCTATATAGAAATAATTGTTTATGAATCACGAGCTACTTTTGCATAATAAACATCTTACCTTATAAGTATAACTTCACCAAAACTTGCAAACTGCTGCAGAAGCTCATCAATCAAGGCATCATCAAAAAAATTATTTTCTGGTAAAGAACTTTTGATTGAGACCAATACCGTACCATCTGGTGGACCCTGAACTGCAATTACTTCTTTATAAATGTTTTGCCTCTCTTCAGCTTCAACTTCAAATATATCTATATCAATCAGGGCAACGACAGGCCTTAAGGCATAAAGAAAGATAGATGTATTAGAAATGTTTTTAAAAGGGTGTATTTCAAACACCATTAGAAAAACTGAGACTGCTTAAACCTATGGTCAGAAGTCTTCAGCTCAGCTCTTCCATAGTGCAGCAAAGTGCCTGGAGTCCACGTGTACAGGATTTTGCTTTCATCTTGAAAACTAGCATTTAGAAGATCTAGATCTTCAGCTGCAGTCAGAAGAAAAGAAAACACAAGAGAAGCTGTATGAGCAGGACAGATTGTGTAGAGCAAAGAGGCATTCTCCTTCCTTTCGTGAGCTTCAGTGGTTTGAGGCTGGAATGCCAGAAACACCTGGTAATAGGCAGGCAGTCTAAACACCTTTAAATTCGAAAGGCTTTTGGTAAAGTTATCTTTTTATTCTTTATTTAGTAAAAATTAAGATACAGCTTTACTTCTGAGATTACTTAAAGGACTGTGACTAAACGGTGTTTCATAAACAATTCAAGAGACAAGTGGCAGTTCAAAACATATGCAAACCACTAAAGTTAGTTTAAAAACCTAAATTAGCTTCAATTAAAAATTTCACAAAAATATTTCCTTCTCTTTACATGAAATTATATGAAAATAGGCTGAAAAATTAAATAAGTTATTATAAACAGATTTGAGAATATTTTTAAAAATCTGACATATTTAATGTATTTATTCTATTCTAGATGATGTTTCTTGAAAAACAATATTCTCCTCATTTGATATTATGTCATTCCCTGCTTCCTCATAAGTTTACATTAGTTCATTTAAATAAAGAAGTCCATTTCCCAACCTGATCTATCAAAAGGCCATTTCCTCCTTCTCCAAAGGACACGGTCTGTCCATGCAGGGGTGCGGCACTTTTCACTGGTGTCATAGTCGTCAGAAAACAAGTCATACTTATACGTCGGAGCAAAGGTTACCTTTCCTTCTAAAAATCCTCTAAAAATCTAAAATAAACATATACAAAATAAGTCATTCCCAAATAGCAACAAGTTCTGTTTTCATGCAGGCAGCCATCCATTAAATGTCTACTATATGCTGGATCTTCTCAGAAGAAATCTGTATGCGTCTGACGAACACTTCTAGCTGAATGGAACAAAGCTTAGAAAAATAACCTGAGACGGAGCCTTTTTCATACTGATAGGGATAGGAGGCAGGGAAATTCTGGGCAGAAGTGGGTGTGTCCCCAGCAAGGGCTCCACCCTCAAGCCAAAAAGCCTGTTACCAGAGCCCCACGTGAGAACTTATATCCCTGTTTTCCCACCCAAATGTTGCTTTTTTCAAAACCGCCCATGGCCTGCCTTGCCCCCAGTCCTGTGCCCATAAAAACCCCAGGCTCAGCTGGCAGAGAGAAGCAGCTGGACATCAGAGAGAAGCAGCTTGTCTTCAAAGGGACAGCTTGGCAGTGTAGTTTTGGAGAGGAGTCTAGCCATGTGATGGCTGGACTTCAGGGGAAGATTATTTATTGCTTTGTCCTCTTTTTAGCTCCCCTTCCCACCAAGAGCCATTTTCATCGGCACTAAAATCCCCCACATTTACCATCTTCAATTTGTTCATGCGACCTCATTCCTCCTGGACACCACACAAGAACTCGGGTGCCATAAGTGTGGGAGCATAAGGCTGTCACACTGACCCTCCACTAAGCTGTTAACACTTGAGCCATCTGCAGGCGGCAAAGCTAAAATGGCACTGTAACACTTCCTCTGGGGCTTCAGCGGTTGCAGGCACCCTCCCCTAGATGCTGCCTCGGGGCTGGTACAGAGTTCGTTCTTGCTGGTGCCCAAAAGTGCTCACCCCACCTCCTGTACTCACTCACCAGAACTACCCCCCACACAGGGGTGGAGCGCAGGTCAAGTGAATGGAGTTCGCCCCGTCAGTGCCCATGCACTCCAGTTCCCACTTGCGAAGGGGTCACGGAAATATCCTGCTTCAATACCACTTGTTTGACATTCGATTAAACTAACCACATGAATAAGGGAATTCTGCCCCATCTTTGAGCTATATGAGACATTTGGAACTGTAAATGGGATTTTGGAAACATCTAGCCTGATATCTTATTCTCAGATGAGGTGCTGAGGCCTGAAAAGGTAACATGGTGCCCGAAGTGTTAGAATTCAAGTCTGGGGATCACCAGGCACCATACCAGATGGCCACTGATCCTTTTACCTAAAACATATATATATTTAATAAATTCTTCCCAAATTTTGTGGTCATAAGCTTTAAGAAGTGTTTCAAAAGTCAGATGACATAAACAAAAGAAAAGTCAATAACCACAAGACTTAACCCCCCCAAAAAAATAGCCCTAAAGACTAAGATTCTAAACTATTACCAAGGAAAAAAAAGTTTATCCTTCTATTTGAAAGTGAATCTTATAGATACATAATATATTTTTCTTTATGGGAATTATTATAGGTTTTCTCTTTCCTACTTTTATTACTTTTAAGGGAGGACACCAACCCTCATATTGTCTTATGCCCAATTTCTGCCTCCAAAGAAAGAAGTAAAAACTAAAAGGCAGAAATGGAAGCCACAGGCAGACAGCCTGGCACCGCGCACCCTGGGCCTGGTAGTTAAAAATCAACCCCTGATCTAACTGCTTGTGTTATCTATAGATTTCAGGCATTGTATGGAAAAGCATCATGAAAATCCCTGTCTTGTTCTGTTCTGTTCATCAGTGCATGCAGCCCCCGGTCACATACCCCCTGCTTGCTCAATCAATCATGACCCTATCACGCAGACCCCCTTGGAGTTGTAAGCCCTTAAAAGGGACAGGAATTGCTCACTTGGGGAGCTTGGTTTTTGGAGATGTGAGTCCACTGATGCTCCCAGCTGAATAAAGCCCTTTCCTTCTACAACTCAGTGTCTGAGGGGTTCTTGTCTAAGGCTCGTGCTGCTACATTTCTTGGTTCCCTGCCCAGGAAGCAAGGTGATTAACGGACCAGGAAGCGAGGTGATTAACTGACTGTGGAGGCAGCCCCTTAGGCAGCTTAGGCCTGCCCTGTGGAGCATCCCTGTGGGGGATTCTGGTCAGCCTGAGCGACGCGGATCCTGAGAGCACTCCCGGGTAGGTAACTGCCCCAGTGGAACGCCTCACCAGAGCAGCGCGTGGCAGGTCCCCGTGAGTTAAAGGAAAAACTTATGTTGGCCCCAGCCCTAGGACTACCAGATTTGACAAAGCCCTTTACACTCTATGTGTCAGAAAGATAAAAAATGGCAGTTGGAGTTTTAACCTAGACTGTGTGGCTCTGGCCAAGGCCAGTGGCCTATCTTTCAAAACTAGATGGGGTTTCCAAAGGCTGGCCCCCATGTCTAAGGGCCCTGGCGGCAACGGCCCAGTAAGCACAAGAAGCAGATAAACTAACCCTTGGGCAAAACCTGAATATAAAGGCCTCCCTCCCATGCTGTGGTAACTTGATGAATACCAAAGGACATCACTGGCTAACAAATGCTAGATTAACCAAGTACCAAAGCTTGCTATGTGAAAATCCACGCATAACCACTGAAGACTGTAACACCCTAAATTCCACCACCCTGCTCCCAGTATCAGAGAGCCCGGTCAAGCATAACTGTGTAGAAGCGTTGGACTCAGTTTATTCTAGCAGACCTGACCTTTGGGACCAGCCATGGGCATCAGTAGACTGGGAGTTATACATGGACGGGAGTAGCTTCATCAACCTAAGGAGAAAGATGTGCAGGATATGCGGTGGTAACTTTGAATGCTGTCACTGAAGCCAAGCCATAGACACAGCGCACTTCAGTCCAGAAGGCTGAGCTCATTGCTTTAGCTCGGGCTCTACAACTCAGTGAAGGTAAGACTATTAACATCTACACTGACTCTCGATACGCCTTTCTAACCGTCCAAGTGCATGGAGCATTATATAAGGAAAGGGGCCTGTTAAACTCTGGGGGAAAGGACATAAAATATCAACAAGAAATTCTACAATTATTAGAGACAGTGCGGAAACCTCAGAAGGTGGCAGTCATGCACTGCAGGGGACACCAGTGAGCCTCCACCTCAGTGGCCTTAGGAAACTCCCAAGCTGACTCAAAAACTCAAAAAGCAGCATCTACCCCTTACTGCGCATCAGTAGCAGCCCCCTTACTCCCTCAAACATCTGACCTGGTACCTACCTATTCTAAGGAAGAAAAGGACTTTTTCCACACAGAAGTGGGGCAAGTAATAAAAGAAGGATGGATCAGATTGCCAGATGGGAAGGTAGCTGTGCTGCAGCTGCTGACAGCCACAGTTGTACTGGTTGTGCATGAAACCACTCATCTAGGTCAAGACTCACTTGAAAAGTTGTTAGGCTGGTACTTCTACATCTCACACTTGCCAGCCCTTGCCAAAGCAGCAGCACAACGGCGCGTTACTTGCCGACAGCACAATGCGAGGCAAGGCCCCACTGTTCCACCCAGCATACAAGCTTATGGAGCGGCTCCTTTTGAGGATCTTCAGGTGGATTTCACAGAAATGCCGAAACGTGGAGGTAACAAGTATTTGCTGGTTCTTGTGTGTACTTACTCTGGGTGGGTGGAGGCTTATCCAACACAAACTGAAAAGGCCTATGAAGTAACCTGTGTGCTTCTCCGAGATCTTATTCCTAGGTTTGGACTGCCCTTACAAATCAGCTCACATAACGGGCCAGCGTTCGTGGCTGACTTGGTACAGAAGACAGCAAAGGCATTAGGAATCACTTGGAAGCTACATGCCGCCTACCGACCTCAGAGTTCCGGAAAGGTGGAGCGAATGAATCAGACTATCAAAAATAGTTTAGGGAAAGTATGTCAGGAAACAGGATTAAAATGGATATAGGCCCTTCGTATGGTATTGTTTAAAATCAGATGCACCCCTTCTAAGAAAACAGGATACTCCCCTTATGAAATACTGTATTGGCCAGGCATGGTGGCTCACGCCTGTAATCCCAGCACTTTGGGAGGCCGAGGCAGGCAGATCACGAGGTCAGGAGATTGAGACCATCCTGGCTAATATGGTAAAACCCCATCTCTACTAAAAAAAAATATACAAAAAGTTAGCCGGGCGTGGTGACGGGCGCCTGTAGTCCCAGCTACTTGGGAGGCTGAAGCAGGAGAATGGCATGAACCCGGGGGGGCAGCACTTGCAGTGAGCCGAGATTGTGCCACTGCACTCCAGCCTGGGCGACAGAGCAAGACTCTGCCTCAAAAAAAAAAAAAAAAAAGAAATACTGTATCATAGGCCTCCTCCTATACTAGGGAGACTTCCAGGCACTCCCCGAGAGTTTGGTGAAATTGAGTTACAGTGACAGCTACAGGCTTTGGGAAAAATTACACAAACAATCTCAACTTGGGTAAATGAGAGGTGTTCCGTCAGCTTATTCTCCTCAGCTCACCCTTTCTCTCCAGGTGATTGCATGTGGATCAAGGACTGGAACGTAGCCCCTTTGCGGCCACGGTGGAAAAGACCTCACGCCGTCATCCTGACCACCCCCACGGCTGTAAAGGCAGAAGAAATCCCACCCTGGATCCACCACAGCCATGTGAAGCCTGCAGCTGCTGAAATTTGGGAGGCAAAACCGAGCCTGGACAACCCCTGCAAAGTGACTCTAAGGAGGATGACAAGCCCTGCTCCAGTCACACCCGGAAGCTGACTGGTCTACGCACAGCCGAAGCTGAGGTGAATCATCGTGGGACTCATTTTCCTTATAATTTGGACTTGTATGGTAAAAACTTCCACTGATTTTCCCCGCATGGAGGACTGCTCTCAGTGTATATACATCAGGTTACTGAGGTAGAGCAACAAGTTAAAACAGTCTTTCTGTTCTATATAGTTACTATGAATGCCTAGGAATTTTAAAAGGAACATGTTTATATAATGACACTCCGTACAAGGTATGTAGCCCAGGAAACGACCCACCAGATGTGTGTTATGGCCCCTCTGAGCCTCCCAAGTCCACAGTTTTTGAAGTAAGATTAAGGACTGAAGAGTGGTGGGGACTTGTAAATGATACAAGTAAAGTATCAGCCAGAACAGAAGCAAAAGGGGTGCCCAAACACATAATCATGAAATTTGATGCCTGTGCTGTCATTAATAGCAATAAGTTAGGAATGGGTGTGGCTCTTTTGATTGGGAAAAGGCTGTATGACCAAAAATCAGTACATTTGTCATGAATTAGGACTGTGTGGAAATGAATGTGGATACTGGTCTTGTGTCATTCGGGCCACTTGGATAAAAAATGAAAAGGATCCAGTACACCTTCAGAAAGGAAAAAGTGGCCCTTCCTGTATTAAGGGACAATGTAACCCCTTAGAGCTAGTAATAACCAATCCCCTTGATCCTTGCTGGAAAAAAGGGGAGCGTGTGATCTTAGGAATCGATGGGGCCGGACTGGATCCTTGAGTAAATATCTTAGTTCTAGGAGAAGTTTACAAACCCTCTCCTGAGCCAGTGCTTCAGACTTTCTATGATTAACTAAATGTGCCAGTACCAGAAACTCCAGGAAAAACAAGAAATTTGTTTGCAACTAGCCGAGCATGTAGCCCAGTCTCTCAATGTCACTTCATGTTATGTACATGGAGGAACTATAATGGGAGATCAATGGCCATGGGAAGCCTGAGAATTAGTACCTACGAACCCAGTTCCTGATGAACTCCTGGTGCAAAAGAATCACCCTGATAATTTCTGGGTCCTAAAAACCCCAATTATTGGGCAATATTGTATAGCTAGAAAAGGAAAAGAATTCACTCACCCCGTAGAACAACTTAGTTGTCTGGGACAGAAACTGTATAACAGTACCACAAAAACAGTCACTTGGTGGAGTTCAAATCACACAGAAAGGAATCCATTTAGTAAATTCCCAAAGTTGCAAACCATGTGGACCCACCCGGACTCCCAGGGAACTGGACAGCCCCCACTGGATTATACCGGATATGTGGGCATACAGCTTACGCCAAATTACCTGACCAGTGGGCAGGTAGTTGTGTTGGCACTATTAAACCATCTTTCTTCTTACTGCCCATAAAGACAGGCGAACTCCTGGGCTTCCCTGTCTATGCTTCCCACGAAAAGAGAAGCATAGCTATAGGAATTGGAAAGATGATGAATGGCCCCCTAAGAGAATCATACAATATTACGAGCCTGCTACTTGGGCACAAGATGGCTCAGGAGGATACCATTTACATGCTCAACCGAATCATCCAGTTATAAGCTATCTTAGAAATAATCACTAATAAAACCTGCAGAGCCTTGACTATTCTGGCCCGGCAAGAAACTAAGATAAGAAATGCTATCTATCAAAAGAGACTGGCTCTCAACTACTTGCTAGCAGCTGAAGGAGGGGGTCTGTGGGAAATTTAACCTTACTAATTGCTGTCTATACATAGATGATCAAGGGCAAGTAGTTGAAGACATAGTTAGAGATATGATAAAACTGGCACATGTACCTGTACAAGTGTGGCATGGATTTGATCCTGGGGCCATGCTTGGAAAATGGTTCCCAGCGAAAGGAGGATTTAAAACTCTTATAATAAGAGTTATAATAGTAATAGGAACCTGTTTACCGCTCCCTTGTTTGCTACCTGTACTTTTTCAAATGATAAAAAGTTTCATTGCTACCTTAGTTCACCAAAATGCTTTAGCACAAGTGTACTATAGGAATCACTATCGATCTGTCTTGCAAGACGACATGGGTAAGTGAGGATGAAAGTGAGAACTCCCACTAATGAGTGAAGTTCTCAAAGAGGGGAATAAAGCAGGAGAGCACCACTCATATTGTCTTATGCCCAATTTCTGCCTCCAAAGAAAGAAGAAGTAAAAACTAAAAGGCGGAAATGGAAGCCACAGGCAGACAGCCCAGCACCGAGCTCTGGGCCTGGTAGTTAAAAATTAACCATTGACCTAACTGCTTGTGTTATCTATAGATTTCAGACATTGTATGGAAAAGCATCATGAAAATCCTTGTCCTTTTCTGTTCCATTCTGATTACCAGTGCATGCAGCCCCCAGTCACATACCCCCTGCTTGCTCAATCGATCATGACCCTCTCACATGGACCCCCTTAGAATTGTAAACCTTTAAAAAGGACAGGAATTGCTCACTCGGGGAGCTCAGTTTTTGGATATGTGAGTCCGCTGATGCTCCCAGCTGAATAAAGCCCTTTCCTTCTACAACTCGGTGTCTGAGGGGTTCTTGTCTGCGTGCAGCTCATCCTACTATACTTTAAGGAAAGATAATTCTATTATCTATTTACCTACCTATACATATTTAAGTATAAAAAGACCCCAATAAAATTTTAAAACATCTTGATTTAAAAAGGCATGTTTCATGACCCAAAATCTTAATGCTAGAAGTATGGATATACCTGTCCAGCATTTTTCTGATTGATAAGTTGATCTCCTGCTATAAGAGAATCCCAATTTTGCTGTCTTATGAGCTCTTTAACTTCTTCGTTAGGGAGATCGATTCGATAGTTGAAATCACCACACCAAAATACATAGTCATGGGAAAACAGCATCCTTCCCTGAAAGCAATGAGATAGAACTTTAAATTCAAAACAATCGATGTTCAAAAATGTTTTACAACTGTTTCTTTGCCTGAGATATGCTTGTCTCCTCCCATGTCCTGTTTCTTTAACCCAACAGTAATAACACATGTGAAAGGAAAATCAATCTCAGGACCCCAAAATCACTAAGCCCAGAGAAAAATCAAGCCAGGAACTATGACAGGTAAACCTGCCTCCCACTTTATTCCTAAATAAGATAACTCCAAAGATAAGAAGCTACATACTTCCTCACAATTTGCCCACAGGAAATTCCTTGTGGACAAAGTACAGACAGAACTCAAAGTCATCCCTCTGAGACTCACCTGAGACAAATGCACATCTGACTGCTTCCTCTGCCCTATTGTTTATGTAAAAATGCAGATTCACTGAGCCAGACTAAATTATGTATTCAGTGGAAGGCTGATCTAGGACTTAAAAGAATGCAACCTTTTGCCTCTTATCTACTTCTAACCTGAAAGCCCTGACTTCGAGTTGTCCTGCCTTACCAGACCGAACCAGTGTACATCATACACATATTGGCTGATGTCTCAGGTCTCCCTAAAATGTATAAAAGCAAACTGTGCCCCTGACCACCTTGGGCACATCTCATTCTGAATTCTGGGGGCTACATCATGGCCACGTCCTTAACCTTGGCAAAATAAACTTTCCAAATTGACTGAGACCTGTCTCAGATATTTTGGGTTAATATACATGAAATATCTATTTAGGTGAATATTCTTAATGTTTCTAGGAACTATCTTAAAGTTTCAAAAGCAATGATGTAGAATTTGGGGCAAATTAAAATACATTCAAAGCTTTATCTTCAAGAACAAGCAGCAAGAGCTTACCATAGGAAAACTCAATTTTCGTGCTATTTCTACAAAATCTTCATTTCTTTCTTTGACTTGTGACTGCCCTGCAGCAAAGTGGCTACAGACAAAGCAAAGGCTGGTTGTATGGAAGAGCATTCGGATTGCAACTGCTCCCTTATTTCCAGTTGCACCTCCCATTCCAGTCTTCACAGTATCAACTGCAACATCCCTTTGAAACAAAGAATTCTAAATCGCAGATTTGAAATTTCAAGAGTTCCATGTGCATAGGAAATTAGGAATATACATAATCATATAAGTACACATGGTATGGTACTTTGAGGGCAAGCCTTTGAAATAGTACAGTGAAGCTATTAGTGAGTCTTTAATCAAAACCCCCAAAACCCCATTTTAAAACAAGAACTATAGATAGTTTTTGTTTGAATAACTCAAACAATAAACATTCTAGGCTTTTCTTGTTATGTAATGGTAGGAAGTAGCCTTAGAGGAGTGTTCTGTTTACTGACCTGATAAAAGGAGCATGCTGTGGTCTGATAAAAACAAACAAACAGACGCCCACCAACTGTTCAGAAGCCAGCAGCACATACTTGTTGTCTCTGGAGATTGTCTTCTGAAGTTCTACAGCCCAGAGCTTCTGATTTGTTGTGCTACAAGAAAATATTAAAAAGAGAATTTTTAAAAAAGATAATTGACAGTAGCCTCTTTTATGACAATTGTCAATTACACCTTTACCCAAATTTCCTAAGACTCTGAAGGAAGCTTAGGCTGTTTTTGTTTCCTTTAAAAAGGAAAATCTATAATTTAGCCAAAAGAAAACCACATTTCAAAATCTAATTTATTACTTCTTTACAAAGACAATATAAAAACATTAAATGACTACTCACTGGGTGAGTAAACTCAAACTTATACATTTTACTTTTTCCTTAAGTATTCATTAAGATGACAGAGAAGTACAGTACTATGGGAGATTGGTTCCAGGACCTCCTGTGGATACCAAAATCCAAGGATACTCAAGTCCCTTATATAAAATGGAGCAATACTTGTACATGTACATCTCTCCTATACTTTAAATCACCTCTAGATTACCTATAATACCTAATACAATGTAATGCTATGTAATTAGTTATTATATTGTATTGTTTAGGGAATAATGATACAAAAAAGTCTGTAAGTAAAAAAGACCAAAAAAAAGTCTGCACGTGTTCAGTACAGACATAATTTAAAAAAATATTTAATATTTTGATGAGCTGAATCCAAAGATGTGAGACCCAAGGATATGGACAGCTAACTATATGTGCTTCCAAATACATTTCCCCACTTTTTAAAATTTTAAATTTTTCTAAATTATAATTCATGTCTTTTTAAAAAATCTTGCTATGGGAAATTAGAAGAAATAATCATTAAACAAACCACCATATACCCATTTTGAAATTACCAACATTTTGCCAATCTGTTTTCTTCCAGCCTCTTTACCTTATCACATTTAAACATTAACAATTCCTTATTATCATCTAATAGTTTATACATACAGTTCCCCATTTATAAAAAAAAATCTTCTAACAGTTGGTTTGTTTCTTTAAAAAGGGTCCAAACAAGGTCCACATATTGCATTTGCTGGTCATGTCTCCTAATCTTTTTTTCTTGAGATGGGGTCTCACTCTGTCACCCAGAGCTGGAGTGCTGTGGCGGGATGTCAGTTCACTGCAACCTCTGCCTAAGCTCAAGCGATCCTCCCACCTCAGCCCCCCAAGTAGCTGAAACTCATTCTTCATCTTCTCAATGAACCTTATCCTGATCATTCATTTAAGACTTCCAACACTTCCCTGTGTCCCTATAGTTGGTTCCCCTTTCCTCTGTTTTCCATTGCACTTTTCTAACATGCTGTATAATTTAACTTGTTGTTGTTATTGTTCACTGTCTGATTCTTCCCACTAGAATACAAAGTCCATGAAGATAGGGATTTTTGTCTGTTTGGTTCATTGGAGGTACTTAGAGTGGTGCTCAGTAGATACTGCTTAAATAAATGAGTAAATATTCACCACTTCATTGAAGAGAATATATATATTATATATATATATGTGTGTATATATATGTATATGTGTGTGTATATATATGTACATGTATATATTTGAGACGGAGTCTCGCTCTGTTGCTCAGGCTGGAGTGCAGTGGCATAATCTCCACTCACTGCAACCTCTGTCTCCCGGGTTCAAGTGATTCTCCCTGCCTCAGCCTCCTGAGTAGCTGGGATTACAGGCATGGGGTACCATGTCCAGCTAATTTTTGTATTTTTAGTAGAGATAGGGTTTCACTATGTTGGCCAGGCTGGTCTCAAACTCCTGACCTCAAGTGATCCGCCTGCCTTGGCCTCCCAAAGTGTTGGGATTACAGGTGTGAGCCACCACGCCCAGCCTAAAGAAGAATTTGATTAAACCTAGCCTAAAGAAGAATTTGATTAAACTCTATTTAGACAAACAATTGATCCATGCACTTAGTACTAGGAATCCTCGGAGTTATATTCTAGTTTAAGACCTGAATATATTTTTCAGGAAACATAATCAAACAACAAAATGAGTGAAGTTGATTTCTTTCCAATTTTCCTGATATGAATTGTTATTCATTTTGGCTAATAAAATATTTGTCACTTGCAAGATTGATGGCTATTTCAGCCTATAATTTTCTCCTGAAAAATCCTTTAAAATATCATAAAATATGGGAAACTGCTGAAATTTAAAAGCAAGCATACTTTGTTAAAATAAAACACTGAAGCTTTAAGCTTCACTCATATAATTTGTATTTATAATATGGGTTCAGAGCAGCAATTCCCAAGTGTGATCTGGGGACATCCTTGAGGGTTCCCAAAGCCCACGGGGTCACAACTATTAAGACATCTTTCACTGTGTTGACTGACATTTGCACTGATGGTGCAAAAGCAACAATGGGTAAAAGTGCTGATGCTCTCGCTTGAATCCAGGCACCAAACTATACTAGTCGTCATTACAATCCCCACTGCCATATACCTGCAGAAAAAAAAAAAAAATTGCCACTTCACCTAAGAATGTCCTTGATGAAGCAACAGACATTATTAATTTTATTAAAGCTCAACCCAGGTCACATCTTTTTAATATTCTGTGTGATACACAGGAAATAAACACAAAGCACTTTAGTTGCATACTGACTTATGATCTATAACTCAAAAAAAGAAAATACTTTAAGTTGGGAGTCAAACTGCCACTTTTTCTTTGGAATATAATTTTTCCTTAAAAGAACTAATGACAGACAATGGTTATTCAGATTTAGGTTACTTGGCATTTTTTTCAGCTAAGTCTGTCTCTTCAAGAAAAACAACCAAGAGCATTTGTTTTCAATGAAAAAACTTGAGTTTTCAGGCAAAAATTAGTATTCTGGAAAACTTGTATCTGCTACCATGATCCTTACAGCTTCCCAACAATTATTTTCTGATGCAAATACCAGCGATGGTAATTAAACAATATGATGCTTTGGTATTATATAATGAAATGTGTAAAATTTGGAAGCGCTACATAACTTAGGGAACCCAAGTGACCAATACATGATGTTACCAAATCATGCAAAGGTAAAAGATGAATTTTAGAATAATAGAGCACAAAAAGTTCATCAATACGGTTTCAGATTCCATTTTGCAACTAACCTTTAAGACACTACCATTTGGTGTAGTGTCTTATCTATACTACACCAAGATAATACTTCTCTGTTATCTACACTACAGCAGAGAAGAAATGATCTGTTTTGGTGTAGTATCAGAGAAGAAATTATCTAGAAAGGTTATTAAAATATTTCCTTTTCAAACTACATAGTTATGTGATTTTTCTCCATATACTTCAATCAAAACAACATACTGCAGCAGACTGACACAGAAGCAGATTTAAGAATCTGGCTGTCTTAAACTAGACATTAAAGAGATTTGGAAAACGACAAGACAGTGCCACCCTTCTCAGTAAATTTTTTGTTTTGAAACAGTTATTTTTCAAAAAATTTATTTTATGTTAGCATGCAATAGGTTTATTATTGTTTTTAAGTGAATTAAATGTTTTTAAATTTTCATTTCTAATTTCTAATATAAATAGAAAGACATAAACAACATTAACAAAAGTTATTTAACATTCTCAATATTTTTAAGTGTGCAGAGAAATCCTCAGACCCAAAAGTATGCGAAATGCTCTTTTACAGTTTAACAAGCACTTTTCCATTTATTATTTCAAACTATCCTTGTAACAATTACTTATCTGTCCTCCATAGTTTCCCTCAACTGGCAAACTTTTCAGCGTATTAATGTGGTTAGCTTACCTTGCATTCACAATGTTTCCAGCATTCAATTCTACCATTTCTTCAAAACCAATTGCAAATATATCAGTTGGCTTACTTCTTTTATCTAAAATTAAGCATCCAAGAAATACTTTTAAATATAGCCTCAGGCAAATGGCAACCCCACCCAATACAATATAACACCAGAGCTCATAAAAATTGATTTTTGTGTTTTGAGTTTAACCAAATTCACATTAAAGGCAAAAATTCTTGAGTGGAATAAAATTATTAAAATTTACTTTCTATTAGGGTGTCCTAAGTTTGCTTCTTTAAGACTTATCCTTGAAGATTCTTCAGTCCTTTCAGAATTCACTTTGAAAAAATTCTTGCTAAAGTTTTTACCAGAAACAGCACAGAAACAAATCATTTCTCAAATCAAAATCTCACATAAAACTTGAGAGAGAAAGAAATTATTCAGAAAAGGCACAAAGAATAAAGTGACTGAGAAACTACCTCAAATTGCTGGTAACAGTTGGGAGGAATTTTTTCACATTCAAATTTGAAAAACATAAGCTTGATCTTTTTGCTATTTTCTGGGTGAAAGAAATCCAGGAAAACTAGGAGAGATCCAGAAAGTAGGACACATCACCCTGTCTAGCTACTGGCACTCTGGAAACTACAAGAACTAATGGAGTACAGAGTCGCCTGAGAAAGCTGCCCAGCGAGACTTCAGGTGCCCCAAGTTTCTAGAAATGGGGACAAATAGCTAGAAAGAGCCTATATGGCCAGATGCTATAGCCCCTGCCTGTAATGCCAAATCCTTTGGAAGGTTGAGGTGAGAGGATCACTTAAAGCCAGGAGTTTGAGACCAGCCTGGGCAATATAGTGAGACTCCATCACTACAAAAAAATAAAAATAAAAAAATTAGCTTAGCATGGTGGCATGCCTGTAGTCCTAGCTACTCAGAAGGCTGAGGAGTGAGGATCTCTTGAGCCCAGGAGTTTGAGGTTATAATGACCTATGATATAGATACTGCACCCTAGCCTGGGCAACAGAAAAAGACCCTGTCTCAAAAAGAAAAAAAAAAAAAAAGAAGAGCCTATAATCTGAACTGATACTGAAATTTAAAAAGAATTATTGACTGCTATTATGTGCAAGGATCATGCATACATCATCTCATTTAATCTGCCACACAAACATAAGAAAGATTATTTTTGTCTTTTATGTACAGACAGGAGGCTCACCCAAGTTCACACATAAAATGCAGCCTGGCATACAGACTCTAAAGCCAAACTGCCTTAGTTCAAATCCTGGCTTTGCCACTACTGCACGAACATGGGCAGGTTCCTTCCCTTTCTATGTCTCAGTTTCTTCATCTGTAAAATTGGAATAATGGTGTCTACGAAATAATAGGTCAGCTCTGAGGATTAAATGAACACATGTAAAGTACACAGAATTATACTGTTAGCTGTTATTTTATTATTACTATTACAACTTCAAGTTCGGTTAAGAAAGAAAGGGCATTGTAGGCTGGGTACAGTGCCTCACGCCTGTAATCACAACACTTTGGGAAGCCAAGGTGGGTGGATCACCTGAGGTCTGGAGTTTGAGACCAGCCTGGCCAACATGGCAAAACCCCATCTCTACTAAAAATACAAAAAATTAGCCAGGCGTGGTAGCAGATGCCTGTAATCCCAGCTACTCAGGAGGTTAAGGCAGGAGAATCGTTTGAACTCAGGAGGTAGAGGTTGCAGTGAGCCGAGATCCTGCCACTGCACTATAGCCTGGGCAACAAGAGCTAAACTCAATCTCAAAAAAAAAAAAAAAAAGAAAGAAAGAAAGAAAAAAAGATTTTGATTAGAATCATGAACTTAATTTTCTTCTTTTTAAAAGTTAACTTTAATTCCTTTTTAAATAGTATATAATTACCAAGTTTTATATGTGAGGGTGATGTGTATAGGAAATGGTGTGAGATAAAATTTTTCTTTTCTAGTTATTTTTCATCAGTTTCATCTTAAACCCTGGGATTTTCCCCAAACTTTTTATTAAAATGCCCTTTCTCTTTTGTTTTTTTGAGAAGGAGTTTCACTCTTGTCGCCCAAGCTGAAATGCAGTGGAGGGATCTCAGCTCACCACAACCTCTACCTCCTGAATTCAAACGATTCTCCTGCCTCAGCCTCCCGAGTAGCTGGGATTACAGGTGCACGCCACCACGCCCGTCTAACTTTTTATTTTTAGTAGAGATGGGGTTTCACCATGTTGGCCAGGCTGGTCTCAAACTCCTGTCCTCAGGTGATCCACCCACCTCGGCCTCCCAAAGTGCTGGGATTACAGGCATGAGCCACTGTGCCCAGCCCAAAATCTTAATAATTAAGTATCCTCGGCTCAATGTTTGTTTCTGGCTATTAACAGTTTGGTGCAGAGAACCCAAACTGAATGCCAACAAAGTTTTTCAAGGATAAACCAATATTCTTAAGTCATCACATAAAGTACCAATAAATATCACTAGTTTTATAAGGCTGCTCAAGACCCACTCTGACGTTTCTTATCTAGTAACTAAATAGAGGATTAAGAATTGAAAAATGGGACATAGTAGGTTTGAAAAATAAAACCCAAATGATCAATTATATTTTAATTATGTAATTTTGGTTAAAATTAAAAAACGATCAATGTTAAATAAAATAAACAAATAAAAACAAAACTAGATTTTCTTATATGTGTGGTTGCCTTCAAAGAAATCTATGTGTGAATTCCTACTTCCTGAGAATAAACTATGAAAAGAAAAAGATTTTTTGTTTTACCATTATATGTTTTTATGAAGTAGAAAACAAAGGTCTAGAAATTTTAAAAAGGTAAGATTTTAATAGATGTGATCTTTAAAGACATCGGTCTTCAAATGTATAGCTCCAAGTTTCTTTCATAAATTAATGCATACTCTGAAGTGCTATATTTGTTTTCTAGATCAATACATCACAGTCAGGATTTATTAACTAAATCCAAATTATAAAAAGCCAACCTTGAAACTCCTGGATGCCAGCTAACTTGGGTGCATCAAGAAGCCAGTCAGTGAGTGTTTGATTCTTAAAAGCTATGCTGCGAAACTGCTTCCCACCATTCACATTCCAGGTTCCGACACATACTCGAATTTTCTTGGGCTTTGAATATTTGTAGAAATTCTCACACATGCTCTTTAGTACTTTAGAAGATGCTAATCAAGACAAGACACAACAGAATTTTAGCTGCATCAAACCATTTATAAAAATTGATTTTCATAACTGAGATATGATGTCTACCGAAAAGCACAATTATTATCACAAGCACAAACAAGCAAAAGATACATGCACAGGCACAAAAAAAGATCAGCCTTCAATGCAAAGCCTGTTATGAGGCAATTAACCAACACATCTTTTAAAAAAAAAAAAAAGTCAACATTAAATAGCCAAGTAAAAAAAAAAAAAAAACCACACATAAAGAATTATTGCAGCAACATGCAGAACAAATAGTTCTGTTTCAATGAAATGGTACATTAATGTACAAATACTAAGAATCATACATTTTTAGGAAGATAGCAATTAACTTTCTACATCTTTCATTAATAGTCTGGTAAAAATATAAATTTTATTTTTCTCCAAACAAAACCATTTAAGAACATTTACATTTAAGATTGTAGCTACTGACAGGCAGCTTGATGAATAATGGCTCCTTGACAAAAATGCAAGATGATATTTCTGAAAATGAAATCACTACTAAATGCTTCCCATCTCACTCAGAGTGGAAGCCAAAGTGCTTAAACAATGGTCCACAAGTCCCTAAACAATTTGTTTTGTTTTTCCACCCTCATCTTCCACTCTCCCTGGTGCACTCTGCACGGGTCTTCCTGCTGTTTCAAAAACATATGAGGCCTGCTTCTACCACAGGGCCTTTGCACTAGCTGTGCCCATAGCCTGCAACACTCTTCCTGTACATCCTTCAAGTTTTTACTTTCCAATGAGGCCTTCTCTGACCACTTTATGCACTCTGCCCTTAACTTTCCATTATCCCCTCCCTGCTTTATTTTTCTCTATCGCATTTATCACATTTATAAACTATGTATTTTATTTATTTATCCTGTAACTTTCTCCCCTCATGAGAATGGAAAATCCATGAGGGCAGACACGTTAGTCTGTTTTCTTTATGGCAATACTCCTAGTAACTAAAAGACTACCTGGTACGCAGTAAGTGCTCAATAAATAATTGTTAAATGAATGAATGTTGAGTACATTTTGAATCCTCAATCCCCCCCTTTTTTTTTTTTTTTGGTCTACAACTAATCTTTTTTCCCTTTCTAAACCACATTCTATCTTGGTTAAATTCGCAGCATAGAACGTTAAAAGCACCTCAACCTAAAAACAGAATCTGTACTTAACTGGCAGCTAACTGGTAACAGGAAAAGGACATCAAAACTATTTTCACCTTTTACCACATGATCTTATTTTATTACAATATTATGATACCAAGATATAGCAGTCTATGAGAGGAAATGAGAGTGAAAAATGCAAGTAACATCTTAGTATTCTTGTAAAGATAATTTTGACCTGTGGAACTGCTGATTTAGATAAGTATATCGCTATCGTTTCCAGGGACAGATATGCAGATTGCTCACCATCTAGCTGTTTGCTTTGATAGCTTGTATAGAGGTGTCTGGGTGGTAATGAAAGCAGATTACTTGTCTGGCCTGTTAGTATGGTTAATTCAAAGCTGACTGTACCTAGATAAAAATAATTCTCTACGATTACGGTTTATCATTGCTCTTTAAAACTGAAGTCACTACTTGTTGTTACCAATGCAAACATAGCTTCTACAATCTATTCTATATCAACACACAGGTTCTATAATAATTACATGGCTTAAAATATTCAGCAAGACAATGAACTGTGTGAACAAAAATATGCTGCCTCACTGTATGAACTAATAAAGTCAAGTCAGTTTTTAAATGAAATAAAAAGGTAAAAAATAGTCCTAGTTTACTCTTAACTGGTGGCACCTTAATGTGCTTAAAGCAACAGTGAGTCAAAAAAATAAAATAAAAAATTTTAAAGAAGAAACGAGTCTATGCTCAAACAACAGATGTCCATCCCTAAATACCATACCATTTCAGAAAATGGTGTTCATTATATAAGTTAAAAACATATCCAGGTGCTCCCTTCCTCTACCCTTCTCAAGAAAATAATCAACAGCTTCTCAAAACATTCAGAACAACAACTAAGCCAAACAACTCTTAAGGGATAGCAAATCCTTTTCAACTAAATTTCTGGCAAGAGTTAAGCTTTCATTCCTTTTGCCACAGATTCATGTTTAAAGACAAGATCATAAACCTTGCCCAGAGAATGAAGACATGAGATTCCTAGGAATAAATAGGCAAGAAAAATAAAAAATAATCTTTAGGTCTTACACACTTAACTATTCGTTGTTAGAAATCTTGGCACTTTTTAAAATTAAGAGATTTCAGATCATATTTTAGTGCATGTCTATAGTTTCGAAACTATTTCATTCACAATAAGGAAATGCAACAATGCCTTCTTAAATATTATATGTGAGAAACACTGTTGAGTAGTCATAAATATCACAGATGGCACTCAGAAATTAATTCAACATAGTTACTTCTGGATTTTTTTCCATCAGCCTGTTAACAGTAAGGCATAACACTAATAATGTTTGTTCAATGAAATGTAAAGTGAAATTAAAACTAGCTGAATTATCTTCAACTGGAATTAAGCAATTGCTACAGGAAGACAAAGGGCACTGCACATTTTCTTCAGAATGAAGTACTTAATTTTCTCAAGCTTGAAATTCTTTTCTCAGATTAAAACAAGATATCAATTTATCCTGTTAGCATCTGACGGCAAAATGAGAAAGCTTCCAATTATATGGCTTTATTTGTTTACAATATCAACTTCAGAAAAAAATGAGAAAAAATTGCTTTTATTTATAGATTTTCTATACTGTACCTGACTGTAATGTCTGTTCAGAAACTATGGATGCATCAAGAAGAAAACAAAGAATCATTAGTAAAAACAAGTTACAATTAAAATGTAGAGTATAGTGACAAAACATTTTGAGAAGACCTCACTTTTTTATTTTAAGTCAATTTGATGACTTTATTTTTTCTGATAGCTATAGAACACCAAAGGTTACAAAGAAACGATAATGACGGATACAAACCTTCTGCACCTAAGAAAAATCCTACAGTGACTCAGTGATGTCCACCATTTCACCATCAGAAGCTCCTAGGCCTGCTCTTCTGGCTGCTCCTGTGTCTATGTTATGCATGCATGTGTACATGTATGAGAATATTATGAATATAAATATGAAAACCTAAGAAGATGGAGGATGTTGAAGATATGGAAGATACTGCCCTAATATACAACTTTTAGTATTCTTTCTGGGACTTAGCAGTTGATAAGTACAATCACTTCAGCTATAACAAGAAAAACACATTCTAAAAATATCGCCATGCTATGCAAATTTTGCAAATTCCCACAACCACAGGGCTCATGGAAAAATGGGGTAAGGGGTACCACATTCAAAAACTTCAACAGTGACACAGCAAAAAAGACAGGAACCTCATAAAAATAGTAGCAAGACATTACACATGTTAAATGGTTATGAAATACATGAATACAACCATTAATAAGGCCCTTCATCTTGAATGAAGTTGGCTTGCAGAAATGGGCATCAGACAGAGTGCAGCTTGTAATGTGAATAATGGAAAAAGGGATATCTGAAATTAGATGAAACGTTGAAAGAACAGATGTGAATAAGTATGGCTCATAACACACGTAGTGAACTGAGGCAGGGGAAGATGTTTGAGGTGTGTGTGCATATGTGTATGTGTGTTTTATATGTTATATATATTTCTAGCCATCTTAGTTCTGCTGGGTGCACTTTTCTGCATTTACCCAGTGTTGCTTGCCAGCAAAATCACTCATAAGCTCAAGCAAAATTGGCCTTATGCTCAAACAGTTCCCTAACATATCACATTGGAACAAATTCCATTCTCAAAACAAGCGTTACAGCAGAACTGACTGTACTTTTTTTAAAGGTATTATTTTACTTATAGTAAAATGTGAAGGCAACTAAAAACACTAATGCTGAAGTTTGGGTATTACATAGGTCCCTTGTTTCTCCTCTTCTTTCCTTCAACCACTTACTTTCAATTGTTGCTTATTAATGCCTCCACATCAATGTAGGCACAGGTGGAAAGAGGTGACAAAACACAAATCAGTCAAGTCTCTACTTTTGGAAGCCAGGAAGAAAGCCTGAAGTTGAAAGTAGTAGCTGAGATCAGATACTTTTGGAGTTTTAGTAGGTCTAAGTTCCCCAGCCCAGTTATAGGTCCCTGCGGGGCTGTCTGTAATTAACTACCTTTAGGCACCATGCAGAATTCTGAAAGAATCCATAACCTATTTGACCAAGTAATTACCCAAGAATACGTTACTTGATGCAGAAACAATTTTCTCCCACTTGAACAGGGAACATTAACAAGTTTGGTTTAGGGCTAACAGAAAAAAATTTGTTTTTCAGAGTGCTAAAAAGTTAAAATGGAAAAAAATTATTGTGTCAATTATACCTCAATACATTTTAGAGAAAGAAAAAGCACGTCTAATCTATTAAGTTCTACAATGAATGCTGAGTTTTCCCATCATGCTACTTTTATGTGCTCACTGATAGGAGAAGCTTTTTTTTTTTAATAGAAGACACAATGGAAGGTGAAAACCGATTCTGAAGGCCATATATTTATTTCAAATATTAAAATTGGTAATAGCAGTTAGTGCCCAATAATTAGCACTACTTTCAGTTATTAATATGATTTAATGCTTATTCGAACAATAGCAATTAAAAGTTAAGACCAAATTACAGAAACTTTTGGGGTAGTGATTTAAAAAATAACCAATATAGGCATTAGTTTTTCCAGTAAAGCATTTTTCTGCATAATTAGGTTATTAAATGCTCTATTAAAAGTACCAGCTGAATATTCTATGAAATACTGTCTTGTACAAAGTTAACAATGCTTAATTATTTACCCTCTCAATCATAATCTATAGAAGAAACCATGCATGGGCCTCAGTTTATAGCTTAGTAATACCACTGATTATACAAACATTTTAAAATAGACAAATTTCCTTTGGAGAATGTAATTTTAAAAAATTACCTTTATAGAAATCCCTTCGAAAACTATTTTAACCAACTAAAAATTGTTTGTGTAAATAAGTTTACATTTACCTCTTGGACTTTTAGGAATGTAAATAACAAATAAAATATAAAGTGCACATACCACGCAAACTTCCAGTAGTTAAAAGTGCTCGAGCTTTGTCAGCTAAATCACTATTCAGAGTATTTCCCAGCAGCAAAACATCAATGGCCTCTTGCTTGGAGCTGTCAAAGAAGTTATTCTGAATTGTCCGGGTGACAGACCGAGCACCATCTTTTAACTTTCCAGCCTGTTGAGAAAGAAAGGAGTGCAGATTTTCATTTTAAATATTACTGATTTTACTCAGTAGGTATTTTGAAATTTTAAATCAGTTTTATATAATTTGAATATGAAAAAGGAGCTAATCGTTCTATTTTGAATATATAGTCATGACAATTAAAATGCCTCCAACATGTCACTGTTTCCTTTCTTCTTTTGGATTAAAGCTCTGCACAAAGAAATGAAAAAGCCCAGTGCTACAACCTCATCCAGTAATGACATCTAGAGCAATAAATGTTTAAAATTGCTTATTACAAAGGAAATAAACTGAAGTGAACTTATTTAAAACAAGACAATTCCTTCTTACAAGGTAATTTGTAAACTTGGGGATAAAATGGGTAAGGAGAAATGGGAGATAAAAGAAGATACACTGAGCTTAACTGACCCTAGAAAAACTTCAAATTACTTTGGTAGTAGAAAAAGAAAATGGAAATTGCTCCCAAATAGCTTACATTAGTTAAAATTAAAACTAAACCTAAGAATGAAGGTCTAGTCTCAAAAGAAATTTACAAGTACAGTTCACAAAAGAATATTACATGTAAACTACAATTTGTATATTTTGAGTCATTTTATTGCCTATGCAAAAATACATCATAAAATAAGAAACTTATTCCTATAGTGAGAGTTGATTATAACTTTTAATGAATATATATTTTACTTAGGCATATCGGTTACCATAAAGATTTATTTTGATCTTACAGTTTTGATGACTGTCAAAACAAAAACCTTGCGCCTTTTAGGAAATAACTTCAGTTTGCAATATGTAATTTTTACTCTTTAAAGAAATAACAGTAACTCTAGGCTTCTTTTTAGAATAAAGAGCCAAGTTTCTTAAATGCCACTAAATGAAGAACCAGTTTTCTTCAATGCCGTTAAATGAATGCTACTATATTTAATAAGCAATTAATGTTTGGCATTAAATGTTATTTCCTTCTATATAATAACATATACAAATGACATTATTTGAAAAGACACTCACCATTCACATTATCAGGCAATTAATCAAAAGGAACCCAGAGAAAGGAAAAGAAAGAGCAGTTCAGATGTTAGATTTTAGTTCAATTCAGACTAGCATATTTAATGTATAAAATTTTATATCTGTATATGTTAGAGATAAAAGATCACTGAAAATATATGTAACCTCTGTACATACATTGTAGTACATACATTGTAGTCACTGCAGAAATAAAAAGGTAGAAGAATATAAAAGAATATTTTAAGCAATAGTTTGAGAATCAGCTTTTAATAGCAAGAATTATGTTCTTTATTTAAAAGGAATAAATCAAAGTTTAACAATTTCATGTTTACAAAAATAGGGACCACTTAAGAAGTAAATATTTGTAAAAGTCAATACAAATTATTTCTATGAGTTGAACAAAAGAAACTTTGCAGGTAAGGCCAATACCTCTGGGCAGAGGCATGGCGTATTATGAGACACAGGGGAGGAAGACTTGGAAATTAAAAGAAGACTTGGAGATCATGAATGGTCTTTAAAGAATTTCAGCTGCTATATGGAAGAAGCTGAATGAGAACTATAAAAGTGATAAATGTTCTCATTTCTATTCTTGAAATAATTTGAGGAACTGTGGAGAATTAGAAAGTTGATAAATTCAAGTGAGGCCAGGATCCTTAAAAAGTTAAACTATATTTAAGAATATAAAATAATGAAAATTATCTCAAGTATTGTTCTGAACTCCCTCAACAAGGGCCAAATACTTGAGAAGAAAGTAGTGTGTAGATACTGCCAGGAAATAAAAAGTAATGATGAAACAGACAATTATAATTAAGTCCGTTCTTTTTTTTTTCGGAACAGAGTCTCACTCTGTCACACAGGCTGGATGGAGTGCAGTGGCATGATCTTGGCTCACTGCAACCTCCACCTCCTAGGATTCTCATGCCTCAAAACTCCTGAGGAGCTGGGATTTCAGGTGTGCACCACCACGCCCAGCTAGTATTTTGTATTTTCAGTAGAGATGGTGTTTCGCTATGTTGGCCAGGCTAGTCTAGAACTCCTGGCCTCAAGTGATCCACCTGCCTCAGCCTCCCAAAGTGCTGGGATTATAGGTATGAGCCACCACACCTGGCCCATATCTCACACGTCGTTGGCACATCTTGATAGCCACACTTCCCAAGGTAAGATAAGTAAAGATCAATTATGCCCTAATGTTGGGTTCATAGTAAGCACTGTATAAACTGCTGATTGACTTATTTGTCCCAGTGGCATACGTCACACATCTATTAACTGTACGCACTGTGTCAAGTGAAGGGAACACAAAGCCAAATAAGACAGAACCCTTTATTAAGAGGTCTATGGTTTTAAAAATCATATTTGTAATCAAAACAAACAATACAAAAAGTAAAACAGATATACAAGGGAAAATCATGAAAAAAAGAGCAACATATATCATCTTAGTGGACTGTCACTAAATGACTAGATATGTCATATATACATACTTCCCAAACTTAGGGAAATATCTATCTTCCATTTATTCACTACTATCCACTGTGAAAGGAAGTATCAAAGAAGGCATAAAAGTACATTAAACAGAATTCTAAGACACATCTATTAATTTAAACCATCTATTAATTTTAAAAGGCCATTTAAAAGCTTTATGAAGAGAGGAAAAAGAGGATATTCTGTAATGTTAAGACAGATCTAGATCTACCTTCGCTTTCCCTTCAAGAGCTCCAGTTCCTGCATATATCTTACTGATTGAATCACCATTCACGGACCACATTGACCGAAAAACTTCTTGAAAGCGAGTCACCAACTGAGGCTTTTCACCTAAACCAAGAGCTTCCAACTGTTTAGCTAGCATCTAAAACAGCAAAAGAGAAATTTTTATAAGTACATTAATATATTAATTGTAATATGGCTTTTAAGAACTACCAGAATCAAACCAAAAATTTATCGTTATAGTACTATTTGGGACTAGATTCTGAAAACATAACAGTTTACTAGGCTGAGTTATTTCCCATCATTTCAATTTTTAAAACAAATACTGTATCAATGAAAACTGCAAGTATTGATAAAGACTTCTTTCTGGTTAAATGACAGAATTTATCTTATTAAAGTAGCCCTATAAATCAGAGTTGTTTACCTTGCCCACCTAAAAGAATTCATCCATCAACAGTCTGCATTTGAACTGAGAAAAATGTTTACTTAGTTTACCTAAATAACTAGGTCTCTTTAATTTTTGGATTTGGCTTTATAAGTTTAAGTAATTAAGGTAGGTAAAAAAAAATACGGAAAAAAAGGAGTTGCTCTTAAATTGTCACAAAATAAAGAAAATAAGTAAAACCTCTGAATAAAGTCATGACAGCTTTTTATGCATAAAATCCTCATTGGTAATATATATATAAGGAAGAACTGGGGGGAATAGCAGGCAAGAAATTCAAGGATCTCTCAGCTTTCACAAGTCCCTATCACATATAACAATAAAAGTGTTCCAAAAAGTTACTGATCTTCATATGTATGAATTCTAGCCTAGAGTCAATGTTCAATCTTTATCCAATCTGTTTATCTGGAATGTAGTCATATTCTATGCCTTGCATTTTCACTTAACTCTTTCCAATTTATGTTTTATTTTATCATGTAAGTATGGTGATTATCCATAATTATAGAGAACCAAAAGCTAAAATAATATTTTTTAAAAACCTTAAACTGGGTTCATTTAATTACCTAGAGACTTACACCAGAGCTGTTCTTTGCTAGCATGGAGAACAAAACAAAATAAGCTCCAGGTCCTCCTTTATCATTTAAATCTTTCTCTCTTCAAGGAACTGGGCAAAACGGATCTTACTCCTCTACTAGTTTGGCTTTGTCTATCTTAGTGGCAAACTTTGTAAACTGTCAAACGTTTGCTATCCTAGGGAGTTTTCTAATTCCTAACTATCAACAGTGGAGAATCAGCTAAGTCAGATCCTGAAAACTAACATCTGTTATAATTTTGATGAAGAGATCCAAGTCTTTCAATAAGCTTACTATCAGAATCCATGAACATTTATTCAGCCACTTAAAACCAGAACTTGAAACAAATCCAAGCCAAGATAAGATAAACTCTTATCTAAATGACCAACATGCTTGCTTTCATTTTCTTGTTTCTGTCAAATTTTCTAAATAAATTACAAATAAACCTCAAAAACATATTTGAAAAAATCCAAACAGTAAAATTTATTTAGTTACATGAAAAATATATTCTATAATAGAGAATTTTATACACTGTACTTTCATTTTTGAGATAAAGAACCTCAGCTGCAAAGTAACTAATTAACCAATATTCAGGTCAAATTTAAGATCATTAACTAGAGGAAATAAGAACATGTAACTTCCTATTGCTGTTTTTTTTTTTATAGTATTTGAGAACTATGTTAAGTTCTGATGGAACTAAACGAAGTTTAGCCACAGCCTTATAACCCTAACTTGCAGAATAGGGAAGACTTAGAAAGCTCAGCACTGCTAAACAGTTTGTCAAATAGTTGAGACTATGTTTATATTAGGATGAATCTGATGGATAAGTAGTAAAGAAAAAAAAAACAGTTGCAAACAGAGACCTTATCACAGAAGTTGAATCACATTCATTTTCATTCTAACTGGCATTTTCATCTGATCCTGTTTTTTATAACTACTAATTTGAAAACACCAAACGAACTGGATTGGGTTACAAATTGTCAAAAATATAGTCCTATATAATTGTACATGTGAAAATAGACCCTTCTTATCCTAAAATAGATTGTTAAAAGATAACACAGAGAATAAAAGGCCAAATACACACATATACCCACACCCACACCCACGTATATATTTCCTCCAAAAAGACAGGGAAAAAATTGTTGAAATACTATAAACAGCAGATTTTAAAAGGGAGAATAAGGAACAACAGAAGTAGATAGACAGCTACCTAAAGAGAATATGAAGATCAGGTAAAGGAAATATTTAAATCAAAACAAAGTTTGGCCAAAAAAGAGACAGAGACTAGAAGTACAAAATGAAGCATACCATTACATATATCTTCTGAAAAGTAATAAGAAATCTAAGTATTACAAAACCACTTAAAGAGGCAGATGATACAAGGCACATACATTTTAATTTATTTTTTTACCTCTAAGCCAAGAAATGCCTGCACACTATTTGTTCTATCAAGACAATCCAAGCAGTTTGTTCGAACTGTACCACTCTGGCATCTGTAAACAGTAAAGTTAAATATCTAGTTTGGAACAAAAATAAAACTAAAACAAACAGCAAATAATTGAGGTAATTAAAATGTAGCACCCACCTTCCCTCTCCAGCTTTTTACTATTACAGTATTCAAATACACACACAAAAAATTATACTGTGAACATCCATATACCCACCATTTAAATTTGACAACTGTTAACATTTTGTCACATATTCTTCATTACATTATCTATCACACACTTACTTTTAATTAGGCCAACAATTAGAAACTAAATATACATTCAGGTTTATGCTCTTACAGTTCTTTGCACATAAAAGAAAAATATTTATGGAACAAAATTTTTTTTAAACCTAAGATCTGTTATCTCTAATGACTGTGTCTACAGCATTGATGCTAAATAAAATACAAATTGAAAAATTAAAAATTTGAGCTTTCTGCACTCAAGTTTCCCTTAACCTATATTCTGAACTTTTTTAACATTTACTTGGCCGGGCGCGGTGGCTCAAGCCTGTAATCCCTGCACTTTGGGAGGCCGAAACGGGCGGATCACGAGGTCAGGAGATCGAGACCATCCTGGCTAACATGGTGAAACCCCGTCTCTACTAAAAAATACAAAAACTAGCCGGGCGCGGTAGCGGGCGCCTGTAGTCCCGGCTACTCAGGAGGCTGAGGCAGGAGAATGGTGTAAACCTGGGAGGCGGAGCTTGCAGTGAGCCGAGATCGTGCCACTGCACTCCAGCCTGGGCGACAGAGAGAGACTCCGTCTCAAAAAAAAAAAAAAAAAAAAAAAAAAATTTACTTTTCTCCTCTATTTCACATACGAAAACTGAAATTTAAATTATACTAAAGCAGTCAGTAAACAATGTCTTTCACTTCTATTTGCATTTAATAGTCTTTACTGGCATCAAGAAATATTAAAACATAAGTTTTAAAAGAGAAGCAAAACAGTTTCATATATAATAACATGAGGTATGAAGCCAGACAAATCCCAGTTCTAACACTTGTTAATTATGAGACTTGCAGCAGATGGGAATGGACATAACAATAGAGCCTATCCCTACAATTGTTATTGATACATGTTAAGACTTAAGTACACTGCCTGCTCTATAAAATGCACTCACTAATGTAACCTCTTATTATTATTTGATGAATTCTAAAGAAAGAAAAACAAGTTTAAAATCAAGTATAGGATGGGTGAGATGGCTCATGCCTGTAATCCTAGCACTTTGGGAGGCTGAGGCAGGTGGATCGCTTGAGCCCAGGAGTTTGAGCCCAGCCTGGGCAATACAGGGAGACCCCGTCTCTACAAAAAAAAAAAAAAAAAAAAGCCAGGCGTGGTGGCACACACCTGTAGTCCCAGCTACTCAGGAGGCTGAGGTGAGAGGATCTCCTGAAACCAGAAAGCAGAGGCTGCAGGGAGATGAGACTGCACCACTGCACACCAGCCTGGCAACAAAGTGAGGTCCTATTTCAAAATAATAAAAATAAAACAAAAAATTTAAAAGATATTTTATTTGATTATAAACTTTAATTTTAAAAAGAAAATTTAAGAGTTCAACATTAAGAATAATTTTTAATTATAGCAATGTTCCAATTCAAAGAACAGAGAAACAGGGAGAAACAGGGGAGTCAAACCTTTGAACTTCACTTCCATTGAAATAAAAAAATCCATAATCTAGAAACTTCTGGACTTGAGGTTTAAGGACACTGTGTAATTTTTCTGCCTTTCCTCCCTTAACCATTTGATGATAGTCAAAATTCACCATCTGGATATCAGCAGCATGTTCAGAAGCTTTCAAATGACTCTGGAAGTAAAAAGGCAAATATTCATCTAAATGAAAGTAAAAAGGCAAATATTCATTTAAATATTCATCACATTTCATTGACACTGGCAATAAATCTTTTCCCTGAAGTCTCACATACTATCCCTCAGAGATAAGGTGACATAATTCACATCAGGGTACTTAAATAATATTCTCACCTGGTTTAGGAAATAAAAAATCATTTCCAATTGCCAGCATTTTATTTTTACAACACAAATTTAATAACTATTTATACCTATTATAGAATCTCAAAATTATCTAAGACAAAGGCTATCAATGACTGAAAGATTCCTATTTTATAACTTCACTCAATACATACAAATATTTTTTAAATTTTACCATAAAGTCACTCTGTAAAGTATAATCTGTTTATTAACAATATTTCACAAGATTAAAATAACAGCTATATAATTAGGATGCTTCTGGACTTAGGAGATTGAACTTTAGAAAATGTTTCCTAACTATCTTAAGTTTATAATCATATGTAACACCATAATTTATACAAATTCATTATTAATTCAATAAGTGCTTAATAAAATATTTTTTCTTTAGAAGTCAGGCAATTTGGGGGTTCCTTTCGACATGAAATTCTCAAGTTTTCCCTCATCAATGCACGAAGGTATAGTGCTGCATGTATATAAATGCATTATTCCCAATTCCATAGGTTAAAAACAATGACTATGGTTCTAGGAAGCAGGCAAAGCAATCAACAGATGAAGAAGGAAACTGCTATTTCTCTACTAGTGATAGATAAACTTTGGCAAGGAGGGTATTTTTCTGTTTCTCTACAAAATAAAAAAGCAGATTAGAAAACAGTGTCATTTGCATTGAAAACTTTTCAGAATCCCAGTTTCAGCAACATTAGCCTAAATTGTTTCTTAATAGACCCAAAGAGTTCAAGTTTCCAACAAGTACCCAACCTTTTTCTTGGAAGTAATTTACTTCCTGGAAGAATCTGATTACCATATTATTTTATTTTTTACTACCATTCTAGGTGTCCATGGGGCAGAATGAAATAAGAAATGACCATACTTACCTGGAAAGCTTTACTTAACATATGTTCACCTTCCTTAGATCCAAGCAAGTTTACTATTATTTGTTTACCATATAAGTTCTTAAGTGTTCTAAAATGCCTATTTAAGAAAGAAAGGAAATAAGCACATGTCAAATAAGAAGCCTAATTTTTTCAATAAATAAGAATCCATTATTAGATATAACTTACATGACATTATTTTAAACACAGAATTGGAAAACTGGGTGCAAATTCATTGTACATGGTCTCAAAGCTGAATTTATGAAAACTCATGAATGCAATTTCCTCTCTGACTTATGGGTACTGAGACTCCCATCCCTGCCGGAGCTGTGGACACATACAGCTTCTGCCTACTCTGTGAGGCTGGCACCAGACAAGACAGACAACAGCCATAAGCTTGACTGGAAACGCAGTAAGGGCAGATGGCAAAGGGCTGCTGCTCACATGTGAGGACATCATACACTCTGTTGAGGATTCACAGGGACCTCCTTACTAGCTCCAGTCTTCAGAAAAATGGGCCCCAAATACGAGTCTTTTTTCTTTCCAGCTTCTAACCATTCCAGAAGCTATGTAGAGCAATGCCACACAAATGTAACACAAACCACACCTATAATGTTAAATTTTCAAGAAGGTGCATTTATAAACATGAAACAAAATATACTTTCTTTAACTCAAAATGTCTAAAATATCATTTCAACATGTAATCAATATAAAACAACTACAGTTAACCTTTCAACAACACAGGTTTGAACTGTGCAAGTCCACTTATATACGGATTTTTTCAACCAAACAAGAATCAAAACTACAGTATTCCTGGCATGCAAAACCCATGAATATGAATGATGACTTCATACGCATGGGTTCCACAGGGTCGACTGTGGGACTTGAGTATGTGCAGATTTTGGTATGTGAGGGTAGAACCAATACTCTGAGTATACTGAATGTGATTTTACTAACGAGACACTTTACATTCTTTGTTATTTTTTAAGGCAGTCTTTGAAATCTCGTGTGCATTTTATACTTGCAGCACATTTCAACTGAGACTAGTCACACATTTCAAGTGCCCAGCAGCTACATGTGGCTAGTGGTTGCTATACTGGACAATGTGCCCACAGAGGAAGTTTTAAGGTCAAGAGATTAAGACCCACACTTCCATCACTACCACCCCCAGAAGTCGTAACAGTAGGTGTCACTGTCTTTCAATTAAATTAGGAGTCAGAAGGAATTTTATTTAAAGCCAAAAAAGTCTGAAATGAATCAGTAAATATAAGTAGTCCCACTGCTTAGCAATATCAAAATTTAAAGCACTATGTAAAAATTGTCTTACCTGTCAAAAGCAGGTGCATTGGCCTCAAATCCTCTTGACATACGGACACGATGAGATCCCACCTTAGACAAGAAAAATATATTTAATCAAACCAAAAACCAACATATAGACGAAAGAAATATCACTGCTTACAATATTTAACAATTTCTTTGCTGAACACACAGTTGTTAATCAAATAACTGATTTTCATTCATGATATGCTTTAAAAAAAAAAAAGTTCCAGGGGATTTCCACCCACCACCTTTATTTTTAAAAAACCAACCTCATCAAAAAAATAACTAGAAGTTACCTCATTATGAAATATTCGTAAACTAATAGGAATTTTTATTGATGAAAACTATTTTTAAAGGTGTTTTCATATATGTTACTTTAAGTTCAAACTACATGCCCTGTGTAACAGATAGTATTACCATTTGGGTAATTAAAAAAACTGAAATACCAACAGGTGAAATAACTCTGAGATCAACATAACTAATTCCAAAAGAGATTCAGATGAGATTTTATGTCTCTGACCTAAATTCCTACTCCTCCAAGCTGCCTACCAGTACAAATGTCTATGTGTTTTTTTCTTCTGCTATGTTGAATACTCTATTCACCTCTCCCTCACCAAAAGTTCCACCAAATTGAGAATATCATTCCTTCCTGGAAAAGCAGACTTTCCAAGTCAACCTTGCCATCATCCAACTATAGTAATTGCACATTTTGCGGAATCAGAAATTTTGGGTTAAGCAAATTAAACAAGATGGAAAATATCTACCTATTGTATATTGTTATAATTTTTCTTTTCTTACATAGGAGAATAGCAGAGAGATGAGGCATAACTGAGAAAGATACAACATGCCAAGAAGAAATATATAGGTGAGACCAGTTTATTTCTCTGAACTTCAATTTACACATTTCTCTCTGAGACTTTGGGATGAAGGTTGCCCAACACAACAAGGACCACTGAGGTGGGCAAAAAAAAGTCGCCCAAAATTCATTCTTGCTAACCTGTGAACAAGTGCTTTTTTTTTTTCTTTTGAGACAGAGTCTCACTCTATTGCCAGGCTGGAGTGCAGTGGTGCCATCTCGGCTCACTGCAACCTCTGCCTCCCGGGTTCAAGCGATTCTCCTGCCTCAGCCTCCCAAGTAGTTGAGACTACAGGCACGCGCCACCACGCCTGGCTAATTTTTGTATTTTTAGTAAAGATGGGGTTTCACCATGTTGGCCAGGATGGTCTCGATCTCTTGACCTCATGATCTGCCTGCCTTGGCCTCTCAAAGTGCTGGGATTACAGGCATGAGCCACCGCGCCCCGCCCAAAGTGCTTTTAAAGAGGGTGTAAAAGGAGGATTGTCAAATCAGTCATGCAATTTGACAAGTAAAACCAGAAAATAAACTCTAATATGCTCATCCAAATCCAAAACTGAATTAACAGTACAGTATTATCATTCATTACGCATTATTCCTCACTGCACTCACTAAGTCAGATAATCTAATGAGTATTCTGATAACCAGGGGATTCTCTAATTTTTAAATAAGAAATCAATTAGCCTAATGTCATATCTGTGTTTTATTTTATAGTACTTAATAATCTTCATAAAAGTTTAAAATTTGAAAGATGTATGTCCCAGGACATTAAGCATTTTAGACTGCAGAAAACTCAGAAGAAGTTGATACTTTTTCTTTGGAGTAATCCCAGATTAATTGCCTATCACTCTATACAAGTTCAAGACTTAGCATTTTGTTTACTGATTAACATTTATTTTGCATAGTACTGCAATTGTGCATAAGGTGAAAAAAATCCAGTTCTCACGTCTTCCAGGTAATGCCTGTGGTTGTTTTCCATCACTCTGTTCCCCAACACATATACACATCCAGCTGTGTATCACAGATCTCATAGCAATATACTGGCTAGACTAGATTAGATTTTTGTTTTTGTGTTATTAGAGACAGGGTCTCACTCTGTCAACCAAGCTGGAGTGCAGTGGTGCGATCATAGCTCACTGCAGCCTCAACCTCCTGGTCTCAAGGGATCCTCCCACCTCAGCCTGCTGAGTAGCTGAGGCTACAGGCACATGTCACCATGCCTGGATGATTTTTATTTTTTTATTTTTTTGTAGAACTGGGTGTCTAGGTTGCCCAGGATGGTCTTGAACTCCTGGTCTCAAGTAATTCTCCCACCTTGGCCTCCTAGACTAGGTTTTATTACTCAACGTTGAAAGAAAAGTTTTACAATAAGAGAGCTGTTGCCAATTGTGATAAAAGTAGCACTCCAGAAAGTGTTAAGGCTTTAAATAACCGTAACTTTACCCAATTAAAAAAAAAGTTGCAGCCAGGCGTGGTGGCTCATACCTGTAACCCCAGTACTTTCGGAGGCCGAGGCAGGTGGATCACCTGAGGTCAGGAGTTTGAGACCGGCGGATCATCTCAAGTCAGGAGTTCGAGACCAGCCTGACCAACATGGTGAAACCCTGTCTCTACTAAAATACAAAAATTAGCAGGGCATGGTGGCACATGCCTGTAATCCCAGCTACTGGGGATGCTGAGGTAGGAGAATCACTTAAAGCCAGGAGGAGGAGGTTACAGTGAGCCAAGACTGTGCCATTGCACTCTAGCCTGGGAACAACGGCTAAATTCCATCTCGGCAGGGAAGAAAAAAGTTGCATTAAAGGTATTTTAAAAAATCATTTAATTGTGTGGTATGGAAAACCATTTTCCATCAATATTACCGCTTCATATTCACATATTTCTGAAATTTCAACCAAAAATTGGGCGTAGATCTCACAATGTTTACCGTTTTTTGACTTATTGATATGGTTTGGATCTGTGTACCCCCCAAATCTCATGCTGAATTGTAATCCTGAGGTTGAAGGTGGGGTCTGGTGGGAGGTGACTGAATCATGGGGGTGGAGTTCTCATGAATGGTTTAGCACTATGCCCCCTTGCACTGTTCTTATGCTAGTGAGTGAGTTCTCATGAGATCTGGTTGCTTAAAAGTGTGTAGCACCTCCTTCTTATCTTTCTTTTGCTCCTGCTCCCACCATGTGATACTCCACTTCGCCTTCCGCCATGATCGGAAGCTTCCTGAAGCCTCCCCAGAAGCAGATGCTGCCATTCTTCCTGTACATCCTGCAGAACCATGAGCCAATTAAACCTCTTTCTTCATAAATTACTCAGAATCGGGTATTTCTTTATATCAATGTGAGAATGGACTAATAAACTGATATATACTGTAATGTAGTATAATAGTATACTGAGTATTGTCAGTTATAAATGCTAAAGAACTTCAGAGAAAGGAAATAAGTAAAAGGAAAATCACAAGTAAAAGGAAAATCACAAGTCAAAGGAAATCATAAGTAAGATGCCAGTCTAAAAATGTCATCTTACTTGTGTAACACCTTATGACAATTCTTACAATGCCTCAAACAAATTCATCTTGGTATTCACCTTTTCCATAAAAGGCCTGAATGCCCAAATGGCAAGCTCTCTATGAAGCATCATTATATCTTTGAATCTCCCATAGCACCTAGCATAAAATAACATACATGAGAAGAACTCAAGTATTTAACAAAGAGATCTGAGTGGCCACTGAAGGAAAATAATTCTTAATTTTGGAAGTAGAGGATTCCTGCTAGAAAACTGCAAGGCCTGCAGTTGGATAGGCTGAGTAAACCAGATCATAAGGACACAGGTGCCTAGTAAATCTGACAGGCATAATATATATCAAAAATAAGAAGACCTGTTGGAGTTAGCAGGAAGCAGGGCCTTGAGGGACAAGACAGAAAACTGTGAGAATCTTCCAGGCTAGAAGAAATTATGAAAACCTTAACTCAGAGGATAGTAGTAGGAATAAAAAGAAAGTCCCACTGCCTAGAAGAATGCTGGGACTAATGGTAACAGGGCTACTTTTCACTTGGTCAGGACTGGCTGCTTCATAGCCATTACAGTAGGATCTTATAAAACAGAAGTTCTTGACTTTGAGTGGTAGAGAACTTGGTTAAAAATGAGGATTCCTGGCCGGGCATGGTGGCTCATGCCTGTAATCCCAGTGCTTTGGGAGGTCGAGGTAGGTGGATCACCTGAGGTCAGGAGTGCGAGACCAGTCTGGTCAATATGATAAAACCCCATTTCTATTAAAAATACAAAAATAAGGCAGGTGTGGTGGCACGTGCCTAATAGTCCCAGCTCTCAGGAGGCTGAGGCAGGAGAATTGCTTGACCCTGGGAAGCGGAGGTTGCAGTAAGCCGAGATTGCACCACTGCACTTCAGCCTGGGCGACAGAGCATCTCTCTGTCACACACACACAAAAAAAATTCCATATTTTTCCACCTGTCACGACATAACATTAGCAAACAGACTGTATAGGAAGGCTGCAGCACACAGGAGAAGGAAGGAACAAGGAAGTCCCACTCAAGGAAGATCCTTCAGTGTAACTACTCAGGACCCAATCTTATTGGATCATCAAAACACTGTAATTCAGAACTTCTTACTAAAATAACACAGGCCAGGTACAGTGGCTCAGGCCTGTAATCCTAGCATTCTAGGAGGCCAAGGCAGAACTGTTTGCCCAGGAGTTCAAGACCATCCTGGGCAACATGGTGGGACTCTGTCTCTACAAAAAATAGTGATATGTGCCTGTAGTCCCAGCTACCTGGTAGGCTGAGGTGGGAGGATCACTTGAGCCTGGGAGATCAAGGCTGCAGTGAGCCGTGATTGCACAGTGCACTCAAGCCTGGGTGGCAGAGTGAGACCCTGTCTCAAATAAGTAAATATATAAATAAATGTAAATAAAATAACACAAAAACAGTGTAACACAGGGCTCATAAACTGTTATTAGAATCTCTAACACTAGCCTGTCCCTAAAACAAAAGCATTCACCTTGCATCACATCAGGGTTTCAGCAATGTTCTTAAAGCAAATATTCCAAACACCCATTGTTGATCATGAAAGCTTAGGAGAAGTGGGGTTCTGTTGGCATTCTCTCCTAAGGGAAATTTGGGGAAAGATATATCTATTTAAGTTATCCCTACAAAGATAAAACAAGTCAAATCATCTTGACAAGAATTCAAGAATTTTTGCATAGCAGTACAAGGGTTAATCCTTGTTAACTCTTAGACTGTCTTAAATAAAATGCTACTAAAAAGGTTCAAGTGGTCTGTAATATTTCTCTGCAATAAACAGTCTACAACATAAGAGATCCAGCAGTCAAATAAAAGAAGCAAGAATTTTTTTTCTTTCCCTTTTCTCAATACTATAGGCTGAAGCACCAAACTTACTAGACTATACATACTTAGATCCTAAAGTAAATATGACATACTTTAAGGACTAATAAATTTTGAATAAAAATAAAATGTCAACAATAGTTAACCCTTACATGGTGCTGACTGGTGGCCAGGTGCTATTCTAAGTGCTTTTTATTTAATCCTTACAACAACCCTATAAAGTAGGTACTATTAATATTCCCATTATACAGATAAGGAAACTGAGACACGGAAGGGTTAAATTATTTGCCCAAGATCACACAGCTAGTAGTGGTACAGTAAGGATCTCAATTAAGAAGTCTGGTTCCCAAGGCTTTGTTTTATCTACTACATTCTTCTGTCTAAAGAGATTAAATCATTATATACTAAGATAAGAAGATAATAAATATGGAATCACATTGAAAATCAATACACTATAAAGACCTCAAAATTTTTAACACTAAATACAGCAGCTGAATTTCAATGGCTATTTGAAAGAACATTAAAAGAAAAAATATCTAAGATAATTCCAGAAACTCTGTACTCAGATCCTTATTTGTAAATCCAGTTAACATTATTAGATGGAATAATGGAACTATCAATGAATTAATTAATAAACTATCCAGAAAGTTTAAAAAATACGAAAATTTTTCAAAAAATAAAAATAACTGAATGTCAAACACATACTTGCAACCCTGGTTGCTCCCAGAACAATGGAACAGATCCTCGGATTTGTATGAAGGAAGAAACTGAGTCATCTAAGTATACAACCTACAGAAAAAAAAAATAATATGTAAACTATTTCCACAGAAAGGTTGTTACACTTACATTAGAAAAACAAATTGACTAAAATCTATTGCATACTAGTTAATTTTTTTTTTTTTTTTTTTTTTTTTTTGAGACCGAGTCTCGCTCTGTCGCCCAAGCTGGAGTGCAGTGGCGTGATCTCGGCTCACTGCAACCTCCACCTCCCGGGTTCAAGCAATTCTCCTGTCTCTCCCTCCCGAGTAGCTGGGACTACAGGTGCCCGCCATCACACCCGGCTGATTTTTTTTATTTTTAGTAGAGACGGGGTTTCACCATGTTCGCCAGGACGGTCTCAATCTGCTGACCTCATGATCTGCCTGCCTTGGCCTCTCGAAGTGCTAGGATTACAGACGTGAGCCACCGCGCCAGGCACATACTAATTATATTTTATAACCTAACTCTCATGTACAATTGTCCAAAACAGGCCACTATACAGGCTTGACTTTTTTTTTCTGTTAGCAATATTAACCAAAAAAATTGGTAAAAATATAAGCATAAGATTCACAATGTTTAAAAATAAATACCTTTTAAATCTTAATATTTTACATACATGTCTTTATATTTCATTTTGTTTAGCTCTTTATAACATAATTTGAAGATCTCTGTTGGGCTGGGTTCATGGCCTAAATTTATAATCATATAGTTTCATAGCCAAAAAATCATAATTTCTAATTTTTAGATGGTACATATATTTGCCATTAAGAGCTGGCTTTAATTTAACTTCACAAAAAAACAAGCTGTCCAGCTCTACAACTGAGGATTTTAAAATTCAATACCAAAACACAGAGCATTGACTATGTCATGCTGATTAGTGACATCTTGTTACCCAGATGAAGAGCCAGACCAAAATAAGTTTGTTTTAGGGAAGCCTTTTTTTAAGGCCCATAAGTAACCAAGAACAATCATAAAACAACATTATAGATGTTAAAATGAGTTCTGAATCAAATAAAAATCTATTATTCTAGTATTTTCTGTACCTCTCCTATAATACATTAATTAAGTAATATAAAACACTATATATACCTGTTCTGTTTCTACAAAATTGGCAACATGACCATCATCATTTGTTCCCCGGACATTAAACCTGGTCCCAGCTCGTTCACAGCTTAATCTTGAAATGAGGCAAGCCTTTGCCTGTTTATGAGCAGCATAAATTGTTCTGATTTCTACTCCTCCACACATAAGACGTAATAACCAGTCATCACAATTCACACCATAGTGTTTGAGATGCAAATGCAAAGACTGATTCCTAACAGGAAAAGAAATAAATGATTAGCTTATGGAATACTAAATAACAAAGTATGACTTTAAAAATAATCTCCTGGAAAATTAATTTAATATTATTAAATTTAAAGGCACAAACAACAAATCAATTCATTTACATTTACTATGCTAGGGATCAGAAGACAGGGCCATAAAATGAGATCCTTCAACATGTGATCTACGGTCCACAGAAAAGGAGTATTTTTGTGTTTTTAATATCTATGGCCCATTTCTGTTACGTCTTTATATATAATGTATTTATAACCTAACTTGTTCCAAAAAGGATTACATATGCATGTCCCCACCTCAATTTATGAAGCTCTACTTTTTTAAAATTTTTTTTATTTTTGAGACAGAGTCTCGCTCTGTCGCCCGGGCTGGAGTGCAGTGGCGCGATCTCGTCTCACTGCAACCTCCGCCTCCCAGGTTCAAGTGATTCTTCTGCTTCAGCCTCCCACGTAGCTGGGATTACAGGCGTGCACTACCATGCCTGGCTAATTTTTTTTTTTCTTTTTCTTTTTTTTTTTTTGAGACGGAGTCTTACTCTGTCACCCAGGCTGGAGTGCAGTGGCGCAATCTTGGCTCACTGCAAGCTCTGCTTCCCGGTTTTATGCCATTTTCCTGCCTCTGTCTTCTGAGTAGCTGGGACTACAGGCCCCCGCCACCACGCCCGGCTAATTTTTTGTATTTTTGGTAGAGACAGGGTTTCACCGTGTTAGTGTTAGCCAGGATGGTCTTGAACTCCTGAACTTGTGATCCATCTGCCTCAGCCTCCCAAAGTGCTGGGATTACAGGCGTGAGCCACAGTGCCTGTCCACGAAACTCTACTTTTAAGGCTTGACTTTTATAAAGCTCTATTTTAATTAATTTAAATTTAAATAGCAAGATGTGGCTAGTGGCTACCACATTAGAAAGTGCAGGCATAGGGTTTACCATCGCTCCAAATACTTGTAGCATTCTAGGTAACAGATGTGGCCTGGTTTCCAAACTTTTTTCAGAGAAAAAAAATTTATTCAAACAAACATGCAGAAGCCCAATGATTATGATACAGATAAAAACTGCTATGGCTAAAGTGGGGATTGGGACTGAGCCTTGCTGGGTTGGCCATCTCACCCTGATTACCCCTCAGGGGTCTCTCCTGGAACCTTAGACCTCCACAGAACATATAAAGAAACTTCTAACAACATACCACTAAGGAAAATATATTAAGTGGAAAAACTCTATCAATTTGAAAGTGAGTTTTCTGTATTGTTCAAGCTTGGTTCTCTAGGTTTTAAGTGGAATTCTTCTACTTAAGTGCTCCGTACTCTCTCTCTCTCCCTGTCTTAAATAAGGTATAAAAGATGTAATAGCATTCTCTTGAAGACTCACAGCAATAGCCCTCAACTCCCTACCAGCCCCTCAGATTACAGGCTGCAATAGAGATAAAAAGGGTGGTCACCTGAAGTTCTGGAAAACCAGCTATGACCCAACCCCTCTTATCCATCCAGGAAAGCACAAGCGAATATAAATGAGTGATGAGGTTACTACAGGGATAATGTTAAATCTGATAACCGTTACTTATTTTAAAAATACATTGACTTAAACTTCCATACTTTACTACTGCCCACATTGATCTGCGGCAAAGTTCAAATTGGTTGTGACCCAGTATGTCCAAACACCACAGCTGAGATCTACGCCACAGCAAAGTTACAAGAAACTTACTTGTCCCCATTTAAATAGACCTTAAATCCTATGCATTTTGTGCAGGCAGAGTTCCTCTCTCTGCTGTCAGTTTTCATTTTTCTTTGCTGTCAGTGTGTCACTGTTTTAGCATTTAAATTTATACATGACTTTTGACTGGCAGCAGCTTAGAATTTCCAATGGAGTAAAGTTATCTGGGTTTTGTGATAAGTATCTGCCACTCTTTGGCTACAAAAATTACATGGTTGTATCCTGGAAAATATTGCTATTAAGTGCAAGGGTATGCACAATGAATTCCAAAAGTTTCTGTTTTTCTATATAAACTGAAGCTCAAGAATGCCAATCCTTAGCAAAATTGTAAAATGAGCAAAATTCACCTTTGGTGCTTTAGCCGTCCCTTTGTTCAACCTGTCTCCTACTGGACAAACCTCAGGCTTTCTTTTATCTGACTTTGCCCCCACCTCTACTCTTAAGTGAATTAAAAAAAAAAAAAAGATGAGGCCAGGCACGGTGGCGCACGCCTATAATCCCAGCACTTCGGGAGGCTAAGGTGGGGGGATCACTTCAGGTCAGGAGTTGCAGACCAGCTTGGCCAATGTGGAGAAACCCCATCCCTATTAAAAACACAAAAATATTAGCCAGCATGGTGGTTCACGCCTGTGGTCCCAGCTACCTGGGAGACTGAGGCAGGAGAACTGTTTGAACCCAGGAGGTGAAGGTTGCAGTGAGCCAAGATCGCGCCACTGCACTCCAGCCTGGGCAACAGAGTGACACTCTCAAAACAATAAATCAACCGACCAACCAACCAATCATTCCTATTGATTAAACCTAGGCAATATATCTGCATCTGCTTGGACTTCTAATTGTTGTATGAAAGCTTTTATCTCTCAATCTAAGAAACTTTGGGTAAAATGAGGAGGGAAAAAAAATGTAAGGACAGCTGAAACACATTTACCTTTCCAAAGGACTTCAACATCCTCTGCTAGAAAAAGTGTAGTGTTGACATGGTTTTAACTCTTGGAAGCCTATTTCTGAATGCTACACAAAAGTACATCCCATCATTGCTAGCTTCTTTGGGCAGGCAGGAACTCATGTCCATTCATCTGCCCTGTTAGTCCTTGCAACCTCTCTCTCCTTTCCCCTCCCTCATGGTCTCCTCCTTTGCTAAACCCAAGTCTCTAACACATAATGCTATAAACTCTGTTTTTATTCTGTCCACTCTTCTCCCTGATGCCACCACTGGGTCAAAATACTTCCATGTGAACTACAACGTGATTAAGCTGTTGCTCTAAAGTTAGTTTCTTATCCTAAGGTTGTTGTTGACTTTGAGTCTTCTGACAGCTAGGGCAAATGGGTGACACCCAAATGTGCTACTCAAGGACTACGTAAGTGACAGTGAAAGTGTGAGAGAGAAAAAATACACAAGAGGAAACACCTTGAATCTGAACTGTTAAGGGAGGCCAAGAGCAAAGAGTCCTGAACTTTGGCCTTAAACCATATGTCAATATAATAAAACATAATTTGCACAAGATATCAAGGGAAAAAGTCAACATCAATGCTGGCTGTAAACAACAGAACTACTATACTAGAAATCTGGTCTGCTGCAATAGAACAATGCTAATTATAGTCCCATGTGTTCTGCTCATCATTTGTGCCTACTTAGAACACAGCACAGATATGCATAATTATGAAATACATCGCACTTACCTACATAAGTCCTACCTTATTATAGTACTAGACTTTGTCCCAGTATACTACTACTTCACAGTCTGTTGCTCTTGAATCAAGACCACCTACTTATAACCTTAAAATTTAGAATAAGGGAATGCTGGCTTAGAAAGGGAATGCTGCCAGAGACAGGATTTCAAAACCAAGAATAGGAAATGTGAGTAACACAGTTTTGTTACAATTAAATTCATTTCTAAATTTACACAACTATTTTAAATGTATTTTTAAAATGAAAGTTCAGTCTAGATCAGGTGGAGCACAGGGGTTTTATGTCACATGCCAACTTCAATAAACCAACAGTGGCTGCCTGCCATGCTCAGCTGAGGACTCCAGAGAAAGAAAGAGGGATACACTCAATTAGCAATGTCTGTCCCTTGTTATCTCTAGACATAACAACTGCTGAACATTTTTTTTTTTTTTTTTTTTTTTTGTAAAGCAAGCACAAGTTTTATTGGGGGAAATACAAGTACACTCCAAGAGAGGAGTGGGCTGACCCTGCTTGAAACACCCCCAAGACATTCTACATTGTGATCTTCTATTATCCCAGTTCTTTCTTTACCCAGTTCTCACCAAAGTTTGGGGGATCCTCCCTTACTGTGCTTAATGCACATGCACAGGAATGAGTGATCAATATGAATCCTATCTAATGGTGGCACTGCTTATTACCACCAACCCAGGAAGGTATAGCCATCAATTTTGTACTCATTGTGCCTGCTCGGCTCTCAGGAATTCCCCTTTGCCTTTTTCCTTCCATATCAGGATCTAGTTAACAACATTCTGACAGTTCAACCATGGAGTGAGTACTGGGCATCCTAAGAGGTATTTCGGGGCGTTCTTTCCAACATGGATACCTCCCCCTCATGCCTGCTCATATCTGACTGTCTACTCTTACATTTCTCCCTCAAGGCAGGGGGACCCAGAAATCTTTTGGGAGATGGGGCAGAGGTCATTCTCTGTAGCTACTTGCTGCTGAAAAAGGGCATCGAGGGTCTTCAGGGTCCTTCCTCCTTGCTTGCTGCCACGGTGAGGAGGTTTTGACGACTGAACAACTGCTGAACATGTTATGTCCCAAATCACCAAAAGGGAAAAAATGAACTCACCAGAAAAATCTATTATCTGTTGTCTGTTCTTGCATGCTACGATGCGCATTAAGACTCAAATCTAAACTGATGCCAGATGCAGACCATGCAAAATAAAAGTTTCCTGAATTCAAAACTTTCCGCACTTCTGAAATGCGATCCTCATCTGAAGAATCAATTCGCAGTGATATAAACTCAGTGGAAGTAACTCGGAAAACTTCAGATTCTTGAATTTTTCCAACAGACATACATCCAGTGACTAGGACCAGATAATGTAACATAGTATCACCTGCAAAACCCAAAGATTTTACTGGATGAAAAATCCCAACATTTTCAAGCTATTCCATTTCTTCTTGCACCTCTATTTTTAAAATCTGACATTGTGATTATTTTAAACTTATCATGGATGTGTTGAAATTCACTAGACATTTTGGTTGAAAAAAAATCCTTGTTTAAATATATTAAGTATAATAAAGCATTTAAACATTAACAGGATAATCTCACACAAAACTGTTCCCGAACTTACTATGAGGCTATAAAAACTTTATCAAATAATTGGCCGGGCACAGTGGCTCATGCCTATAATCCCAGCACTTTGGGAGGCCGAGGCGGGCGGATCGCCTGAGGTCGGGAGTTCAAGACCACCCTGACCAACATGGAGAAACTCCATCTCTATTAAAAATACAAAAATTAGCTGGGCGTGGTGACGCATGCCTGTAATCCCAGCTACTCAGGAGGCTGAGGCAGGAGAATCACTTGAACCTGGAAGGCAGAGGTTGCGGTGAGCCGAGATCGCACCATTGCACTCCAGCCTGGGCAACAAGAGTAAAAAGTACGTCTCAAAAAAAATGAAACAAACAAGAAAAAAACTTTATCAAATAAAAAAGTATGTGTTACCTTCTCTACTTTTACTTAATGACTGTCAGAAAATTCAGATAAGATAATTAATTCACACTCATTTTTACAAGTTCTTTGTAAATAGTAAAGTTGAAAAAATGGTATACTATTTTGAGCTGATGATATTGATGACATATGGGCAAAAGTCTCTGGTAATAATTTATAAAGCAATCTGGTTTACAAAAACTTTCATAGAGATTGTTTTCATGTAATTGTGACAAAAAGTCTATGAAATTAACATAAAGTTGAAATTGAACAATGGTATAATGTGAGCATGGGCTCTGACACAGGTAGAAGTGGCCCTGAATCGTGGCTCCATTACGTATTACCTGGACCAATTTCAGTACGTAGCATAACCAACCTGAAATACCATCTCTTATAAAAAGAGATTAAAGCAAATACCTCATTACACTGTGAGACTTACCCAGGACTAATCAGCAAAGCACCTAAGCACAGTGCTTTATATGTGATCGATCCATAACAAACGACAAATCTCCATTTTATAGAACGGTGCTACTCAAAGTATGGTCTATGAACTGTTACCAGCTCACAGTGAGAAAGGACGCTTACACCAGAATGGAAATCAACTATATTACTAAGTTCATCCTTTAGTTTAGCTGACTTTTTTTTCTAGTAAGACTTTATCAATGAAAGAAGCCACATGTTGATTTACATCATAGTGCAAGCTCCTTATCTTATCACGGATCAATAACAAAATAATTTATGGACCAGTACCAATCTTGAAGCACCACTTTGAGCCACACAATTATAGATAAACTAGTAACTGCAAAGGTTACTCTGCAGCTCATGGTGACATTAAGTGGCAAAAAAAAAAAAGGCTCAAGCAGAGACTTTCTGAATTCAAAACAGATGTCTTTTCCACTACAAACCAAGAAAAATCAGTGTAGTTCTAATGAAGACACTTTTTCCTAAATGCACTGAAGCAACGAAAAGGAAAATGTTCTGATTTTCTCTTTTGACAACTGACACTTATCTCTTCAAGTGGTCAAACCAGAGACTGTCTCCGAACTTAGACTTACATGAGTTTGAGCATGTAGCATGCCTTTTTGGGCAACAAACATTATCACAACATTAGCTACATTAATGTTTAAAAGATGTTAGCACATGTGTAGCTTAAATAAGGAGTCTACAATAATTCATAGCTAGTCCCTCTCAAATCCTTAGAATTACAAAATAGAAATGAAAAAATGAATGAATTCTACTGAATGATAAACTTACCAAGATTTAACCGCAAAACACCTAAGAGTCCATATGCATCCAGTACTTTGGAGTATGTACCCTTGATTGCCTCTTTTTCTGCAGATGCTACAAAAAAAAGTTTTAGTTTAAGAAAAATGACCTGAAACATTGGATTCTATTTAGCTAAGTATAAATCCAGAGTTTCAATCAAAAGTTTCTAAATCTGATATTCTTAAATGTACTGCATAAAGTATTTTCTCAAACTAGTAACATAAGTATTCTTCCCAAAGAGTCAACAAATTATTCCAAGACCATCTATTAATCAATCCATCCTCTCCACTGATCTGAACTCTGTCTTCTTATCCTTTTATTCTTGACAGAATAGTGCTTGACACTTAGAAAACTGACAAAACATTTAAATGATAAAAGCTAATGGCAACACTTAACTACACAAATGTAGTGCAAGAATGGGGAAATCTGATTCTGAAAGGACAAAAGTCTGGTCTTTGCCTTATTTCTTCTGCTATAAAGTTAATGTTATCTTGCTAATGAATATAAACCACAGAATAATTTTCCTAAGACAGGCTATTATGATTATTCTATTGAGAAGAAAAAACAACAACAAAAATCAAATCCTGAAACTTTCAAGGAAAAATCTTCCTAGCACTTAGCAAATATATATTAAAAAATTGACAAAGAACCAAAGAAATATTAACAACCAGTATTTCAAAGGACAAATACAAATAATACATCCCACAGTCTACAGTTGATCCTTGAGAAAGATACCTTCCTTTCCTTCCAGGTTTCTTTCCATCTTTGCTGCTTTCCCTTCTCCATTATCTGCCCCACACTCAACTCACTTCCCGGCTGACTGGTCCACACATTATTTACTTCTTATCTCCTACACTTATCCCCTTTCCTTTATCTACAAAATATGATGTTTGGCAATACTGACGTGTTCCACGTTAGAAAATCATGTAAGGAGATCCTTATGACTGGTTCATTTCCAGTGCATCTTTATTGCCAACAAAAGGGCTCTTCTTAGCCTACTGCTTTGCCTAATACTCCTTTGTACTTCTCATTAGAGATCTTTTGCTTTGCCTGGAAGCTCTTCTCCAGAGTCCTACAGAACATTTCAGTTTCCCTGCCTGCTTCACCTCTTTTCAGACCATGTAGGCTTAAGCCTTCTTCCTAATGATCTGGTTTCTGCCTTCTGATGAGTTTTGCTCTGCTAGTTGCAGCACAGGCTAAGACTAAATGACTCAATCACTCAATTAGCTGACATTTTCACAATTCTCTAATACGTTCATTATTAAGTGTGGGCCATTATCAAACCACCCAGTATGAAATTAGGGAGTGGAGATTTCACCAACCCACTAAAGTGATGGGGGTTTATATTTCATTCTGCATTCCTTGAGTTCCTATTATTATTATTATATCTTATGTTTGCACAACAGTTAATCCTAACATTCCATGACAAACAACCCAAATATAAAACATTACAATATAAACTTTAATTACATTTTATAAAGCAAAATAGAATTGCCTTCTCCTAAATACTGCCTCTTTAAGAGTACCACATGTACTGTTAACATTATAGAGACTTGTTATACCTCTCAGGACAGAAGGCATGACTTCCAGGATAAATATTATTCTAGAATTTTACAAGTCATATGCCATATACATTTAAAATACAATCACTAATATAGTTATATAGAAAGTACTAGATATATCCATTTCAGCAGCAATCATCATTTGGGTTCAAATACCAGGAGGCAGAAGAGTTAAGAAGAAAATATAGTTTTTTGTCTGTTTTTTTTTTTTGAGACAGAGGCTGGAGTGCAGTAGCACAATCACAGTTCACTGCAGCCTTGACCTCCAGGGCTCAAGTAATCCTCCCACCTTAGCCTCCCAAGGAGCTGGGATTACAGGCATGTGCCACCATGTCCAGCTAATTTTTTTTTTCTTAATTTTGTAGAGATATAGTTTCTCTATGTTGCCCAGGCTGGTTGGGAACTCCCCGGCTCAAGCAATCCTCCTGTCTGAGCCTCTCAAAAGTGCTGGGATTACAGGCATGAACCACCATGCCTAGCAAAAAATATATTCTTAACATTAAGTCCCCACCTTCCTTTAGAAAACAGAAAAGTCATTCTATAACTTAAATTACCATGTAACAAAATGTTCTGTCTTCTAATAATGCATAATAATTATCTTCCCATTAATTACACTCCAAATACATGAACATATGTCTCTCAGGACCAATGAAGGCCCATCTGTTAGACTATCATCTAACTCGAACATGCAAACAAATACCTTGCAGTTTAGTTATGTACATGTTTGTATTCTATTCGGAGACTCAGGAAACAGGAGACACACATACCCACACACACACCTTAAAGTGCATACTCTTACAGCCAAATGTACTTTTAATTCCAGACACTTCCAATTTCATAAGAGAAAACAGTATCTTCTTCCTAAATATATTTGTATCTGAAGGACAGTAGATGTTTCCCTATTTTATGATACATGCTTCAAAGGTTTTGAGTAGAGTGGAGGGAGGCCCAGTACTGGCCACTAGGAAAAGGATGGCCTGTGCATGAAGCTGAAGCTAGAGGCGGGGGTAAAAGGGCGTCCACTCGTGGGAGGGGCAGCCTGGCATGAGTTCCTGAAGTCTGACTAGGGTGAGGACTGTCCACCCAGGTGTGTTAGGGGCACCCTGGCATGGTAAGTAAGAGCTTGAGAGGGATGGGGAAGGCAGGGTTTTGAAGTTCCAGTGGGGTAAGGAGGGTACCTATGCGGTGGAGAAGGCTACATTGGCAATAGGAGAGTGGTTATCTACGGGGAATGATCAAGAATAATGACAGCCAGGTTTCTCACTGTCAGAGAAGGTACTCACAAATGCAAAGAGAGAAAGTAGAATGGACAGTGTTGATTAGAATTGGAGTTACCAGGCCGGGCGCAGTGGCTCACGTCTGTAATCCCAGCACTTTGGGAGGCCGAGGCAGGCGGATCACCAGGTCAAGAGATTGAAACCATCCTGGCCAACATGGTGAAACCCCGTCTCTACTTAAAAAAACAAAAAATTAGCCGAGTGTGGTGGCAGGCACCTGTAGTCCCAGCTACTCAGGAGGCTGAGGCAGGAGAATCCCTTGAACCCAAGAGAGGGAGGTTGCAGTGAACTGAGATTGTGCCACTGCACTCCAGCCTGGTAACAGAGCGAGACTCCATCTCAAAAAAAAAAAAAAAAAAAAAAAGGAATTGGAGTTACCAGTGTTTTCTAGATAGACTGAAGACAGATAAAAAGACATAGAAACATAAATATAAGTATATATGTCGTATACATAGTTACATATACTCCTTAGCACTAGCCATTGAGCAGACCCAGGATCTATAATACTCTGACAGCAATGCACACACCTAGCATACTTTGGCTTCTACATACCATTCTCCACTAAAAGGAACTACTAGGATTCCTTAGAGAAATGGTTGATTCCAGGGCAAAGGCAGGGACAAAATGAGCCTGAAACATAGTATTGTGCCAAAAAGTAAGCAAGTGTTTAAAGGATAATGGAGATATGTCACAAACATGTAGAAGGCAGCTTGAAGGGGTTTCTACTGGTGAAATCCAGGAAAATTTAAGCATCAAAACAAATAATAAGAGTAATGGATTATAAGCCTATGAATTCAAAGTCTCATGAGGAATGGGCAAAACAATTATAAAAAGTCTTCTCGAAATGCCTAGCAAACCATCACCTTTATCAAGTAATCAAAGTGAACACCAACAGGGAGGGGCCTGGCACAGTGGCTCACGCCTGTAATCCCAGCAGTTCGGGAAGCTGAGGCAGAGGGACCGCTTGAGCCCAGGTGTTCGAGACCAGCCTGGGCAACACGGCAAGACCCTGTCTCTACAAAAAAATATATTAAAATTATCCAGGTGTGGTGGCATGCACCTGGGGTCCCAGCTACTCGGGAGACTGCAGCGGGAGGGTTGATTGAGCCTGGGAAGTCAAGGTTGCAGTGAGCTGAGATCATGCCACTGCACTCCAGCCTGGCCGACAGAGTGAATCCCTGTCTCAACAACAACAACAATAAACCAAAGTGAACACGAACAGTAAAAGGACAAGTCAAAACCGTGAGCCACCTGTCAAGATACAGTGAAAAGAGCACCACTGCTGCAGTACTCCTGCCAGAGGTGAGTAACCTGAATCTATGCATGAGAAGCCATCAGACCCAAAGTGAAGGACAGTCTACAAAGTAACTGGCTTTCACTTTCAACATTTTTAAGGCCACAAACATCAAAGATTGAGAAATTTTTCTATTTAAGGAGACTACAGAGACTGACAACAAAATAAAACGTATACATCTGAACTGGATCCTTTTGCTATAAAAGACATTGTTCGGGCAATTGGTAAAAATTGAAGACAGGATAAGGATTAGACAGCAGTAATGCATCACGGTTAATTTTATGATAGTGAGAGGTGACAATGTGCTAGCAGCCCTCACTCTCAGCGCCTCCTCGGCCTCCGGCCTTGGGGTCCACTCTGGCGGCGCCTGCGGAGCCAGCCCTTCAGTCCGCCATGGCACTGTGGGAGCCCCTCTCTGGGCTGGCTGAGGCGGGAGCCTCCTCCCTCTGCTTGCAGGGAGGTGTGGAGGGAGAGGTGCGGTGGGAACAGGGGCTGCGCTGGCCAGCCAGTGTGAGTTTTGGCGGACGCCGGCCAGGGCACGGGCTGGGTGGGCCCTGCACATGGAGCAGCCAGCCGGCACCGCCGGCCCAGGGCAGTGAGAGGCTTACACCTGGGCCAGCAGCTGCGGAGGTTGAGCTGGGTCCCCCACTGCTGGCCCGCCGACTCTGCACTCAAATTCTCGCCGGGTTTAGCTGCCTGCCAGGGGAGGTAGGGCTCGGGGCCATGTCTGAGCTCCTCCCCCTGCGGTGGGCTACTGGACGGTCGCCGCCACCTGCTCCGTGGCACCCAGTCCCATCCAAAGCCCAAGGGCTGAGGCATGCAGGCACCGCTGGGGACTGGCGGGCAGCTCCGCCTGCAGCCCTGGTGCAAGATCCACTGGGTGAAGCCAGCTGGGATCCTGAATTGGATGGGGACTTGGAGAACTTTTATATCTAGCGGGAGGATCCTACCTGCACCAATCAGCACTCTGTATCTAGCTAACCTAGTGGAGTCTTGGAGGACTAGCACTCTGTGACTCTGTGTCTCGCTCAAGGATTGTAAACACACCAATCAGCACTCTGTGTCTAGCTCAGGGTTTGTAAATACACCAATCAGCACTCTGTGTCTAGCTCAAGGTTTGTATACACACCAACTGGTACTCTGTATCTAGCTAACTCTGTAGCTAACTAGCACTCTGTGACTCTGTGTCTAGCTCAAGGATTGTAAACGCACCAATCAGCACTCTGTCAAAATGGACCAATCAGCTCTCTGTAAAATAGACCAGTCAGCTCTCTGTAAAATGGACCAATCAGTAGGATGTAGGTGGGGCCAGATAAGGGAATAAAAGCAGGCTGCCTGAGCCAGCTGTGGCAACCCACTCGGGTTTCCTTCCACGCTGTGGAAGCTTTGTTCTTTCACTCTTTGTGATAAATCTTTCTGCTGCTCACTCTTTGGGTACAGGCTGCCTTTATGAGCTGTAACACTCACCACGAAGGTCTGCAGCTTCAGTCCTGAAGCCAGAGAGACCACGAACCCACTGGGAAGAACGAACAACTCCAGATGCACTGCCTTTAAGAGCTGTAACACTCACCACGAAGGTCTGCAGCTTCACTCCTGACAGCGAGACCACGAACCCACCAGAAGGAAGAAGCTCCAGACACATCTGAACGTCTGAAGGAACAAACTCCGGACACACCATCTTTAGAACCGTTACCACTCAACGCGAGGGTCTGCAGCTTCATTCTTGAAGTCAGTGAGATCAAGAACCCACCAATTCCAGACACAATAGTTTTACAAGAGAATGTCTTTCTAGGAAATACATAGCAAAGTATTTGGGGGTGATGGGGCATCATGTCAGCAACCTATTCTTAAAAAGTCCAGAGAATCCACTCAGTTCTGGGGCAAGAAAAAAAAAAAAAAGAAGTCCAGAGGAAAAAGGTTATTTATACCATACTTCAACCTTTCTGTATGTTTTAAATTGCTTCAAAATTAAAATTTTTTCAATGTAACCAGCAAAAATAATTTTAAAAAATACATATACTTATTCCCAGATAAAGAAGCTTTTATCTCTGACGTTAATAAGGTAAACTCTTCAAAATACCTTGTTATTCCCTCCCCGTAGATTTTTTTAATGGGGAAAAAAGATTTCCTTATTTTATGAGACTCCATAAAATTCACAAAAATACATGGTGGAAGGGGGATGAACCTAATTAAATTACTGCCCCACTTCTCTGATAATTTAATTCTAGAAAATTTTAGAATCTTCTACTATAAAGAGATTATTTAAAATAAGAAAGCCTATACAACATTACATAAAATAATATGTATAATCTTTAGATAAAATACAGCACTTGGAAATATTTTACAATCATCACCATCATTCTTTTTCCCTTAATAACCTCCTTTGCATCCCATGCTTCAGCCAAAATGAGTAATTTTGTTGCCCACATGTTCCACATTCTCTTCCCTCTCTCCCTTTGTTCATACTGTTGTTTCATCAGGACCAACCTTAATCATCCTTGTATTTCCAAATATTACCTATCCTTCAGTTCCAAACTAAAACACCACTTCCCAAAGATTTTCCCTGATCACTCTAGTTGGAGGTAAATCTTTCTCCCAATTTATACTATAGTTACATCTAAACTAGTAACAACAGAAACTAGGTCTTACTTCTTTTTCCTTTTTTTTTGAGACAGGATCTCACTCTGTCACCCAGGCTGGAGTACAGTGGCGCAATCACGACTCACTGTAACCTCAAGCTCCTGGGCTCACGTGATCCTCCTGCCTCAGCCTCCTTCCTGAGTAGCTAGGACTACAGGCACTAATACTACAGGACTATACTGAGTAGTAATAGGACTATAGGCATGTGCCACCATACCAGGTTAATTTTTATTTTTTGTAGACACAGGGTCTTGCTATGTTGCCCAGGCTGGTCTGAAACTTCTGGCTTCAAGTGATCCTCCTGCCTTGGCCTCCCAAAGTACTGGGATTACAGGCATGAGCCACTGCACCTAGCCTCATTTCCTTACATCTCAACACCATACCTACCTAACACAGAGACTTTGAATGAACACTGCAGCTGCTGATTAAATATTCATCTAATAGACAAAAACAAATGGAGAGGTTGTGCATTAAAGAAAATGTTTTGCTAACTTAAAAATAATACATAAAATGGATCACCTGAGGTCGGGAGTTTGAGACCAGCCTGGCCAACATGGTGAAACCCCGTCTCTACTAAAAATACAAAAATTAGATGGATGTGGTGATGCACGTCTGTAATCCCAGCTATCTCAGGAGGCTGAGGCAGGAGAATTGCTTGAACCCAGGGGGCAGAGGTTGCAGTGAGCCAAGATGCGCCACTGCACTCCAGCCTGGGTGACACAGTGAGACTCCATCTCAAAAAAGAGATAAAACATTTTACTTTATCATTGAAAGTATCTGAATGCCCTCATTACTGAGATTCACATTCAACAACTCCTCAGTTATGTCTGGAAACTTTGAAATGTGTATGTCTGTGGCAGGGAGTAGTAAGGTGGGGGTGGGAAATACAGGCATTGTTAAATGATTGCTAACCAGGGTTTAAAATACTGAAGTTTATGAAGTGGCAGGGTGTGTGGGGGAGCTCAGAGGAAACAAACTGAAAGAATGAGCGGAACTGAAAGTTCAGGAGATACAGTGTTAGGGAAGTTCAGGTCACTTTCCTGCTAGTGCAGTCTTGCAAGGTATTCACTGCACTTTCAATGAACGGAATAAACTCCCTTTTGTGAAGAGGTATTTTTTTTCCCCTCCCATTCATGGTGGTTATTAAACAAACGAGATGCTAGGCAAAACAAACCTTTCTTTGTAAGTTACTGATATCTAACCATAAGTAGGTAGGAATGTCCCAGAAGAGAATTGCTTTCGGAGTGATTCTGAGCCCATCAAGATCGACAGCAGTTCAGCTAAGGTAAGGCGGCCTGCACCTCATTAGTTCACATGCTGAACACATCAGCTAAGGCAAATTCCAACTTCTAAAGTTTCTGCTATAACACCTTAGGAATAAATAGTACCTAACTCCCGCTATAGCTCATTTTAAAGGAAAAGACTTTATTTTTCCCATGTCATACTCAACACCATTTTTCGTTCATACCTTTTCTTAGGTACTTTTTTTTTTTCCATTTGATACCAACTGTTTATTAGAAAAGAAAAACTTTTTTGTGGGCCCAAAAAGAATCGTTTTGCTGGGCGTGGTGGCTCACGCCTGTAATCCTAACACTTTAAGAGGCCAAGCAAATGGATTGCTTGAACCCAGGAGTTCAACACCAGCCTGGGCAAGATAGCAAGACCCCACTCTAAAAAATAAAAAATAAAAATAAATTTAAATTTAAAAAAGAGTAGTTTCTCCATAAAAAATAAAGGTGGAATGAAATGTAACAGGTTAGGTATAACCAAAACTTGCCACATAAAGACAATAAGAAAATTTTAACAAGAAGATTCATTTTTCAACGGCCTATTAATGACAGAACAATTAAAAAGCCACATAAAAACCAATCTTACTTAAGTATTAGAAATATATTTCAATTCACCCATGGATCCAACTCACTTTTAGACTGTAAAATTTTTACTGACTTTAAGAAAAAACACTGCCGGTTGGGCACAGTGGCTCACGCCTATAATCCCAGCACTTTGGGAGACCCAAGGCGAGTGGCTCACTGAAGTCAGGAGTTTATAGAGACCAGCATGGTGGAACCATGTCTCTACTAAAAATACAAAAATTAGCAGGGTGTGGTGGTGCACACCTGCAGTCCCAGCTAGTCAGGAGGCTACGGCAGGAGAACTGCTTGAAGCCAGGAGGCAGAGGTTGTAGTGAGCCAAGATCACGCCACTGCATTCCACCCTGGGCGACAGAGTGAGACTCCGTCTCAAAAAAAAAAAAAGAAAGAATGAAAAAAACCCTGCTTTTTTTTTTTTTTTGAGACGGAGTCTCGCTCTTGTCACCTAGGCTAGACTGCAGTGACGAGATCCTGGCTCACTGTAACCTTCGCCTCCTGGGTTCAAGCAATTCTCCTGCCTCAGCCTCTCGAGTAGCTGGGATTACAGGTGCCCACCAACACGCCCAAATAATTTTTGTATTTTTAGTAGAGATGGGGTTTCACCATGTTGGCCAGGTCGGTCTTGAACTCCTGACCTCCTGTGATCCTCCCACCTTGGGCTCCCAAAGTGCTGGGATTATAGATGTGAGCCATGGTGTCCTGCCAAAAACACTGCCTATTAAACTCATGTACTTACATTATGCTTAAAGAGTATTGACAGAATTCTCGCTGCCATGTTTTCATGTAAAAGAAATGGAAATCAGGTGGGGCGTGGTGGTTCATGCCTGTAATCCCAGCACTTTGGGAGGCCGAGATGGGAGGATCACTTGAGGTCAGGAGTTCAAGACTAGCCTGGCTAACATGGTGAAAACCCATCTCTACTAAAAAAAATACAAAAATTAGTCAGGCATGGTTGCAGACACCTGTAATCCCAGCTACTCGGAAGGCTAAGGCATGAAAGCTTGAACCTGGGAGGTTGAGGTTGCAGTGAGATGAGATTGCATCATTGTACTCCAGCCTGGGTGACAGAACAAGATGCCTTCTCAAAATAAATAAATAAAAACATAAAAACATAAATAAATAAATAAATAAATAAATAAATAAGTAAGGAGGGAGAGATAGTAGGTAAAAATATAGAAAAACAAAAGTATCCATGAGTTGATGATTATGGAGGCAAGGTGACATATATAACAGTTACACTATTTCGCCCAAAAAAAAGTTAAAAAAACTATTCTCATTATGTTCTTTAAAATACTGGATACATTCAGAAAGGAGAGAAGATAACTCTGGCCAATTATCTTGAGAGAGCCAGAAGCTACTAGAATTCTAAGGGATCAGAGAAGTACTTTTCTCTAATTACCCTAGACCAGGAGTGCATTAGCCAAAAGTTCAATAGGCATTTGAACTTTTTCTTTTTCCCCCCAAACACGATCTCTCACTCTCACCCAAGCCTGAGTGCAGTGGCATGATCATACCTCACTGTAACCTGAAACCCCTGGGCTCAAGCGATTCTCCCACGTCAACCTCCCAAAGTGCTGGGATTATAAGTGTGAGCCATTGTACCTGATCGATTTGGACTTTCATAAACTTCAAAGGGAGTAGTAAGTCCTACAATCTTTAGAATGGTCCCATAGCCCACACTTCCCAAGGCTCTCAAACACTCATCAAATAGTAAATGTATATTAAATTAAGAAAGGAGAAGATTTAGTAATTCCAGAATGGAGGCATTAGGAAGGGTAAATATTGTTATACCCTGCCATCAATATCAATGTTTTCCTTACATTCATCCTAAATAATTTAGTTTTAATATTCTACCTGTTGAAACGGAAACTATCCTTGGAAAATAGTAAGTTGCCTTTTGCTCATTATCACAGAGTAAGTTAGGAAATATTTAAAACTATATAAAGCCATGAGGTAGTAATATCCTACAACTTAATTCAGATAACTCAACTCCTTCCTTATTTTAGTCTGTGCATGTTTTCAAACTTCTTTTACCCGAACAAATTCATGCATGACTGAAGGGAGGCCCAACCTACAACTATTCCTCTTTAAGCTACTGGAAGGTAACAAAAATAGAAACTGTAGAGGTGGTCTATTTATAGACTACAGAAAACACTCAGAATATAAATGTATCAATTGTTCTCTATCAAAATTTAACATATCAGTTGTGCTCTATAATATTATTTGACATCCTCCACCTTTTTTTTTCTGGAGTGACTTAATTTTTTTTTTTTTTTTTTTTTTTGAGATGGAGTCTCGCTCTGTTGCCAGGCTAGAGTGCGGTGGTATGATCTTGGCTCACTGCAACCTCTATCTCCTGGGTTCAAGCCATTCTTCTGCCTCAGCCTCCTGAGTAGCTGGGACTATAGGCACGCGCCACCAGGCCCAGCTAATTTTTATATTTTTAGTAGAGATGGGGTTCTACCATGTTGGCCAGGATGGTCTCGATCTCTTGACCTTGTAATCTGCCCGCCTCAGCCTCCTAAAGTGCTGAGATTACAGGTGTGAGCCACTGTGCCCAGCAGTGACTTACTTCTATAATACTATGTCATGTGACATAACTGGCATTATTCAGCATTGTTGTATTACCACCTCATTTCTCAAATTAGAATTTAAGGCAAATAATAAAGTATTAGGATTAAACTATAAAAATTCAGATGAAGACATAATCATATACCTATTTCTTGATTTTCATGAGTTGTGGCTCTAAAAGAGAGGCTTGTTAAACATAAAATAGTTGTCACATGATAATCACACCTGCATTGATAACTCCACATCTGAACGGGAAAGAAACAAAATTAACTTCTTATCCAAGAGCAATAGGTAACTTAAATGCCACTTTCATTTAACTTTAAAAGTATTTGGAGGATGAAATTTAAATGTAAATTTCTCCAACTTCTGATGAATTATAATAATTTAAGCTAAATAATAAAGCCATGCAAATGAAGGGCCTACTATCCAATGTCAGCATTCTGCTGGGGCTCAAACTTTCCAGTCTGAGAATACACTGTTCTTCCCCAGCTGACACAGAAGACCAAGCTAAAGAAGGTCAATAACAATGTAAAAATAAGACTGCATGTTACAATGATCTCTCTAGAACCACAATTTGCCTGTGGTTGCATGCACTGCAGTTTGTGGTGAGCTTATTTACATGCAGACAGCACTTTGGTACAGAACCGGAGAACCTCTTGTGTGAAGATCCTAGAGATCATGCAATCCAAGCTTCTCATTTTCAGAAGAAAAAGAGTAGGGGTTAGATCATTCATCCAAGATCACATAACTAGCTGGCAGTTAAGCTTCTTTCCATTCATATATAAAGAGAAAAATTATTTTAAAAGGAAAGGTTCCTCTTATAAAAGTAATTAAAATTCCAGCTGAAAGACATTAAACTATCTAAATTAATGTCCTATTTAAATTGCACATTCTAATCTTGGTGACATTTAAGGGGAAAAAAAAACAAAAAACTTTCATTCATTCATGCAAGAAGTATTTACTGAATGCCTACCATGCACCAGGCCCCTGGTAAGGTTCTAGGAATAAAAACAGTCAGTACCGTGACACCTTCTTAGGAATCAGATTAGGAAGACAGGTATTATATAACCATAAAAATGCAAAATTATAAATTATAGTCAGTACTATAATGGAGTTCCAACAGATTACAATGGGAGAACCTAATTTAAAATTGTTTGTTCGAGGAGGACAATTATTAGAATAAACCTCACTGAGGAAGTGACCTTTATAGTGAGACAGGAAGGCTAGCCAAATAAAGTGGAGATAAAAACGTTTCAGGTGACATATATACTGTGATCCAGCAGTTCCATTCCTAAGAATATATCCAACAGAAATGTGTACATATATGTACCAAAAAACATGTACAAGGATGTTCATACTTGTGTCATTTATAATAGCAAAATTGGAAATAAAGCAAATGTCAACAGCTAAATATTTTAATATTCATAAAATGGACTACACTGCAACAAAAATGAGTAAATTACTGCCACTTGCTACAATATGGATGATTTCCCAGGTATCAACATGGATGATTTCATTGAGTGAAAGAAGCTAGATACCAAAGAATACACAGAGAATGATTTCATTTATGTTAAGTTGAAAAACACTTAAAACTATTCTATGATATAAGAGGTCTGAATAGTGATTATCTTTGCAGATCATAATAAAGATAATTGGGAAGGAGCATGAGGGGATTATTCTTTGGAGAGCTCTCTGGTATGCCAGTAATAATGTTCTATTTCTCAACCCAGTTGTGGTAATAAGGGTATGTTTATCCTATAATCATATATCAAGCTGTATGTTTAAGATTTATATACTTTTCTACATGTATTATAATTTTAAAAGCTTATTATTTTTAAAAAAATACATTTGAGCAGAAGGGACAGCATATGTAATGACCCTGAAGCCAGAAAGAATTTGGCACATTCAGAAGTCAAAGAAGGCCAATGAGGTTGGAATATAGAAACCAAGAGGTAAAGTGGTAACAGGTTGAAGAGGGAAGCAGAAACCCGATTTTATTATAGGTCATCTTAGAGTTTAGATTTTAACTTCAGTGGCCACTCACTGAAGAGTATTAGGCAGGGGAATAATAAGATCTAAATTGTGTTTTTTAAAAGACTGTGGGGGGTAGGTAGGGTAAGTAGAAGCAGAGGGACCCGTCAAGGAAGCAATTGTAATGATCCATGAAAGAGACAACAGAGTCTTGATTGAAACAGAGCCAGCAAAATGGAGGGAGTTGCATGGAATCTCAAGGAAATTAAGAGGAGGAATTGACTAGACTTGGTAATAGACAGAATGTGTGAAATGTGAGGGGAAGAGGTAGAACAGAGAGAATGTGTGAAATGTGATGGGAAGAGGTGTTGAGGATGATTCTTAAGTTGTTTGAAAAAACTTGGTAGATGGAGTGCAATCCATTGAGATAAGGGAGACTGAAGAAGATCAGGTTTGAGGGTATGCAGTGGTTGATAAGACCATCAATACGGTACCTATTCCAACTCTTCCTCATTTGGTAGCCACCAGTTTGTGATACTATGGAAATCACAGAAATTTCTACCTTCTTCTGCCAACGATCTACCTGATCCAAACAGCACATGATATCTCAATAGTCATTTTTGGTTCAGGAATACACAAACATTCAATCCAGTGCAAGGGGAAGTGCATTTTCATTTTGTGGGTTCTAACCCATTATCTGAGTTTCAAAAAGCTGGATCTCAATTGTGTCATCCAGCATAATTACTCAACCCAGCTCTGTATCAATCCCACGTCACTTTGCCACAACTAAAAATCTGAAAACTATACTTTCTATTCCATTCTCTAAGAGAACTGATAAAACTAGGATACAAGATAGGCCAAAGATACATTCCCAATGCTAACCAAGGACAGACAACTAATGAGCACTAAGGAACAAACAGCTAGAAATTTACTTAATTATAAGATTCCAGAATTTAAAAATAAAAACAAAGAGGCTGGGCATGGTGGCTCACGCCTGTAACTCCAGCACTTTGGGGAGCTGAGGCAGGTGGATCACTTGAGGTCAGGAGTTCGAGACCAGCCTGGCCAATATGGTGAAACCTTGTCTCTACTAAAGAGATACAAAAATCAGCTGGCCATGGTGGTGCACACTCGTAATCTCAGCTACTCAGGAGGCGGAGGCAGGAGAATCACTTGAACCCAGGAGGTTGAGGTTACAGTGAGCCAAGATCATGCCACTGCACTCCAGCCTGGGCAACAAAGTGAGACACTGTCTCAAAAAAAAAAAAAAAAAAAAGGCCGGGCGCGGTGGCTCAAGCCTGTAATCCCAGCACTTTGGGAGGCGGAGACGGGTGGATCACGAGGTCAGGAGATCGAGACCATCCTGGCTAACACGGTGAAACCCCGTCTCTACTAAATATTACAAAAAACTAGCCGGGCGAGGTGGCGGGTGCCTGTAGTCCCAGCTACTCGGGAGGCTGAGGCAGGAGAATGGCGTGAACCCGGGAGGCGGAGCTTGCAGTGAGCCTAGATCTGGCCACTGCACTCCAGCCTGGGCGACAGAGCAAGACTCCGTCTCAAAAAAAAAAAAAAAAAAAAAAAAAAAAAAAATTAAAAAAAGAAGATTCATTCTACTTATAGTTCACACATGGTCCACAGGATATTAAATGACTTTGTTTATCTATATTTCAGCAACAGATTCAACAGACTACAGCAATCCTATGGTCCACCAGTGAACAGAATGAAACATAACTCAAAAAATATTTATTGCTAAGAGCTAGTTATATAAATAAACACACTTTTATATATATAAAGTTAAATAAGACTATAATGAAATAGAAACACAAAATTTTAATAAGTACATTTAACATATATATTTAATGTTTTGAGACAATAAAGTTTTTTTAAAATTTTTTTTCTTTTCACTGACTCAGTTGGCCCAGAATTATCCAGGAATTTCAAGGGTCTAAAATTTTTTCATTCTGAACTGAGGAAGTAATGCGTATCCAACCAAGAAGAATTTATACATCTCTCCAAGTACCAAATTTATTTTCTCCAAGTGCCGAATTATTCAGTAATTTGGTTCAGTAGCTATGAAATGCAACCCAATGTGAATGCATGTGCTCACATACGTAACACCACAGATCAGCAATGGCTTATACTTATAAACTCTATTTAAGTTGGAAAAAGATAAAATACAAATTCTTATTAACAACCATTAAAACACTCGAGCAAATTTTAATTGTCACCAGTAAAAATACGACACACAATTTTTAAAACTATACTTCCTTTTGATACTCTAATTACAAGGCTAACCAATTGCACTAGCCCATTCCATTCTTCATTGCTTCTTTCACTTTGTATGCTTCTTTCAAAATTTCACTGAATCAGACTTTACAATCTCAAAAGTTTCAAAAATGTTATATTGGATGCTAAGAAAGGTAATACTACAATATTAAACTACTAATCATTATAATTAGCTCATATTTTTTCAACCTTCGAATGTCTGAAAAGTCTTTATATCTTCATTTGTGGTTGGGTAAAAAACTCTAGGTGGATGGTTTGGTTTGGTTTCTTCCTTCCAGTACTTTAAAGATGTTCCCAATGTCCTCTGGCTTGGATTGCTTGTAAAGAAAAGTCTACTATCATTCTTATCTTCACTCTTCTTCTGTACATGTGTCTTTTCTTCCTTGGGCTAATTTTAAGATCTTCTCTGTATCACTGGTAAACAGTAATTTGATCATGTATTTGGGTATAGTGTTCTGCTTTGTGTTCATTTAGCTTCTTGGATATGTGGATTCATAGCTTTCATCAAATTTGCTAAATTGCCAGCTATTATTTCTTCAAGTATTTTTCTTCCCTACCACCTTCTTTCTGGGATCCACATATTCATGTACATTGGGTCACTGGAAGTCATCCTGCAGTTCACTGATGCTCTGTGTATTTATTTCAGCCTTTTTTCTCTCCATATTTTATTTTGGACAGTTTCTATTACTATGTCTTCAAGTTTGCCAATCATTTCTTCTGCAATGTCTAATACAGTAATCCCTATCACATCTAGAAGTCTAATTTGGGTCTTTCACTTTTTTTTTTTTTTTTGAGAGATGGAGTCTTGCTCTGTTGCCCAGACTGGAATGCAATGGAATCCTCTTGGCTCACTGCAACCGCCACCTCCTGGGTTCAAGTAATTCTCCTGCCTCAGCATCTCGAGTAGCTGGGATTACAGGCGCCTGCCCCCACGCCCAGCTAATTTTGTATTTTTAGTAGAGATAGGGTTTGACCACCTTGGCCAGGCTGGTCTTGAACTCCTGACCTCAGGTGATCCACCCACCTCAGCCTCCCAAAGTACTGTGATTAACAGTGTAAGTCACCACACCTGGCCTCTTTCACATTTTTCATATCTCTTCTTAACAGGCTCATATTTTCCTCTACTTGTTGAGTATATGGAGTATATTTCTAATAGCTGTTTTAATGTCCTTATCTATTACAGCATCTGTTTCTACATTTGACTTTGCTCCTTATGAGGTATATTTTCCTATATTCCTATAAATATTCTTAAACTTCATTCTGGGATAGTTATTTGGAAATTAAGTTACTTGGAAACAGTGTCATTCCTTTGGGTCTTGCTTTTAAGCTTTGTTAGGGAGGGCTGGAGTGGAATTTAGTCTAGGACTACTTTGCCCCTTTACTGAAGCAGTATACCGTTTTCAGTTCTCAACCCAATTCTCCATGCAAGACTTCTCCACTCTGGTTGTTAAACATGAACTATTCCTAGCCCTGTGTGAGCTCCAGAAATTTTTCTGCCTAATCCTTTTTGGTGATTCCTTCCCTGCCTCAAATGGTTTCCTTACACACTGGCACCGATCAGCACTCAGCTGAAGTCTCAAGCGGAGTCCTCCACAGATCTCTGGAGCTCTTTGTGCAACTGTCTCGTCTCTAGCACACAGCCCTGAGATTCTGGCTGCCTTGATCTCCCCATATTCCCTACTCAGGAATCCTGTCAAGCTTTGTTTGAGTGACTCTTCTGCTGCTGTGGCCTGGAAGCTCTCCAGGCAGTAAGCTGGAGCATTCATAAAGCCCACCTCACTTGTTCCCTTCTCTCGGGGGTCAGCATCTTATGCTGCCTTTTGTTCAAGGTCTGCAAATCATTCCATGTATTTTGTTCATTTTGTTGTTGTTAATTAAGGTAGGAGGGTAAATCTAGTTCTTGTTACTCCACTGTGGTCAGAAGCTCCTGTTATAGTCCTGAGTTACTTACATTTTATAGGACAAGTTAGAACATCTGATAGACATGAGATGATGCAATAAAAAGTCACAGAGTTTTTACTATTCAGTGAGAGTGGAAGTTCTGCCTTTCCTTTTTATTTTCTCATAGAAAAGTTAAGTGGTGAAGAAATGAAAGTATTAACTAACTACCGGTTTGGCCCTAGGTTAATCCTACTACCAACCCAGAATTAAAAAGTTCAGTTGATTTTCTTTTTAAAGAGTTGACATTTAAGTTACTTTCTATTAAATACGTACATTCCTCAAACTACAGGGGCACATAAGAAAAGAAATATGCACCTTCCAAAAGTATTTATAAAAAGAAAATGAATTTTTGCAACCCTAACATAAAGTGATATCCAACAAGTCTAAATTTCATGATTTCTCTGCTGAAAAAGTCAACTATAAAAAGTCACTTCTTCCCTCAACTTGCAAATTTTTCTTAAAAAGAAGACAGGACACTGCAACTTATCTAAAGGGCAATCATGCTGACAGCATTTGGCAATTAAAAAACAAACTATACACACTGTTTGGCATTACCACCTACTACATTTATCCAAAATTCTAGAACCTGACATTTAAGTTGGCGCAGGAAAGAAACTTTGTTTTTAATGACTTTACTGTAAATTAAACCATACTTTCTCCTCTAATATATTAATATATTAATAGTTTGTAGGGAAAAACACAAGTGTACAGTTCCCTCATTAGAAAATGCTACCAATTACACCCTTAACCTTAACGCCTTCCCTTCTTTTCACGCTTCATTCCCCACCCCTGAAAATAACAGCCACACAATATACAGTAATACAATAGCTTCACAACAGCACAAACAATAATTACAGTAAAAAAATTAAATGGTAGGACTATGTCATTAGAGCAATTATCTTTCCATTCCTCAGTTTCCAAATCTCTGAAACACGGATAAAAGCACAATCTGAACTGAATGAAAAAAATTGTGTCAAATGCCACATCTCCTAAACTCTGTGCTAAGATGCCCAACAGCACTATAGCAAACTCCCAGGAAAGCTGCATATTTTAAACAGAAGGAAACACTGAGATTCTCAACATATGCTGGAAACCAGCCAAACTATTAACCTGAGGTGCTTCAGAGTTGTCATATTAGATTGCAGTGCATTCCTTGGATGATATATATTAGTGAAACTGGGTTTTTGCTGGCTGCTGTGATAAAAGCAAGTGTCACCTAAAAATCAATGTGGAACAGGAAATGAGGATGGCAGTGTTCAATCTGTTCCAAGGTTTGAAAAGCTATTCAGGCTGGGAGCAGTGGGTCATGCCTGTAATCCCAGAACTTTGGGAAGCCATGGTGGGCAGATCACCTGAGGTCAAGAGTTCAAGACCAGCCTGGCCAACATGGTGAAACCCCATCTCTACTAAAAATACAAAAATTAGCCAGGCGTGGTAGCAGGTGCCTGTAATCCCAGCTACTCAGGAGGCTGAGGCAGGAGAATTGCTTGAACCCAGAGGCAGAGGGTGCAGTGAATTGAGACCGTGCCATTGCACTCCAGCCTGGGTGACAAGAGTAAAACTCCATCTTAAAAAAAAAAAAAAGAAAAAAGAAAAAAAAGAAAAGCTATTCAGCGCTCAGTGCTCAACAAGCACACACATCTCATTAGTAAACTGTGGTTATTTATGAAGAAAATAAATTTTCTAATTTTTTCTGCATTTTTTTTTTTTGAACAGCTATAAAAGTTGTTGGGACACACATCTTTATTGGATCTAACTATTTAATAAACAGAACTATTAAGTATTGTCTGTGACAGAGGGGTGTTGTGAAAAACTTAACGAGGCCAGGCGCAGTGGCTCACACCTGTAATCCCAGGACTTTGGAAGGCCGAGGCGGGCGGATCACCTGAGGTCAGGAGTTCAAGACCAGCCTGACCAACATGGAGAAACCTCGTCTCTAGTAAAAATTCAAAATTCGTCGGGCATGGTGCCACATGCCTGTAACCCCAGCTACTTGTGAGGCTGAGGCAGGAGAACTGCTTGAACCCGGGAAGCAGAGGTTGCGGTGAGCCGAGATTGCACCACTGCACTCCAGCCTGGGCAACAAGAGTGAAACTCACTCGGAAAAAAAAAAAAAAAACTTAATGAGATAATAAGGTCACCATAAAACAATGAAGTTTAAAAACCTCTGGCTTAATGTTGTGACTGGCAGAATAAGCTTCCAGTAACTGGTAGCCATTATCATTTCACTATGATTAGTCCTTTAACTATGCAGTTTTATAGAAAAGAGAGGATTATTTCGAATTCTGTAATAAAGATCTCAGAATATTGTCCTATAGTATTATGATTTATATTTAGTATTATATATAGCATTATGACTTACGTTGTAAGAAAAAATTAGGTAGACAAAGAATCTCATATGGACAACCTGGAGGAAAACCAGGTCCAGTGATATGGCCTTGCTATTTATAAAATGCATGATTTGAGTCCTAATCTGACTCAAATTATGCTACTTGAAAAGTCTGAAAATAATTTTACCACTAGACAGATAAAAGCAATTCATCCTTACTCCCATGCTAGCATGTAATATGGAAAAGAGCAAAAGTTTTAATTTTAAGAGCTAGGAATCCATGGCGTCACCTCACATCCCCATCTTTTACGTGACTTCTGTTTTTACAGTTATCCTCCATTTCCCATATGTTGACCTTTTCTTTACTCCATCTTCTATTTAGGACATAATTATGAAATGAATCATTCACTTTACTGAAGCCTGAGATGGGCTGTAAAACACTGAGACTGTAAACGTAACGCATGTATGTCAGACTGATGGCTTGTCCTTCTCCTGTGACAGTCTTTGTGTATGTGTGTGTAAACTGTAGAAAGACTAAGAATAATGAATTGTACACAAAGCTGAGAGACATTTTTTATCTCTTAATAAACTGTTTCCAGGAAAAAAATATGTACCTATTTATAACTTGCTAACCATCACACAAGCTGCTTAAACTGGTAGATGCAGCAAACTAGACACAGAGCTCACCTGCTACACTGACCCACTATTCCAAAGACATCAAATTGCAATTTAATCAAACATTTGCTGTACAAATACTTTTCAAAACTGAGTAATGCTAAAAATGGGTACACTACTAAAAAACATATTAACTGTTATCTAAGGGTAAGAACTTTTTAGAAGGTGTTTTAAATAAATCAATGCAACAGAAGAAGTAAATAATGAAATTATTTTCTATTTTAAACAGGTAACTTTGAAGGCTGGGCGTGGTGGCTCACACCTATATTCTCAGCACTTTGGGAAGCTGAGGTGGGTGGATCACGAGGTCAGGAGTTCGAGACCAGCCTGGCCAACATGGTGAAACCCCGTCTCTACTAAAAATACAGAAAAATTAGCCAGGTGTGGTGGCAGATGACTGTGGTCCCAGCTACTTGGGAGGCTGAGGCAGGAGAACTACTTGAACCCAGGAGGCGGAGGCTGCAGTGAGCCGAGATCGCACTACTGCACTCCAGTTTGGGTGACAGAGCAAGACTCCATCTTGGGGGAAAAAAAAAAGTAATTTTGAAACAAATTAATGGTACTTATAGAAATAATAAATAACATTTATCACAGACATTTCAAATTGGCATTTCAGAAGAACCTTAATAATGTGGGTAATAGTTATTTCCAATAGAATTTGTCAATAACAAATCTAAATAATGTGTAATATATGTCTTTTATATCAGCAGTTCAGTCAGATAACAATTCTTACAAATACAGGAAATAGGCCAGGCACGATGGCTCATGTCTGTAATCCCAGCACTTTGGGAGGCCAAGGTGGGCGGATCACCTGAGGTCGGGAGTTCGAGACCAGTCTGACCAACATGGAGAAATCCTGTCTCAACTAAAAATACAAAATTAGCTGGGTATAGTGGTGCATGCCTGTAATCCCAGCTAAGTACTTGGGAGGCTGAGGCAGGAGAATCACTGGAACCCGGCAGGCGGAGGTCACGATGAGCCAAGATCGCGCCATTGCACTCCAGCCTGGGCAATAAGAATGAAACTCCATCTCAAAGAAAAAAAAAAACTCCATCTCAAAGAAAAAATAAATGTTATATATATATGTGTGTGTATGTATGTATGTATGTATATGAAATAAGTGTTATAGGGCTGGGCTTGGTGGCTCATGCCTATAATCCCAGCAATTTGGGAGGCCAAGGCAGGTGGATCACTTGAGTTCAGGGGTTCAGATCAGACTGGCCAACATGGTGAAGCCTCATCTCTACTAAAAATACAAAACTTAGCTGGGCATGGTGGTGTGCACCTGTAGTCCCAACTACTCAGGAAGCTGAGACACGAGAATCACTTGAACCCAGGAGGCGGAGGTTGCAGCGCACTGAGATCATAACACTGCACTCCAGCCTCAGCGACAGAGCAAGACTCTGCTCAAACAACAACGACAACAACAAAAATATACAGAAAAATACCTCATATTTTCAAACATAATAACTGCATGTTTATCAACTTTGTAATCTAGGTTAGTCTTTCCCTTACTGTCATTCATTTAATAATCACATTTTCTTCAAGTATGAGTAAAACACTACACTAAGCACTAAGACTGCAAATATTACTAAGACACACGGGCCTTTTCCTCAAGAAGCGCGGCATCCAGACACAGAACCTGAGCACATTTCCCCATGATATGAAGGCACTATACTCAAAGTGCTACAGGAGTATTGGCACTTGGTTCAGCCTGAGAGTTTTAAGAAAACTACTTAGTAGCCCCATAAAAGACAACAGCATTAAAATTCTGGAAACATGGTTATTTTGGATGAAATCTGCAAGCCAAAAAAAAAACAGCAATCCCCTAATCTATCACAGAAAGGCCTATATACACTTTGCTCAGAAATGAGCATCACTATCTAATTATATCAGAACATCCAGGGGCCTGGAGCCCAGACACCAGTATTTGTAAAAGCTGCCCAGGTGACTATAACACTGATAATGTCATAACATCATGACTGATTTAAGCTTAGAATCCTATCAACATAAAGACAGTCTTGAGGCTGCATTAGTGAACACTCGGGTCCCTAAGGGGATCCATGGTCTGAGACTATTTTCATTGTATTTTTACTTGCAACCTTTTGGTATGTGCTAATAACATGAAAGATAAAGTTTCATGTTTGGTATCTCATGACCCTTCAGCATAAGCCAAGAAAATTAAGTGACTGCTAATCCTCAACACTGTACGCTGATTAAAATGTCCGTTTAAAATCTACTCTTTAAAGTAAAGCCAGGGCAAGTAGAGACTTGAAATTAGGAACTTTGGGTACATAAAGACCAAGTCCTGCTAAGGTCACTTCCACCACCCATTTCCAAGAAAAACACCTACATATGAGCATTTAGACAGCAACAAAACCAGCACATAAGAAGTATGGGTCTCGGCTGGGAGCAGTGGCTCACACCTGTAATCCCAACACTTTGGGAGCCTGAGGCAGGTGGAGACCATGAACCCAGGAGTTTGAGATCAGCAGGGCAACATGGCGAAACCCCATATCTACAAAAAATTACAAAAAAAAAAAAAAAATTATCTGGGCATAGTGGTGTGCGCCTATAGTCCCAGCTACTCAGGAGGCTGAGGCAGAAGGATCAACTGAGCCCAGGAGTTCCAGGGAGTTCAATTACAGTGAGCCGTGATCACGCCACTGCACTCCAGCCTGGGTGACAGAACAAGATCCTGTCTCAAAAAATAAAAACGAAAACAAAGTATGCAGCTTGTGATACAGAGTAAGTTCTAGAGAAACGAAGGGAAGGCAGAGATAAAGGTGAGCTGGAGTGGTTGGGGCAGAGTCTTACGAAGGAAGAAGACCCGAGGAGGACCTCAGTGGGACTGACAGGCTCAGATTAGAGAAGCAGCACTCTAACAGTCTTGGAGGAAGAAGGTGTAAAAAGCAACAGTATAATGAAGCTGAAAAAAGCATGGTGCTTGGGAAGGCACTGAGGAAACACCAGATCTCCTTAAAGGAGATCAACACTGGACAAATAACAGGTTGAGGAGAATAAACTTAATCTTGGTGAAAAACAGGGTTACACTTTGCTTTACTATAAAAAATGATTTTAGGGCCAGGCGCAGTGGCTCATGCCTGTAATCCCAGCACTTTGGGAGGCTGAGGCAGGCGAATCACCTGAGGTCAGGAGTTCAAGACCAGCCTGGCCCATAGTGAAACCCAGTCTCTACTAAAAATACAAAAATTAGCTAGGCGTGGTGGCGCATGCCTGTAATTCCAGCTACTTGGGAGGCTGAGGCGGGAGAACCACTTGAACCCGGGAAGCGGAGGTTGCAGTGAGCCGAGATCACACCTCTGCGCTCCAGCCTGGGCAACAGAGTGAGACCCTGTCTCAACAAACAAACAAATAAAACATGATTTTAGAAGATTCTACAGGTAGATGAATATGCAGAATGCACTGAAATTCAGGGAGCTGGGATTGTTGAAGATGAAGAGAACACATTGATATTTTCCAAGCACAGCTTCTGAATACAATAGGCATTTTTAAAGTGTGAAGATTTTAAAAGTGAACACTGTATAGCACAATACAAACCTTGGTATCACTCCAAAATGAAGGCCAAATTAATTTTAAAAGTCAAATGACTTAAGAAAGTATTACTGTAAAGTTTATAGTAGGAAAGATAATGACATTCCAAGAGATTAGACATCCATTTATGTTAGCTTTATAGAAAGAGGCAATACTCCAACATTTTTTTTCTGAATTACTCACATAGTCTAAATCTAATGAAAACAGAATAGTTTAGACAATATTTTAATATTCATTCTCCTTAGAATGCACATTAATGCCAAAATAAATGTTTTAGGGCCTTTTGGCAAAAACAAACCATTATTTGGCATAAAAGATGGCTGCTGGAGGTTTTGGAAATATGATTATTCTTAGGTTTCCTAACCTTGGAGTAAAGTATAGCAATAATTCTAAAAACTATAAGTAATACACAGTTTGCAGCTGAAAATTTGACTTGCTGTTATGAGTAATCATAAAGACACATTTAGAATTTATACAAGATTAGTAAGTCAGGTAATGTCACCAAAAAACACAAGCAGCTGAAAAATGCTTCCCATAGGAAAGCAAACATTCGCCCCCCCGCCAAATATTTTTATTAAGAATTCATCAGTATAAGAATTACACTTGTATAAAAATATATGCAGTGGATATTAATACTGTACCAAGGTACAGTTTGATTTAAATCCAAAAAACAACTTGAAGTAATTAACCCCATACTGATTGAGTATAGTCAATATTATTTATACTTATTTCTTAGACCTAGAGCCCCTTCTCCTTCATGCAAAAACTTATGTACCAAATATATATTTCTTATACACTGTTCTTTGCTTGAGACTTTTCATTATGTCACTATCTTTTTCCCCATCAGATGCAATTATACTATTTTAGTCAAGTTAACACTTTAACTGACATTAATATTCTATATGCAAACAGTGTGGTCTTAAGCTCTTCATTTACTGAGGCTGGAGAAAGCTTAGTAGTTTAAGATATTTAAGGGCTTATATGTGTAAGTATGCCTTTCAAACACTATTTTTAATTTATAAGGATATAATCAGTAACTAAACTAATCCTAACACTAGGATTATCTGCCTAATTCATATATATATAATCATATATTTTTTTTTCTTTTTAATTTTTGAAACAGGGTCTCACTGTGATGCCCAAGCTGGAGGGCAGCGGCGAGATCAAGGCTCACTGCAGTCTTGACCTTCCAGACTCAATCAATCCGCCCAACTCAGCCTCCTGAGTAGCCGGGACTAAAGGTGCACACGACGAGACCAGACTAATTTTTGTATTTTTTGTACAGAAAGGGTTTCACCACGCTGCCAAGACTGGTCTCAAACTCCCTGCCTCAAGCGATCTGTCCCCCTTGGCCTCCTAAAGTGCTGGAACAACAGGCATGAGCCCCAACACCTGGCATATCTTACATTAAGAAAGAAACATAGTATTCAAATGAATTTTAATTTCATCCATCTGCCCCTAAAATAACTCAGACCTTACTAATATATTTTTATTGTGGTACAATAGTCCTTTTCTTTAAATTAGACTATCAAAATGCTTTTTAAAATAATATAAAATCAATCAAGTATCTCACATGAAAATCTAGAGGTTGTTTACAATTCCCTTAATGAAAACATAACGGCCATAACATAAATACTCCAACAATATTGGATAACATTAGATAATACCTACTACTATAACTGACCTACCAGTAAATATGTCAAGCAAGACATCGTATGGGTTTATGTGATATATGATACAAACTGCAACAATATTTCTCTGGAAAAAAAATTTACTTTTAGAAGCAGCAGCAGAACCCAAGAAAGCAAAATCCTGCACCAAAACTGGCATCGCCCTACACCCCCCCCTCAACAAAAACCTGTTAACAAAAAGTTTACAGGAAAATAAGTTTGATTAAAAGAAATACAAGCATAATCTGCTAGAGGAAATACAGTGAAAGGGCTGTCGGACTCTTTTCTAAAAATGGTTGCATCTGAATTATTTCAAATCAAAACAGAGACCATGATAAATTGGGCTCTAACAGATGACTTACAGAGCACAGCGACGGCCCCAGACTCGAACATGAGACATTCTTCCTTATGCCTAGTTTCCACTATGAGGCTGAAAGGTGGGGGATCCAATTTGTGATAGATCCGGAATCCTTTACTGAACGCCATTCTCCTTTCTTCGGAGGCAGCCCTGTGGAAACCAAGCAAAGCAAAGCAAATGAAGCTGATGTTTCCTTCTGCAGCAAGGACTGCAAAGCATCCAAAAGTCCCTCCCTGCCAGGTTTTGATGGGGGGTTGGGGTGGGGAAAAAACAGACAGCTCAGGGAGAAAATGGCTTATTCCAAAAGATAAGTCGTCACTTAATTTTACCAAAAAGCAAGAGGAAAAGCTACCAATTCTCATACCAAGGCAAGACAAGGTTTTAGCACTGTAAGTCCATCAACGGTTTGGTTGAGTTTCCCGTTTAATTTATGCTTACTGAAAGGAAAAATTTTGAGCGTATTTCGTTCGGAGTTGCTTATCAGCTTCCTGCTTCAAGGTCTGTCACTACGTTGAAACGGAACCTATTTGGAAACTTCAAGCAGTTCCTTCGAGGGGAAAGGAGCGGAGGTGGGAGGGAAGGGTGACAAGGCTGGTTCAAAGCTCCTTAGGGGGCAGGAGGAGGAAAAGGATTATTCTACGCGACAGGCTCTCCCGGGTGTGGCGACGAAGGGCAAGGGAAACGGCACAGGTTACCACCGCCTCCCCTGCCCCGGGCTACCGCCGGCTAGGGGGACCGCACGCGGGGCCGAAAAATACGAATAGCCACCCGGGAAGAGTCATGACTCGGGGCACCGACCCGACTGGGGCTCCTCGGGGTCCCGGGAAGTCGACTGCCCGGGAAAACGGCTCCTTCTCAGAGAGACTGAAGAGCCGAGAAGCCCAAACCCTCCATTTATGCGCCAGAAGAGATGACCCGGCGCCCAGGCGGATTCGGTTCGTTCCCGCGGGCAGGCTGACAGCCGCTGTCACCAGCCCCCCGCCTGACGCGGCGCCCTGCACAACCCGTGGTCTCCTCACAACCCCGCCCGCTCTCCCGCACCCCGGCTGCTCGCGGTCGCCCCTCACCGCTCCCGCTGAGGCTGCGGAGGCAGAGGCTGGTCTTGGAGGCGTCCGCCCGCCCGGCTGCCGGTGGCTCTGGCCGCGGCCGCTCCCCGCCCCCCGCCGCCTTGCTCACCCCTTCCTCCGGCTCCTCCTCCTCCTCCTCCCGCAGCCGCCACTGCCTCCAGAAGCGTCACTTCCGCTCCAGCAGGCCCATCTCTTCCGCATTGCGCCGCGGCAGCGAGCGGAAGATCCGCCCCTCGCGAGGGAAGGGGCGGGGCGTCAGGAGGGAGATCACGCCCACTCTGCGCCGACCGGCCAGGCCGGCCACCAGCGGGCTGCCAGAGCCTCAGTCTCCAGCGACCTTCGCCTCCTGCGGCCGCCCCCAGGCCGAGCTGCGATCCCACCGCCGGGGGTGCAAGGAGAGGGAAGATCCGGCCTCCTTGGTCCCTTTGCGTGGGCTCTTCAGAGCGTGAGCGCCGGGGAGGGACTCAGGAGAAAAGCTTGGGGGGCTGCGTATTGCTGCTCCCCAAGCTGGGCGTCAGGACCACCCCCTGCCGCCCCCACGGGCCTGACGGGAGAGGAGGGAGGGCTCGGTATGGTCGGCTCGCCTAGCCAACTAGGTGGCGCCTGAAGAGCTGTCCATGGTGTCGACAGCCCAGCAAATGGCACCGAGTTCCCAGTCTGAGTGTCGGGGTAGGTAGCAGAAGAAAAACTAATGCCTGCTCTGGGACAGTTCTGTTCGGTGCCTTTTCTTGTGTGTTCTGGAGCTCACAGGGTGCTATCGAAGAGTGCTCAGGTGTATACGATGGAGAGTGGGAAGTCACAAACCAGGATCTCAAGGCTGAGTCCAACAAAACATGGCTGTAGGGAGGCCACTACAGCTGTGGTTGTCACTGATGGATGAATAGCTTTTGCCAACCGTGGAATTTAGTGACTAAAGGCACCTGATCCTTTTATCTCATCCTCATTTTTCAACAAATCGTGCTTCCTGGCTAATATCAGCGTGTCCCATAGATTTATTTCTGATTCCATTGAATAGACCTAATAAGTATGAGAATGAAGTCAAAGCCAACAGGGCAGAAAGGAATTGAAAACCTGAAGAACCCAGCACTCAAACTGTCTCCACTTGCCTTTGTTCTTTGTTTACCTCTTCTCCTTCTGGTTTTTAACAGCCAAAGCAGAATTTAAATTTGGTTATGTTGCAAAAATCATTTCCCTCTTCAGGCCCTGTCATGCGACTTGATTTTTTCATCCATTTTAGAGAAGCTGCACCCACCCTGGTTTCAGGACACGGAACTAAATTTATTAGAAAAGAAGCCACTTCAAGTCATGAAGGAGAAATACGAAGATTCTTGGATTTCGTTGTAAGAACTGGAGGGGGTTTCTATCTCAGTACTGTCTCAGAAAAAAAACTGTCGATATCAAATGCGTTGCTTGAGAGGTACCTTTTATGACAACTGAAATCACTCAGTTTCAAGAGGAGTTGGGGACTGAAACCAAACTTGCTTACTCCAAAGCCCAAAATCTTTTCCACCATGCCTGTGTGTGTGTAAGGCTACACTAGAAACGCATCCTTTCTTATAGTGTGAAGCATGAGTACTAAGCTCTTTTAGGAACAGGTGTTCTGCATATTCCTGGTTCCTTTTTATTTGGAACTAAGGAGATTTAGGTCCAAATTTCTGGGTTCTGGGTTGGAATTCCTGCTTCTTTCTTCAAATTAAACTGGGGGGTAGCAAGACTCTTATTCCTAGATTGTTAGACGGCCACAGCTTTTCCACATCTCATTTTAGTCATGAAAAAACATGCCCAGAGTTTGAAAAACATAAAGGCAATTTGACTAGTGGCTTGACTGGTTCTATCTTCTTTTTCTTGTCCCTCTTTCCTATTTATACTTCTACTTTTGTTACAGCATTTGACAATAGCTGGAAAAATTTTCACTGACCTTGAAATGTCTTTGGGGTAGGGTGACTTAAAATATAGGTTAAGTGGCATACACAGACTTCTTAGTGAGATCCTAAGGGCCTACAGAGACAGGCTGACACCAACTCAACCCTTGAAACTGAGCAATGAAGAGGCTGTGGGAGGCTAAAAAATGCTACTTCAAAAAGATGTCCTTGTCTGTGAATGTTAATTTAGGTTAATTTGCAGATTTGATTAAGGGACTTGAGATTATTTTGGATTATCCAGGTGGGCTCTAGGGCCCTAGATGCAATCACAAGTGTCCTTATAACAGGGAGGCAGAGGAAAATTAAACATGCACACACGAGAGAGAGAGAGAGAGAAAGAGAAAGAAAGTAAGTAATATGAAGACAGCAGCAGAGATTGGAGCTTGGCAATAGCCAAGCTATGTCAGCAGCCGTCAGAAGTTGGAAGAGGCAAGGAAGGATTTGAGCCTAGAGCCTTTGGAAAGAGCATGGCCCTGTTGATTCTGGCCTCCAGAAGTGCGAGAAAATACATTTTTGTTGTTTTAAACCACCCAGTTTGTGGTAATTTGTAACACCAGCTACAAGAAATTAACACAAGGCTGATGTGACTTTCCATCAGGAGAGAGCGAGCCCCAGGTAGGTGTTTCAGATATCACATCCAATAGAACAAATTAAAGACAAACACCCTAAATTTTCAATGTTGATTTGTGAGCAAGTTATTTCTCCTATAGGTAACTCTCATTGAAATACACAATTCATTATGTGGAAACATGGAATTGTTATTTCCATAGGTTTAAAAAAAAACCTCACATAGTGGCAATATGTGACCCAACCTAATAGTATGACCCAGGCAGACTATACAAGAATTTACGTATTTACAGATGATTAATGATAATCCCAAACAATCACATTAAAAAACTATATCAAGTGCATGGCTATAAATTTTGACAGGTGATTACTATGTGAATTAGTAGTAGTGCCTGCTTTTCTCTTTTGTCTGGCTTTTTTTTTTGGTCAAAAATGCTAGACAACATGGAAAATCAGGGAAATAGTCACAATCTGATTTAGTAACCTTTAACAGCTTCTTCTCAGGTTACACAGGCTAACTTTTATATCAGGATCAGGATCTGCAGAGCAATTAGTATAGTGCTCTGCAGATCCTGGTCCTAATATAGTATAGTATAGCAGGATCTGCAGACCCTAGTTGTACCTGGCCATACTCCCCACCAATGACTGAGAAAGAAATGGCTGATTGTTCAAGAGAAAACAGTGGTCTTGAAAGACAACACAACAGTAGGTTACAAAGAGCATTAGCTTTTTCTTTAAAAAAATTCAATGTAACCAGTGAAGGATGAGATTTTAAATTAGAAAAATGGAAATCCTATGAATAAAAAACTAGTAAGCTCGAGAGCAGAATCACTGTGGGAAAAAAAAACTGAAAAATAACTTGCAGGTACCATAGACAGGAAATTGCCACTAGAGCAAACAGGAAACTTGTGATAGATAAAAATGAAGTGTTTTCATTTGGAACAAGAGACCAACTGAAGAGAGATCAAGTGAAGGGCGTTTATTTTAATGACATACAAGGATTCTTGTGGACATCAAAGTGCCGGAGCCAAAAACAGGGCTCAACCTTCAAGATTAGAGCTGTGTTCAAGTTGTTCAAGTTGACTCTGGGTCCCAAAGCAACAGCAATTTCACTAAGGTTATGCGTAAAAGGTAAGCTTTCATGATCAAAATGTTTTTGCAAAGTAGCTTAGAATGGTTTCTGCAGTGTTTTGTCAAAACTTTTCTCATATATTTTCCTAAAGATATTTAACAAGATCCTAAGAAGTCATGTGCTAGGGATTCTCATTGTACTGAATGATTGTATCCTTTAAGCCTCTGGAGTTAGGACTCACAGGAAGCCAGTACAAATTACCGGGGGCTAGAGTCCAGAAGCAGGCCAGGGGCCAGTCTACATTGCACTTCGATACCAATTCCATATAACAATATTCAGCCTGTGTTTGGGCAGTCTGAAGCAGCCCTTAGCAGCTGTGAACCCCATATCCATGGACTGTTTCAGTTCTGGAGGGCAGTCTTCAAAACATTTATGAAAGTACAAGACCTCCCAAACATTCAGATACATTTAATTTTTCTTCCTACATGTAGTGCCAGTGTTTTTCTCATTTTCATTTACTTGAAACAACAGATCAAATGTTTTGTCATAATCAGTGAATGGCAGGACTCCCTTTATTACACGGGTATTACCATGTTAGAGATAAGAGCTCTTGTAACCATAAACAACCACTACAATGTAGCAACTTACAGCTTCCTATTTTATATTGCAGCTCTGTAACATTTGACCATTTTTGTAAGGGTTTCATGATTTCAAGGACGATTATTAGCATTTTCCATTTTTGGCCAATTCTGGATGCTGGTAATGTTACCACTGCAGGCAACGATGGCTCTACTCAACTGAAGACCTCTTGCAGGCAATGTGGACCATATCTGCTTTCCTACCTGAGAGATTAGCAAATTGGGTTTGGTGATCATGAAATTCTCTCAGATCTCATATTAGCAAGGAGACCCTGGTTGTACTTGTCAGGGCTGCCAGTTGGCCCTGCTGAAACTTTAGAACTGCACCAATGTCTAAGACTTTCATCCCTCCCTCCTTCCTTCACACAGGTGAAACCTGCCTGCCTCACTGTCTGACAGCTTTCCCAGCCTCCTCCAGGCTCCCCTCTGTTTTCTCTTATACACATTCCCCTCCAATAAACTTCTTGTACATTTAATGCCATCTCAGTGTCTGCTCCCAAGAGGACCCCAACTGACTCACTGGGGCATTTAACCTCCAATTCCTTTCCTCCCTTGGCTGAGATCTGTTCCAAGAAGTATCTCCAGGACACTCCAGCCTGTTGCACAGGCCAAAGAAAAGCCCTCAGGCAGAGGAGCAAGTACTTGCAAGAGGACACCCGTGGCAAGAACAGGGACATGGTGAGACATCGACATCATTGGCTCCAGTAGTACTAGTCACTCTTGACTATGTTGTTTCAATAGTTTTCCTTCTCAAAAACATTTGTCACCTATTTTGGAGTTAATTCAGAGGATTGCTCCAAAAGAAAAAACTAAAAAGCAAAACCAGCTTTATTAAAATGGTTCTGGATTTATCTTTTGAGAATTCTTTTCATAAGAAATAATGTCCTTAAGCTATATCAGGAATAAATGTTCTGCTTGAGATAGAAAAACCATTGGTTTTATGTACCCTACATCAAATTCCTAGTGTGATGTTTAAACCCATTCCTGAAACCTATAGCCTGACAGATTTCATAGGATAAAAAGCCTGAGTTTAAGAGTTCTTAAAAGCAGAGTAATTAGTCTAATGGGTTTGGAAATAATATGCAGTTTAAGGCCTAAATGATCTGCATGTGTATACATGTTTATATGTTTTATTCTACTTAAAATGAGGAATAGGTGTTCTGACTTTAATTCTACTTAGTAGGCCAGTAAGGTGTAACAGAAAATTCATCCAGAATGAATACTGTTTTGGTTTGGCTGTTTCCCAACCCAGTCGCACCTTGAATTGTAGTAATCCCCACGTGTCAAGGGCAGGACCAGGTGGAGATAGCTGAATCATGGCAGGTGGTTTCTGCCATGCTGTTCTCCTGCTAGTGAGTTCTCATGAAATCTCATAGTTTTATAAGGGGCTTCCCCCTTCCCTCAACACTCATTCTTTCTGTTGCCACCCTGTGAAGATGTGCCTTTCGTCATGATTTTAAGTTTCCTGAGGCCTTCCCACCCATGCAGAACTGTGAGTCAATTAAACCGCTTTATAAATTACCTAGTCTTGGGTATGTCCCTATAGCAGCCTGAGAATGAACTAATACAAAGATGTAGGAATAAGATAAAATTAACAGAGGAAATAGAGTGCATGACACTGTTCTGCATATTATGTTCTGATCAAGGGTACACATGGACCTGCTCATAGTCCCACTTTATTAGTCATTTGAAATGCTGCAAACTTAGTCATCAGGAAAATACAACAAAGGATATATTTAAAAATTAATTTAATGCTTGGCTAAAGCTTAATTACATATATAATTATCAAACGATAGTCCTTAATTTCCAAAAAATTCCTTTTGAAAATCACAGAATCAGAAAGCATAAACTTTAAAACAAGTTCTTTGAATATTTACAATGTGATATAAACATTATAGAAGACCATGGATATTAAATTGCCTGGGTGTGGCTAATCAGCAAGGCGTATTCTTTATTGCATATTTAACTCACATATGTGGGATTTTAAATATGACAGACTACTGAAATTCAAATGCATGTATGTGCAAGCTGGGCAGGGAGTAAAATCATGAATGAGACAGGACGGTCAGCCCAAAACCATGCAATTAGGTTGTGGGTTTATTATTCTCAAAAGTGAAATTTCTATGTTCCATTTGAAAGTATGTTGCATATATCATTTAGCATTCACATTAAACCCACATTTGACTCTAACGCTGATTCAAGGAAAAAAGTTCAACATTCACTCAACGACTAAGTCCACAACTCAACTCTCAATGTTAAGGCAGCACAGCTACAGTGATAGCAACGCTAACCAAAAGGTAATGAACATTTAGTCACTTGCCAGCCCTTTTGTTACAACAGTGTAGTAATTTCCCTAAGACAATTTGCTACCGGATAATTTTCTGCTGTTAAAAGGCTTTCTCTGTAGAAAAACACCACAAATTTCCAGTGTGAAAGTAAATCCATGGTGGTATAAATATATATATGCATAATTACACAATTTACACTGCACACATCGTTTATAGGGGACAATTAACTGAGAGGGTTAATTTAAATGACCATACAAAATACTTCTGTAAACAAAGTATGACAGGCAGTAAACATTCATAGACTCCTAGAAATAATCTGAATTCCTTTCATTCTGAAGAAATATCATTTAAGGACACAGTATTGAATATAATGTTTTTTGTATTAAAACAAGAATCGCTATTTTACAGTTTAAGAAACTTTACATATATACAAAATTTACACATTGGGAATGGTAATCAAGCAAATAGGTTTTTCAGTCTCACAGATCTATTTTCCTTCAATCAAAGACTTAAATTCTTTCACATTGTGGTCACTTGCAACAGACATAGCATGATCCAAAGCTCGAACACTTGCAAGGAGTTTTACTATCTGTTTTATGTTTTCCCTAAAAGAAAAACATATAGCAGCATCTCATTAATTAGTACATCTAAGAGAAAATTTGCTACTGATTTCATGGCTATTTTAGAGCTTCTGCAATCAATTTTTCCAAGCACACATTTTCAAAGAAGGGAAACAGATATACAAGCTACGGCATGTAGGAAAAAAAAAAAAGGCCTGGGCGCGGTGGCTCACGCTTGTAATCCCAGCACTTTGGGAGGCTGAGGCGTGCGGATCACCTGAGCTCAGGAGTTCAAGACCAGCCTGGCCAACATGGTGAAACCCCGTCTCTACTAAAATTAAAAAAAAGAAAAAAAAAAGTTTACATTTATCCATATAAAACAAAACTTACATATGTTTAAATGACTAGCCCAGAGACAGGGGACCCATTTCTTTAAAAAAAAAAAAAAACAAAATTCATTGAGATCAATGAGTTTCATTAATATTGCGAAAGAAAAAAAAGCAATCTGTTTTCAAACTACTTCAGAGGCCTGTCTCCCATTCCTTCTCAAACCAGAGTCCTGGCTCTTTCAGCACATACCTGGAACACAAAGGGTATTTGTGTCTTTTCATCACTAATCCATCAAGATCCAGTGTAATTTCCACTCCACCAAAATTCACTAAATAAAGTATAATCTGACTTTCCTTATCACCCCAGCTAGAAGGCATTCTGCTTTCTTATTAGGAAGTAATCCTCAAATTTTAGAACACATTAGAATTACCTAGAGAATTGCTGAAATGCAGATCATCCCTGGCCCCACCCCAAGAGTTCTATTCAGTAGGCCCACAGTGGGGCCTGAGAACTTGCAAGTCTATCAAACTCCCAGTATCATGCTGATACTGCTGGTCTAGGGACCACGCTTTAAGAATGACTGTTTTAACAGTTAGCTTAAACCACTCATAAGAAACAAGACATATATGACATTAGTAATTGTCTCATCTCTTCTACAGAATTGTAGTAAGCACCTATTAGGGAAGAATTAGAATTTGCAAAACTTGGCAACCCACGTGAAACCTGCTTTATATGCATTGCACAAAGCAGGTGCCTACATAGCTGTTAAAGTTCTTTTCTGTAGAAAAGTAAACACTATTTGTTAACTCCCAAACAGAAACACTGTTAAATGTATGTAAATCAAAGTTTAAAATGTGATAAAACTTATCTAGTAGAAAACAACACACTGAGAAAAAATGTTAGTGCCAACAAATAACAAAATGGCACACACTAAGAACAAAATCAAATCAACCAAAACCTGCCAAAGAATTTTACCATTAAAATCTTTTTTGTTGTTTTTTGAGATGGAGTCTTGCTCTTTCGCCAGGCTGGAGTACAGTGGCACAATCTCAGCTCACTACCACCTCTGCCTCCCAGGTTCAAGCAATTCCCCTGCCTCAGGCTCCCGAGTAGGGGGGACTACAGACATGCACCACCACGCCCACCTAATTTTTGTATTTTTAGTAGAAACAGGGATTCACCATATTGGCCAGGATGGTCTCGATCTCCTGACCTCGTGATCTGCCTGCCTCGGCCTCCCAAAGTGCTGGGATTATAGGCGTGAGCCACCGCGCCCAGCCTAAAATCTTTAATAGCTACTTTAATTTTATTGTGGAAAAAATATCCAATTTTCTTGCAGGAAAATAAAGTCTGTTTTCAAGAAAGGGGAATGAGGGAACGGAAGGTTTTGTTATAGGGGTATGACTAATGGTGTGATCTAAAAAAAAATGAAACTTTGACATTACAAAGATATATGAAATTAAAAATTTAAAAAGAAAATTCCTTCAAACTGCCCTAGTGCTATTATTTACTTTTTATGCTAGAGATTTATCCCAGAATTACCTGAATATCCGTAATTAATGTCCACAGAAAGGCTAATGGTTCATTCACTCTTTTCTTACAACCCTTGATAAAAATTAGAAATAAGTTGCTCCCAAAAAGCCATTAGTGATAACCTCTAGTTCATAATATGGATTAAAACAAAAAATTTCCCCAAATTGGGAGATAACCTTGAATTTACATCTGTATAATGAAACTCCAAACAAGAGAGTCTGAGACTTCTCTAATTCTTCAAAGAGGGAGACAGAGAAAACCACCATTGATTCACTCCCCTGAGGGGCTGGTCCTTACCAGAAGTCTTTCCTTAGTATCTTCATAAGTAATATACTGAAAAAAGATAAAGTAAAAACTGCAAAAACAAAAAATTATGTGCATTTTGGTAGGTTTATAATACTAAGTGAACATACAATTTAAACTAAAATATAAATATTTCTACTTAAAACATTTTAATACTAAATCTGGCAACTAAAACAACTCTAGATTACCATTTCATTAATTACAAAATTACCTTGCATTTCTTTTTTCCACATCAGAGCACCCAATACTGTTTCTATAAATTGTATCTGCTAAGTGTACAAGGTATCGGCAAAAGTTTTCTAACTGAGAAATAGTCCTTTCTCCTTTCAGATTCATGAACCATTGTTTGGGGAAACAATTGATTACCTGTGGAGAAGAAAGATGTAAAATAAAATAGTTAAGACAGAATAAATTGAAGTATTAAAAGCGAAGTCTAGATAACGGGTATAAATGTATTTCACCAGAAGATATGCTTCTGAGCTACAGCAATTACTCTGAAGAAATATTCTTTTAAATCTGACTTCCTACGTTAACTAAACCAATATACCTGAATTTTTACCCCAACCAATGGGTTAGGCACTCAAAGCAAAAGAAAATCTGTCCAATATTTGAGTAAATTAGTAATGTAAAACTGACAACCAACGGCTTCATTTTCCAGTCTTCTAGGATGGCCTAAATAAACTGAGTTTCCTTTTTCAGCAGTTTTTGATGTAAAAATATGAGTGGTATAAAAATGAAATCACAGTGCCCCCATCCCCCGCAATAATTCCATGAATAGGTATCCGTGCATGCTGACAACGGGAGTCGAGTTGGCCCAGACTGAGGTTAAGATAGTAAGGTTATTATTATCCTAAAATTAAAGCTTTCATTTATACCTACAAAATATTAAAACTTTTACTAATATCTATAAAATATGGATATAGATGGATAGATATATATAATAGTATGCATTTTTATGTAAAAAAAAGCTGTAGGGGTTTGGAACTACCTGGGTAGGCAAACTGTCAACCTTACATGCAAGTCCAGTAATCAAAGGGGTTTCATAAAAATCTCAAATCCCTCTTCAAACAAACAAAAACTTAATTCAGTTTAACTCATATGCTTTAAAAACTACGCTATGTCATTTAACTCACATTTTGGGCTTTTTTGATGCTGTCATCTCCATATTCTGAATTCTGAAAAGCCATGAGAATATATCGATTTAATAAACCATCTATTGATAACTCTTGTAGAGTTTTATTTGAGAAAATGCCATACCACTGAAGAAAATTGCCTAATAGCTGGAAAGAAGAAAAAAAAATAGGTAACGTGACACAATTAGATTAGGTACAAAGTAAATAAGTTACATAGTAAAACACCATATGAAATAGAGCAGACCCTGTCTTGCCAAAGCACTAAGACATATTAATACTTTCAAAGGTACAGATATTTCCTAGAATGGTTACATTTGAATATTCAATTTTAATTAGTCAAAATTGAAACAGCCACATGTAGCTAGTGGCTACAGCACTGGTCAGCATAGATACTGAACAGTCCATCATCGCAGACAGTTAGGGAGTGCTAATTCTTAGGTAAGTGTCCTCTATTGAAAATCACACTCCAGCTGGTTCTATGCACACCCCCACCCACCCTCGCCGCCGCCCGCAAAGGATGGGAGAGTCTGACTACAACCCTGCATGGCTACCACATATCATGAACTACAACCAAGTTATAGCACTGTGCATCTCAAGCTACCCAAGCTCAATCAATACATAGAAAATGAAAGCTATCATCGTAAAATGGAAGCCCCATCCCATCCCACCATAAAAATTTATAATTTCCCAGTTGTTTCTCAACTTAGTAAATGGTAACACTATTCAACCAGCTGCTCGTGCCAGAGGTCTGGAGGTCATTCCTGACCTCTCTCTCAAGTTGTGTGTCTCCACCACCATCCAGTCTCTCCATTTCCCTCAGTTCCTGCTGCCATCCCCCAAATCCAACCCACCTTAATCTCTTCGGAACCCTGCAGTTACTCCAGTGATTATGAGCAAGAGCATGGAGTAGCCTTTCTTAAGCAGGGCTCTGCAAGAGTTCCAAACCTATAGAAAATGATTTGTGTGGCTCTTTACTCAGTTCTCCCAAGAATGATACACAGTTAGTACTGTTACAGATGCACGGGAAAGAGGAGAATTCACTGTAGACAATGGAGGCCTTAGGGCATTAGGTATCAAGTCTCCCACAGAAGCCCAGTTGAGAAGAGCTGCTCAAGAGTCAGACTGGCCTGAGTTTGATTCCCATCTCTAATTACCAATGGAATGACCTTGGGCAGGTTATTGTGTGCCTCACTGCCCCATCAGTAAAGTGAAAAAACAGTGTGTACCTCATTGAGTCATTCTGAGGATTCAAGATAATCTATGTCAAAGGTGCGGCACAGCGCTTGGTACACAGTAAACACACAATAAATACTGGTTCCCCTAAAATACACAATAAATACCAGTTCCCATTTTCATTATTACTATCCATACCTACTTGAATCTATTATCTCCACATAGCAGACAGTAATCTTAAAAATGACAATTTATGGCTGGGCACAGTGGCTTATACCTGTAATCCCAGTACTTTGGGAAGCCAAGGGAGGAGGACCACTTGAGCTCAGGAGTTTAAGATCAGCCTGGGCAACACAGCAAGACCTCGTCTCTTTAAATTAAAAAACAATTTAAAAAAAAAAAAAAAAAAAAAGGCAATTTGTTTACTTACCTTAAACCCTTCCACAACACACATATATAGTTAACTGGTTTTCAACAAAGGTACAAAAGCAATTCAATGGACTGTGAAAGGGAAATATGTTGGGTTTCTTCAAGCTAGGAACCCCGCTCGGGCAAATCTGCCTCCCATTCTATTCAAAGTCATCTGTCAGCTCATGGAGACAGATGCATATTCTGATTGCCTCTTCTGGAAAAACTTATCAGAAACTCCAAAGAAAGGAACCATCTCTCTCTCACCTACATGTGACCTGGAAGTCCCCAATGGGGGGGCCTTGCTTTGAGCTGTCTCCACCTTTCTGGATGGAACTAATGTATTGATTGATGTCTCGTGTCTCCCTAAAACGTATAAAACCAAGCTGTTCCCCGACCACCTTGGGCACATGTCATCAGAACTTCCTAAGGCTGTGTCATGGGTGCGTCCTCAACCTTGGCAAAATAAACTTTCTAAATTAACTGAGACCTGTCTCAAATTTTCGGTGTTCACAGGACAAAGGATAGCCTTTTCAACAAATAGTCCTGGAACAAATAAACCTTAATCCAGGCCTTACACCCTACAATAAAAATTAACTTGAAAAGAGTCATAGACCTAAATGTAAAACTTAGAACTATGAAACTTCTAGAAGAAAGGATAGAAGACCTTTGTGGCTTCAAGTTAGGCAAAGATTTCTTAGATATGACATCTAAAGCACAATCTGTAACAGGGAAAAAAGAAAAACTAGACTTCATCAAAATTAAGAACTTCTGCATATGGAGGACTGTTAGAATGGAAAGATAAGCCACAAACTGAAAAAAAAAAATCTGCAAATCATTTATATGATAAAGGACTTCTCTCCAGAATATAGAACTCAATGCTTAGTAAGAAGAAAGCCCAATTTAAAACCTAAGCAAAAGATCTGAAGACATTTCACCAAAATACATAAACGAATTGCAAATAAGCACATGACGGTCATTAGGGAAATGCAAATGAAAACCACAATGAGATACCACATTGCACCCCACAGAATGACTTGAAAAGCAAAACACTAACAGCAAGTATGGTGGGAGTAAGGAATAACCAGGACAGTAACAGGTTACTGGTAAGAACGCAAAATGATACAGCCACTTCCAAAGACAGCTTTGTCCAGCTGTTTCACCCAACTGAAATGAAACTTACATATTCAGAACACCCTTATAGAAGCTTTGTTCATAACCAAATTGGAAATGTTGGGGCCAAGGGAAAGCTTCCCCTTAGGCCTATGAAGTTTCGCTGAAAATTACTGACAAGAGGCAAATTAACAGGAGAAAAGACATATAAATTTATCTGATCACAGTTTTATGTTACATGAGAGCCTTCAGAGTAAAGACCCAAAGATGGAAGAGAAACTGTCTACTTCTATGTTTAGGTTTAACAAAGTATGTACAGGCATGCAGAAACACGCCTGGACAAAAAGGTATGATCTACTGCTCATAGACCAAGAGAAGACACACAACAAAGCCTGTCCATCCAGATTCTTCTGGGCCTCTCCCAGCAGCATTCTTTCTTTCTGGGTATGGGGCAGGACCTTCTCTGGAATGGGGGTTTTATGACCTATAATCAAACAAGGTAGGTCAGATTTATGGCCAGTTTTTACACAGGCAGAGCCAAAATTAAGAGTAATATATTTAGGTTTTATGGTTGGCTTTGCAGAAAAGGGGTTCTGAGTCTATGACCCACCTGGGGCAACAGGGATTCTAGTTTCTATGTCAACCCTCAAGGGAGAACAGGACTGAAAGACAGGAAGGCAGGAGAAGGTCAAAGAAAAAGTTCTTCTGAGGCCGAGGCCTTCATTTTATGGTATTGTTTTCTGAGTCCCAACATAAACAATCCAAATGTCCCTTAATTAGGGACTAAATAAAAACCAAAACCCAACTCTGGTGCACCTACACAGCAAGGCTGAGCCTCAAATGTATTCAGTGAAAGCAGCCAGACTCCAAAGACTGCCTATCATGTAATTCCCTTCACTTCCTAGGACATAGACTGGGAGGTGGCCGGGGCTTGCTGTGACCTTGACTGTACAGCAGCAGATAGCATGGCTGTACCTGCTCATCAGAATTCACACAACTATACACTAAAGAGAGTGAATTTTACTGTGTGTAAATCATACCTTAATTTTTTTTTTAAAGGAAAAAATCTTTGTGACTTCCTACAACTTTTGGGATAAGGACCAAAGTATTTCAAATGACCTACAAGATCCTCTACCATCTGGACTATGGACCTCCTTGCTCACTCCAGCTGTCCTATGCTTTCTTCAGCGCCTCCAGTGTAGCCTGCTCTCTTTCACCTCAGGGCTAACTCCTATTTATGCTCCAGGTCTAAAGGTCTAAATATCACTTCCTCAGGGTGGAAGGAAATCTTCTGGGACTGGCTAGTCAAGGTCTCTGTGCCCTTTTTATCTGTTCCACATTACCTTGCATGTCCCCTTTCATAACTCATCACACCTGCGATTACCTATTTGATGTCAACTGTGCTGAACTATGAACTCCACAAAGATTCCACTTCTAGCTTGCTTACTGCTATATCCCCAAACCTCAGAAGAGTATCTGCTCCAGCCGTCCTCCTTATCTGAGGTTTCAGTCAGCCGTGGCACAGTACGATAACGTTATTTTGAGAGAAAGAGAAACTACATTCATATATCCTTTACCATAGTGTATTATTAATAATTGTTCTATTATTAGTTATTGCTAATTTCTTACTGTGCCTAATTTATAAATTAAACTTTATCATAGGTATGTATGTAGAGGAAACAACAGTATATATAGGGTTCAGTACCATCTGTGGTTTCAGGTAGCCACTGGGCATCTTATCCCCATGGATATGGGGAGGACTACTGTAGTCTACTTGCTAAAAAATTAATTGCAGCTTAGTCAGGCATTTTGTTGAGTACCATGGACCTTACTTTGAAACTCAGAAATCACTTTCTCCTCTGAAAATATCAAACTTGAATGAACTTTTGGAATAAAATTACTTTATAAAATGGAGATTTTGGGTATACATATAAATAGATCTAAGCCTATGGAGTTAATAAAACAAAACACTCTGCAAAATATAATATATGAATTCAAACGAAATCTGAGTATTTTAGATAGTCTATGAATACGTACCTTAACTGAAGACCAAAACTGTCGTTGAAAAAACAAGTAAGGCCCAGAATTTTTATTTTCTAAGACACTAAGTAAAAACAGAGAAACATACCATGATCAGATATTTTATATGTAGGTGCCACATGATTCCTAGACAAAAGATTTTTCTACAAAACAGGTAAACTAATTCTTTGATTTTTCAAATAATTGCATTCTGGAAGACAGTATGTTAAAAAGGCAATGGAAGTTTACTCTGAGACACTCAGGGAGAACATAAGAGTATTAATTGTTTTATTCTGCTTACGGGAACAATCTCCCCACTAATCTAGTCTCTCTGTAATACACTATGAGGGTGAAGTTTGTATTTCAAGCTAGTTTTTCAGAATTTTATAAGCCTTCTCTGAAGGACAATGGAGAATATTATCTTTAATATTCTTCAGAGTTACTTACTTTTTGGGATATAAGGGCATAAATACATCGTCATCTAAAGTTCTTCTCATTCTCAATAAAAGTGCCTTTAGGTATACCTAAAGAGTTAAAAGTAGATCACACATTTTAATAAGCACTATGACCAAAAAAAATAAGCCATATTCCAAATCATGTAACTGAATATTGAACTCAGTGAACCAGTTTCCCAAATTTTTAATTTTCCTCATTGAAGACCCTAAAGTAATTAATACTTAATAATCTATTAGTTCGTTCCTCAACAACTGCCATGCAATAAAACTTTAGAAATCTTTCAATCCCTTAGTCTACATAAAGATTTAAGACCAGAGACATAATCAAGTTCTCAAAGTGAAAATTCAACAATGACAAAGAACACCCACCTTCTCTACATTTAAATAGCTCCTATGAAAGGCCCCTGAAGAGCACTACCTTTAAGTGTGGAAACTAGTTATAAAACAGTATCTAGTTGTTTTATATACTGTTTAATTGGTTTGGGTGCCCAATCTTTTGGCTTCCCTGGGCCATACTGGAAGAACTATCTTAGGCCACACATAAAATACACTGACACTAATGATAGCTGATGAGCTAAAAAAATAAAAAAAATTTAAAAAGGGGGGGCAGGGTCTGTGCATAAATTTCATGTTTTAAGACAGTTTACAAATTTGTGTTGGGCCGCATTCAAAGCCGTCCTGGGCCACATGTCCATGGGCCGGACAAGCTTAAATTATCAACTGTTAACATTTTAGTTTCTCATTTCCCCCCAAGAAATACAGTCCTTAAAAGGACATTTGATTGGATTGGGACTGAGGTGTGGTGGTGAGAAATCATAATAATGAAAGGCTATTTAAACTGATGGCATCTTTCTTCCTTATTAATTTTTTTAAACTGAAAACTAACATCTCTCTGTGGGACTAGGTATTAAAAAAAGGAAAAAAACCTAGCATCTCAAATTTTGTGTATTTCAGGCTTTAACAGCCCTGATGGCCCAAGTGGGAGAACCAGATTTCTGATTGGTTTAGGATAACAACTCATTCTCTCAATGCTTGCTCATATTCAATAGAAAGAGGAAAAAAAAAAAAAGTCTTCCAAAGATACTAAATTACCTGTGTATTTTTATTTTCTGCATTCACTACTGAAGGATATCCATTGATTAATTTTAGTGTAATTCCCACCATTCTTGAAGTCTGTGTTGTAGAAAAAGGGTCCCACATATTTTCAGCTATCACTATTAAGAAAAAAAGAGGATTGAGACACAGAAGCCAATTGTAGCTTAAATTTTTTGTCAAGCAGACCTCTATTAATGCCAATCCTAATTTATTTTTCCTCTTTCTCTACAATATAAGCTTTAGTCTTCTTTGTGCTATTAACTGTGGGAATTTGGAGGGATAAGGATGTGGAGAGAGGATAGATTATTCTTATTTCTGGTACTCGGGGAAAATGAAGATAAGGAAAAAAGAGGATTTCTGTAGAAATGTTGTTTTGGCATCAAGAATTTCAAACTAACATTTCTAGTATTCAAAATAAATTCCTGTACCAATGATTCCTAATCTTTTTTGAGGAACTTATGAAAGTATTGAAATTGCTCCCCACATAAATGCATATCCTCCCTCAAACTATGTATAATTTTGCTTCGGTTAGTCTTTGAATTTCTAAACCTCACCGATGAAGCAATTACTGCACTCAATTACAGGTCCACCCTAAAGTGGTCCTCAAGTCCCAGGATAAGAACCCCTCTGCCCTCAAGTCATCTCTGGGCCAGGTGGTAACCATTATTTCTCATGTAATTTCTATAAGGAAATATGCTCTGAATCAAAAACTCGTAAAAATAGATTTGGGAAAGCCAGTGTGTCTGAATGCTCAATTCAGAGAACAGGAGATTTACCTGTTAGTTTAGGAAGAATCACCTTTTCCACAATGGTAGGTAGTAGGGCAACATCTACATCATCTTTTTCTTGCTCTCGTTCTTCACAACCATAAAACAGCAAAGATTCAAACCACAACATATTCTCAAAGTCACGACATTTTGCCTAAAAGACATTTAAAAGGTTACCCAAATACTAAAATAGTGGGTATTTCTGCTTCCAGCTATGATAAGAGAAACAAGAACTGGATTTAACCTTTGGTTGTAAACAACTAAAAACTAGACAGCTAGAGATATCATGCTACCGGACTTCAAACTGTAAGGCCACAGTAACCAAAACAGCATGGTACTGATACAAAAACAGACACATAGACCAATGGAACAGAACAGAGAACTTAGCACTAAGACTGCACACCTACAACCATCTGATCTCCAACAAACCTGACAGAAACAAGCAACAGGGAAAAGATTCCCTGTTTAATAAATGGTGCTGGGAGAACTAGCTAGCCATATACAGAAAATTGAAAATGGACCCCCTCCTTACACTATATACAAAAATTAAGTCAAGATGGATTAAAGACTTAAATGTAAACTCCAAAACTATAGAAATCCTGGAAGAAAATCTAGTCAATACCATTCAGGACATAGGCATGGGCAAAGATTTCATGACAAAAACACCAAAAGCAACTGCAACAAAAGCAAAAATTGACAAATGGTATCTAATTCAACTAAAGAGCTTCTACACAGCAAAAGAAACTATTATCAGAATGAATAGACAACCTACAGAATGGGAGAAAATTTTTGCAACCTGTGAATCTGACAAAGGTCTAATATCCAGAGTCTACAGGAAACTTAAACGTGTAAGAAAAAAAAATCCCATTAAAAAGTGGGCAAAGGACATGAACAGACATTTCTCAAAAGAAGACATTCATGTAGCCAACAAACATGAAAAAAAGCTCAACATCACTAATCATTAGAGAAATGCAAATCAAAACCACAATGAGCTACCATCCCACACCAATCAGAATGGGAATTATTAAAAAGTCCAGAAACAACAGATGCTGGTAAGGTTTTGCAGAAAAAGGAACACTTTTACACTATTGGGGGGAGTGTAAATTAGTTCAACCATTGTGGAAGACAGTGTGGCAATTCCTCAAAGATCTAGAGGCAGAAATACCATTTGACCCAGCAATCCCATTACGGGGTATATACCAACAGAAATATAAATCATTCTATTATAAAGCTACGAGCATATGTATGTTCACTGCAACACTATTCACGATAGCAAAGACATGGAATCAACCCAAATGTCCATCAATTATAGACTGGATAAAGAAAATGTGGTACATATACACCATGGAATACTATGCAGCCATAAAAAGGCACGAGGTCATGTCCTTTGCAGGACATGGATGGAGCTGGAAGCCATTATCCTCAGCAAACTAACGCAAGAACAGAAACCCAACACCACATGTTCTCACAAGTGGAAGCTGAACAATGAGAACATATGGACACGTACTGGGGAACCACACACACTGAGGCCTGTTGGGGGGTGAGGGTGGGGACTTAGTGGAGGGAGAGCATCAACAGCTACTGGATGCTAGCTTAATACCAAGGTGATGGGTCGATCTGTGCTGTAAACCACCATGCCACATGTTTACCTAAGTAACAAATCTGCACATGTACTCCGGAACTTAAAAGCTGAAGAAAATACAAAAGAACTGGACAAAATACAATGGACCACAGGCTGCACAAGACTATGACCCTTGAAAGAAAGGAATCAAATGAGGTGAGGTGCTAGTTCAGGACAGCAGAGCAGTCTTGCTGAGTGGAGGAAACAGAGGGTGGAGTTCAGGAAGGCTGAGACAGATGGAAGCTGTGGGGCAGAGGAGTGGGCGACACAGAAAAACAACTCCAAAACACAGTCTCGGGCCTTTGCTGTCTACCAAGATACTCAGGCACACAGCAAAACTTCAGGTCTGGCCAAGAGCACACAGGAAATAGGAGCTGTGAGCTGAAAGCTTCTCAGAGCTCACATTTTTTTCAGTTGTGTTTCCAGGGCTTCAACCTCAGCCCCATTTTCCTTACAGTCCACAAATTCAACCTAGCCAATCTCAACCGTGTGTACAGCTTCACCCAAGTCGGTAACTTCTCAAACCACATTATAAACATCACCACTAGACCTCCAGAGTCAATTCTAGCCCCCTCTAGCCCCTTCCCTTTATGACAGACCAATAGGTCCTCTTGATTCCACCTCCTTATCTTTTTTCTTTTTCTTGTGACAGGTCTTGTTCTATCACCCAGGCTGGAGTGCAGTGACACAATCATAGCTCATTATAGCCTCAATCTCCTGGGCTCAAGCAATCCTGCTTCAGCCCCCCAAGTAGCTGGGAATACAAGCAGGTACCACCACAGCTAATTTTTTTTTTTTTTTAAATAGAGACAAGGTGTTGCTATGTTGCCCTGACTGGTCTTGAACTCCTGAGCTCAAACAATCCTCCTGCCTTGGCCTCCCAAACTGTTAGGATTACAAGCGTGAGCCACCATGCCTGGCCTATCAATTTTTCTCACCATGACCACTGACTTGGTTCATGTCCTCATTTCACACCTGCCTCATTGTGCTTTCCCATCTGGTTCTGAGTTCCTTTAGGATCAAAGGACCAAGTTCTTACTATTCGTATTCATATCCCAGTGTTACTACATATAATTTTAGCTGGCTGAAAAAAGAATTATATGTAAACTGAAAGAAAAAAAAAACACAGCTCTTCTGGGAAGAGATGAAACTTAAAAGGAAAGATCATAAGATTATAACCAGATACAATCTGTATCAATTACAGCCTATTCCTATCGCCCCTGCAAAATATTTTGCTTAAGCTTACTTCTCTAGCACTGAGATTAAAATTACCCAGATATCAAATTATAACACTTTCTAATAGTGACAGAAGCCACTCACCTCAAGAGGAGTCCAAGTGAGGAGCTGAAGTCGTATGAGGGGGTTGAATAATTTTGGCAAACAAAGGCCAATGTAAGCATCCTTGTAGGACGTGTAGTATTTTGAACGCCATGCTTCAAACTGTGATTTAATACAGTCAATTGAATAGAAACTTTCAAGGACATCTTCAAAAACTTTGCTGGATTCTTTTGAAATTCGATCTGAAAACAACAAAATCCCAGAGAGAACCATACATTAGTATGAAGTAGGAAAAAAACAGTCCAATATTTTCTGTGTTTTCTTTGTTGCTTCAGTATCAGAAGATATGCTAATTAACAAAGGGCCAATTATTAGTCATAATTTAGAAGAAAAAAATAAAGATAAATTGATGTTTCAATTTCTCTTTTATGTAAACTAAAGTGCAGCCAGTCCTTGTTTTGAGTTCCAGTATGTACAATTTTTCTAAATTTAGCTAAATAACACCTGTTCCCAAACAAGACAGTTCAAATTTCAGTTACCATAGTACATTAGCCATGAGTAATTGCACTGCTAGCTTTCTAGTCCACAAACCACTGCACAGATTAACAGCTGTGCATCATAATCAGTCACTAATCACACTGCTTCATTCAAACTCTGTTGGTGATTATAACAACTGACATAGCCAACCATCAGTTGAATGGATGCTAAGAACTTCAAGTGAAAAGTTATTTGAGAATAAGTTTTTTTTTTTTTTTTTTTTTTGAGACAGATTCTCACTCTGTCACCCCAGCTGGAGTGAAGTGGCACAATCTCAGCTCACTGCAACCTCTGCCTCCCAGGTTCAAGTGATTCTCCTGCCTCAACCTCCCGAGTAGCTGGAATTACAAGTATGCACCACCATGCCCAACTAATTTTTGCATTTTTAGTAGTAGAGATGGGGGTTTCATCATGTGGGCCAGGTTGGTCTTGAACTCCTGACCTCAAGTGGTCCACCTGCCTCGGCCTCCCAAAATGCTGGGATTACAGGTGTGAGCCATTGTGCTGGACCAAGAATAAGATACTATTATGATGTCCCAGATTACTTGGGAAAAGGAAATCTTTACAATGGAGAGAGGAAGTTCTGAGAACCTTTACTGCAAGATCAATCTTAATGCTAATAGTGGGACAGTCTAACATTTGTCATGTGCTTTTAGGCAGTATGAAGCAGCATCCTGTATAAATTATTCTTGGGAAAAAAAAGTTTAACTTAAATCTAATTAAGCCTTCAGACCTAAATTCCAGTTTACAAGAAATGGATCAAAGAACAAGTTAAACAATGCTATGAGGAAACATACAGACCAGTCTAGAATATAGGATATTCTATAAGAGAAGTGGCCCGGTCTCTTCAAGAAGCTAGTGTCTTAAACAATAGGGGTGGGTGTGTGAATGTGTAGAGTACTTACGATTATTCATTTATTCTAGATTTTAAAATGTAACAACCAAATGCAGAGCATGAACCTTAGGTGGATCCTGGTTTCAAAAACCACAAAATAACAAAATAAAAATAGTTCCTAAAAAGAGTTTTTCCAGGATGCCATTGAGGAAAATTAAATATGGACATGATATTAAGAAATTTGTTAATTTTCTTATTGTGTTTAAAAAAAGAATCAGAATAGCCATCGTAAAAAAAAAAAAAAAAAAAAAAAGATAATAGTACTGTGATTATACAGAAAAATATACTCATTTATAGGAAACAGACACTGAAATTTTGGGGAGTGAAGTGCCAGGAGGTATGTAAGTGACTTTCAAATGGTTCAACAAACACACACATCTCCATGTATAAAGAGTCAGGCAAACTTGGTGAAATGGTAAGCATTGTTATCTGAGTGATAAGTATGTGGATGATCACTGTGCTAGTCTTTCAAATTTTCTGTTTAGAAACGTTCACTGTAAAAAGTGAGAGAAAGAAGCTTCTCCAACTAAGTTCCAAATGGTGTGCAATTGATATAATTCCAAACAGTTATAGCCAATGGTGGGAAATGAAGACTTTTATTTGGGACCCTTCTGAAAATGCCTGGCACATAATAGTACTAACCACCCTCTAAAGTGAGATTACTCATGACTCCCCAAATCAAGGTTTCCTTCAGGGCTGAGTGCTCTACTGCCAAGCTTTACCTTTCCAGACCAGACAGGCTGCAATGAGAGTTGCCCTCAGGACCTGACAGATTTCCAGTCACTTAAAATTCTCCCATTTGGAAGAGTAACAACATTTATTATGCAAGTACTAAGTATACCCTATGAGAAGGTGTTACCTATTTTTGAGAATTCATCATGATATTCACTAATAAAAAGGCATGCAAGTTTCTGCAATTAAAAAAGAAGTGCCTGGTTCTAATGCAGAGGCCATGAATATTCAAACCATTTTATGGTAAAAACCATACCCAAGTAGAAACTAAATTGATGATGAGTCTTATTTCCAAATAAATGTCTAACCTTTTTCCAGATTGAAATTAGTAATATCTGTAGAAGTTTCTTCATCATCACTGGAAAGGCCTTCAAGGTGATCTGCCATCTTACCGGTTTGCTCTCTGGCTTGTCTACGACGAGTCCTAAATAATAAACATCAAGTTCCCAAACTAGATAAAAGAGACTCCTCCCTTCCCAAACAAGCCAAGAGCAAAGGTTTTGAAAATTACCTCCTGGCCTCCCGCTCTGCAATGCGACGTTTTGCATGCTCTTGATACAGTGCCCGATCGCGTCCAAAGGAATCAAGATTTGGTGCCATCAGAGCTTTGTCTGCAAAACAACAACGGTTAAAATTAAAAGCCATCTTTCAACAATCTTGAGGAAAGAGTTTGCACAGAATAAGCCATTACGATAGACTGCTTGCTAATCTCAACGGCAAGATTCTGCAATAACTGGTAAACCGGACAGGATTTTAGTTTAGAACAAATTTCAGTATTATTCTGCGTTCCCATTTTAAAAAGCAGAAAAATTAAAGAAGTGATTTCTTTTTATGAGTTCAACAACCCTACAAATATGTAATTGGGCTTACTCACTATTTTTATGTCTAAGTAACAGGACAGCTATCAGGAATAGCTATCACGATGACCAAATAAATTAAAACTCTAAATTACCTGTGCAAAGGGAAAAATAATATATTACACTTTTAAAGAAGATCTTAAGCATCATGTTGAATGATATGACAGCAGGAAAACATAGGAAGACGTAAGAAAACAGTTTTGTTGCAAGAGTTTAATAAATTTATTATAATTTTGCTTTGTAGAAGTTTGTTTTCTATCACTATTTTTAGAACAAGGAAACACTACAGACTGAAAACCGTATCTAAGCAGGACTAACTTCTGCTTTCTCAATGCTAATCTTTCTCTTTCACAGCATAGTTTGTTTTATTTATTTATTTATTTATTTATTTATTTATTTGCCTTCCTATTTTCCATTTGTCAAAAAACGTTCTAGGGTAATTTCCTAGCTTTAGTTTCCAATCCTATTTGTATTTCAGTTATCATGTTTTTCGTTTTCTAGCGATGGTTCCTGTTCTTACAATATTCCTCTTCTACAGTATTCTATACTGCTGCTGAATAGGATACCTTCTGTTATCTCCCTGGGGCTCCCAACTGTTTGAAAGTATCCTGTTCACAGAAAACTTGTATACTTGCACCAGCACTGTCTGTCTCCTCAGTCCCTTTGGTTCTACTGCTCAGGTTGGTCCTTCTGATCATCGTTAACTGCCTGTTCATGTAGAAGAGCAAGATTGGAAGCTGTGTGTGTGGGCAGGAGCTGTCTAACAGAGGTATCTCCATCGGATCACTAGGTACAGAGCCAGTTCTTTTGTTGGGGACTCCCAGATTTTAGTGTTTCAGGGTCTTTATTTTGGACCTATTCTCTTTAATCAAAAGACTCCCCTAATCTCTTGCCTAGGTAGAAGGGGTGGGGGAAACATCTGTCCACTATACTTCCCTCATTTCTACGTTTTAGTTCCACACTATGAAGACATGATAGTAAGGGGAAGCAAACAACCCAAGGCATTGGGTGAGAGGGGAGAGAGGTGAGCACATGCAAGATGAAAGACATCCAAGTTAAGACGTGCGTATTTTTTTACTTGATATCAGAGATGTGTCACCAAAATCAGCAACAGGAAAAACAAAACCAAAAATCAGCTCTTACTTCAGAATATCCTAACCATCCCAGGCCTTACTATTTATTTATTTAATTTATATTTTGAGATGGAATCTTGCTCGTTGCCCAGACTGGAGTGCAATGGCACAATCTCAGTTCACTGCAACCTCCGCTGCCCAGGTTCAAGCTATTCTCCTGCCTCAGCTTCCTCCCGAGTAGCTGGGATTACAGGCACCCGCCACCAGCTAATTTTTGTATTTTCAGTAGAAACAGGGTTTTGCCACGTTGGCCAGGCTGGTCTTCAACTCCACCTTGGCCTCTGAAAGTGCTGGGATTACAGGCATAAGCCATCGTGCCCAGCCAGACCCTACTATTTTTAAAAGTTGACTTTTTTTTACTGAGTTTTTAATTCATATTTCAAAATAGCTCTGAAATTAGGAAGGAGGTATGTTCCTGAGTGCACCAATTACAATGAAAAATTACTAAACCAGAAAGATGTCCCAGCCCTAGATGTGAGTTCACTACACACCCTAGATAAATTAGCTAAAATATCCCAAACTATAAAAACAATTCCTGACTCAAGAGTTTTCCTTCATTCAAGAAATATTATTAAAAATATCATTATACTTAAAACATTGCTGCACGTATAGGTTTTGTAAAATGTGCACTGGAGGAGACAGGTGAGTGTAACGTGACTCAAGTGACAGCTCCTCCATTTCTGTAAGAATTATACACAGTAATTGCAGGTAAGTGCTTATCAATCTAAACAGATGAATTTCAGACTATTCTTTACTTCTTTAAAAAACAGATCAGAAAATGAATTGATTCTCCAGCGTCCCACGTAATTTTCCTCAAATCTGTGGCAATTAATGTATACTCCCTCTAGGGCTGAATTTTTCACTTTCCCAGTATCTTTTAATTTCTTTCCAACTTTCAACAAATTAGTATACATAATTCAACTCTTCCTTCAAATTCCCTCCAAGTAAATAGCATCATATTCTCAAGAACAAATTACAGGTGGGAAAAGGTATTTGACGAAATGTACAGCTCACACAAACCATCTAACTTAAAAGAAAATTACCTCCTTTTGTAATATAATGGTTACCTGCAATCTGCCCCAGAAATCTGGTTATCTGGATCAAAAATGATCTGGGAGGGATGCATTAGTCATGTAGGTGGCTAATGTCAATAATCCAGTTTAAAATTCGGTGGTAAAAACAGAAGGTCACAGCCACTTATAGTGCTCATAGCTGAGTCTGCCTCAGCTATGAGGGCTGTATTACCATCTGTTTATGCCTCTTCAAAACCCATCTGACATATAGGAGGATGCTTTTTCAGGGATCCTACGTCTCTCTGACTTAGAGGAGACCCTGTACAGCAAAGCATTGCTTTCTGAAAGAATAACATTAGAGCTCTTTGCATTTGATCACCTGGAAAGGTTGTTTAACATGCAAATTTCTGGATGCTGAAGACCTAGTAAGAATCACTGGGGATAGGACCAGAAAATCCGTATGTTAAACGAGTATCAGGTAACTGTGATACACACTTCCATTTGAGAAATGCTGACAAAGGGAACAAAGAAATGACAAAAGAAACCACAAGGAATTCATGCTAGGAAAATTCCTATTAGCGCACTCAAGAATATGGAGGGCAATGGAAAAAAAGGAACTAAAAGGTTTAAAACATCTAGTTAAAGGACCTCCACTGAACTATTTAACAAGGGGTTTCTAATTCTGGTTTTCCATAACACATGTCATCATGATGGAAGTACAATTCAATTTCTATCCATTTTTATACAAAATTTCAAGAATTGTAAGCACCAACTGACTTACTAAAAAACCCAGTATATAAGGCTAACTAGAGAAACATTTAAAAAGAAAACACAAAACTTTTGCTTTATCCAAAGGATGAAGCTCAAAACTCTCTTAATCTTGGAGTTGTGTCATTTGTTAAGTTATAGCTTCCCTCCCCTTACCCACAAAATGTCCCAGTCCCTAAATTCAAACTCTTTCACTGTGATCAAGAAAAGCATTTATTTGTATTGGTGTTTTAAATGAAAATGGGGGAAAAAAACAACTAGGGCCAAACAAACAATGGTTTTAACATAAAATACTGATAATATCTTTTCTGTCCTCTAAAGGAGAATGAAAAAACATGCCCAAAGAAGAATAAGACTGACAGAATATTAGCACGTTTTTGAGCAAAAGCTCTATTTTCTTAAACACAATTCAAGTACATGCTGTTACAATTTTTAGATCTACCTGACACAAGAGCAAGGAAATTGTTTCTTTAAAAAAAAAATGCTCCAAGATCTCTAATTTTCAATTAGGCTGCACTAAGTAAACAAGGTTGTTTAATGAATAATAAAAACCTTCAAGATGGACTGACTTGAATGGCTTGAAAACTCCGAAGATTCATCTTTAATATCATCTTGTCGTCTTTGGACAAGGCGGGAAGCTCGCTGTTTGTACAGCTGATGTATTGCTGATTCAAGTTCATTAATCAGTGGCACCTGTAAAAATACAACACACTCCGTAACACCAAACTCCTCAGCTGCTTACTTATTTGAGGGTTCCATACTATTTCCGGATTTCTGAAAAAGTACCCTCTCTATGGACAGAATAATCATGAATCCCCAACAGCACACAAGTAGCAAATTCAGTTTTACATTTGGGAAACCACACTTCTTCTCTTAATCCATGCATAGAACTATAATGTCCAGTGCCTAGTTATTGGAGCAAACGTTAGTTAAGAAATGTAGCACTTCAGTATTCATGGAACAAGTAAAGAAATGTCAACAATTTTAGAGCTTTTCCTTTAGAGAATATTTAAGTACTTAGAAGTCTTTTTAATATCTATTTTTAATTTTCCAGCAGCATTATCTGCCTTGTGATTTTTGTAGCTCAAAGTAAAACATTATCACTGTGCAATACCAAAAAAGTGCAATGGCTCTATGAGTAGGTAAGAACAAAAGTCTGCTAATTCTCCAGTTTTGGATATTTCAGTTGTTCTGCCACTCATAAGTACCAAGTACGTTACAGTAATCTGTTAACTATTTTGTACCTTTATTACAAATTTTTTAATGTAAACAAAATAATTATTAGGGCAAATAAAATTTCTAGCTATCACTAACCTCTCTGAAATCAATACATCGCAAATTTAGAAAGTTGTTCTCTTCCTGTCAAATGTTTAAATTCTTCCATATTTTATAAAAATTTCTTTACATGAATTGTGAGCTTACAAAGTCAATAATTTTTTCCAGGTTAATATCCCTAAAGCATTTACTTGATTCATATAGAATACAAAAGAACATGAGAGCTAACTTAAAACAGAAAACTTTCTCTTTATAAATACCTTATGTTATAGCCAAATGCTATGAAACTTTCACGTAACACTAATGACCACTACACATACCTGAGGAAACCAGAAATTCTAGTTTCCTGATGGTTAGTGCAAATGGAAAACACATTATTTAGAGTTTGGGAACACTGGCACCAAGTGTTATAGCAGCTTCCTGAACTGAACAGACTGCAAATGGAAAATAAAAAAAGGCAGGTGGAATACAAAGATGTCTGTAATAAAAGCAATTTTATATACTTGCATGATTCCATTGCAAAAGTAGCAAATGTTCACAGAAAGGTCAAAGTAATGGAGTTATTTTGCTCTTTAACATGCCACACTATGGGCAACAATGTCCCCAAATCTGCAATGATTATCCTTCACAGCTGAGTCCAGAGACTCTGTCATTACACTCTACTATAATCTGATTTTTTTTTCCAGCAATTACTGCCATAACATTGCCATTTACACTTCCCCACGCCCTCATTATTTTTTTAAAAAAAACCATGAAGTACTGAAGATAAATGAGCCTAAGAGGCATTCTTTTATCTTTTAGTCCTAGAGATTGTTAAGCTTCCTGTACTGTAAGAACTACCCACCTAAGCTGGCATCATACAGAATACAATTTGCAATGTATAGTTAAGATCCTGACAATGTAGTCTTTTTCTTTAGATTAACTGGAATGCCTTTTACTGGAGGTCCAGAGAAAAACTCTACTGAGAATAAAAGCCCTAAACTGACTCTCAGCTCTCATTCAAGTTTCTTAACAATATTGATTTATCTCAAGAGTCTTGCACCATGACGATTTCTTGATCCTCTCCAAACTCAAAATTCTTACCAATTATTACTATTTTAGGACCAAAGTTAAGGCAAAGAACCCAAGAAAGATAATTACAGGGAAACAAAAACAATGGCAAGTTAAAATGATTTACAAATATTTAAAACTTAAGTTTAAAAACCAACTAAACTTTCATAAGCAAAGAGGAAAAAAAAGGGATCTTTATCTTTTTAGTTTAACTCTGAAATAATATTCTTATGGTATAATTATTCAAAATATCCAATTATTTCTAAGTATCTCCAATATAATAATTTATATTATCAACTCAGCAGTACTCTTTTTTGTTTTTTCTATGATTATCTTCTAAAGATCTAAACTGAGCAGTACACTTAATAAAATGAAATACACATGAAAATGTTAGAATGAAATATAATACTCATTTTTAAATGAAGGTATGTCTACCTCTCTTTTAATTAAAATGTAGTCACTGTATAAGGTTTAAGATTTGTTCCAAAAAATCTAAGTGACTCTGTATAACCACGTTAGCATAATCTGAAGTAAACTTCTCTAGGACCAGGGTAATCAAGAGATGAAGTACACTAATAATTCAACAATTAAAAACTATAAACTAGGTTGTCCTACTTTCGGCATGACCTAGCTGACCATATTACTGTCAAATATTTTAGACTTGTATTTGCAATTATGAATATCTTAATTTACTCAAGAAAGTTACAAAGCAAGTACCAAGATACTTCAAGAAGCAGCTCTCCAGGGACAAACTCACAAAGTATAGTTTAAGTAAAAGATACTTTCTCTAGTCACAAAAGTTGTAAGACCAGCTCCCACCATGCCCACTGGGCTCAGAAGAGTTTTGCCAGTAGGAAGGACACATCTGTCAACTCTTGACACTTAGGTTCCACTTCCAATCTTGACTCCAGCTCCCGGCACAGAGGAATACAGACAAGCCTATACTTCTTCCCCACCCTAAGCAACTGATATACCACAAGTGGTACCATAACTCAGACTGCAGCTGCTTCTCCAGAAACCAGGTGATAAAGACAAAACATAACAAAGCCTACAGAGAGGACGTGGTGAATGCTATCTCATCCTGAATCTGATCACAGACTGACTGGAACCATTAAGACCCATCAGGAAGAAAGACCCATCGGGAAGAAAGAACCATCAGGAAGACAGTCTAGCAATGTTCTTTTCCCAGCTATTGGTTTTAGGGTATTCAAGTAATCAACAGAGATAATAAAAGTTGAAATACATATTTAACCACACTATATGCTTACAGCTTCTAAGCTAATCTACATAGTCAATAACAAAGGGAAATGTGTCTTGCAATCCAAAGTTCAGACAGGATATTTAAGGACCACAGTTTAAATTTTTTTTTTAAAGATAAGGCTGCAAAGTCCACGAATGCTTATAAACCAGTGCCTCAACCAATATTTTATCTTAAAAAATCAATTAGGAGGTCATTTGAGAAATTAGCTGTGTGCACCTAATTTTAAATGTAAACAATAAATGGTATAAGAATGCAAAACATTTTGTCAACTGACTATCCTATTGGAAAAAAATAAACTTGGGAGAAATGAAACCTTAGAAAAATGACATCCAATGAATGGTTTCTGAAATGAATCAAGCATAGGCTTATTTAGATAAAAGCTATTAGCAACCATGGTAATCATCCAGCGTTTAAAAAAAAAAACAAACTAATAAATATTTGCAACTTTATATGCATATTTAGAATTACTTGTAGAAACAGCTTAAAAATAAGTTTAAACCTGAACCATAAAAGAAAATTTTATCAGATGAGTCCCTTATCTTCTAAGAATTCAGCACAGGAAAATAATAATCTACCACCATATTGACATAAGACTTTCCAAAGTCTTATTTAAATGTGCTTTAAGATATTATCTTTATTTCTGTTTTCAACAAAGGTATTATATTGCACCTAAGAGATAATGCCACTAATGAAGTGAAGAAAAATGAAGCATGACTTTTCATCACTTCTAATGTTGAGTTCAGTGGGTACTTTCTGAGAATTATAGAATGTTCTACACAAGGCCATGTAGACCTCCCTAATTTTGCCTTATTCAAAGAGATTAATATTTTTGCATTCTTACCTTTTCACTGAAACACTCAAGCAAGTCTTGGACATACCCTCGCATTTCTTGCAAAAATTTATACCGTTCACCAATACCCCCAGAAGACCCTTCTAATCTTTCAATAGCCCTGGTAGAGTCCACTCGGCTTTGCAGGTGTTTCTCATGCTGCTGTCGATTTGTTTTGTGCAATTCTTTCATGGAGTCCAACCTTAGGAACACAAAAGGATAAATATAACACATTTACATCCAAAGGTCTATGCTGTCAGGACTCTTGCAATATTAAAATATGCATTTAGTTCCACTATTAGAACATAAAAATATTTGGAATGGCATCTTTTCATCTGTACTGCTTTTTTTCTCAAAAAACAAAAAATGGCAGTTTACAGATTTCGCAGTTTTGTGGGCTAACCAAAATCTCACTGTTTTGCTTTTCCCCCCATAGCGTGACTACACTTTTTCAGAGTCCGAGAGGTACAAACTCAGAAATGTCTTCAACAAGATCATGGAGTGGCATTTTTTATAACTTTTCGAGGCTTCCACAGAAGTAATCCAAGAAGGTAGCAGAACAAAGTATGAAGTCATCTTCTGTTTAGCTTTTGAAGCTGGGCCAGTGAATCTTCTTTGCTGATATTCTGCATCTGCTACCCCAGACTACATGTTGCCTGAGGGAACAGAAAGCTAGCGGACAGGTCTTTAAGAAGTTGATCTGCCCTACCTGTCTTTAAGCTGTTTCTTTACCAAATCAATAGTAACGGGAGTCATCTCATTACTGGGAGTTTTGAAAGGGACTGTATTATCTGTTTTTTGAGATTTGGCATCTGATGATCCATAGGCCGTATAACTATAAGGAATGCCATAGGATGAGCTGTAAGGCATTGTCTGGTAAGTGTTCTGGTAGTACATATTCACTTCCGTGGGCTGACTGGCTTGAACCTAGAAAAGAAACGGGATATAAATGAAATCCAGTAGTTAAAACTTTGAAAATGATAATACGCCTTTAGGGTTAAAAAAAAAAACAGCAAAAAATTATACCTATTTGCCAAACATTATGTAATAATTGCAGAACTCTTCAAAGTTAGATAAAAACAGGATTGAATGAATGTCATATCTCTTGGTGGAATCACTGCATTTATTTCTAATAATTTTCAGAAAAACAGCATTCAGAGTTGGAAGGAACATCAAAAATCATTTAAGGCCACCTTTGATCAATGAAAGAGGATAAATGCCTTGCCCATGGTCACAGAATCAATGGGCAACCAGAGATTAGAATCTAAAACTCCTAACATCCAGTCCAAGACTTTCTCTATTGTGTTATTTTCTTAACTTCACCCAAATGTATGCGAATTCTGCCTCAAAACACTAGTAACAAAAATAGGTTTATGTTTATGTAATTTTTCTCACTGTATTACTTACTTTTATAAAACAAATTGTTTTAACTATTAGGGAAGATATTTTTCATCCATCTCAAATTTTTGTATTACTTAGAAATCCATCTTCTTTAAAATAATTCTTAAAGTCCAAAAAAATAAGCTATACACACAAAAAAATTCCATTTAAAGCAATGGTTCTCAAACTTTAGTGTGCATCAGCATCACCTGGAGGGCTTGTTAAACAAAGATTGCTGGCCCCACCACCCCAAGTTTCTAACTCTGTAGGTCTCTGGGGGCTGATAATTTGCGTTTCTAATGAGCTACCAGGTGACGCCGATGCTGCTAAAATTAAGGACCACTTTGAGAAAAACTGATCTAAGAAACTGGAAATTCCTCCATCATTCTGACTGCAAAAAGCTGAACACAATGCAGTTTATTCTAAAAGCCTGTGTGTGTGTGTGTGTGTGTGTGCGCGCGCGCGCGCTTTTATCCTCATGGGATTTTGTTACTTGAAATGACAAAGATTCAATTAAAAAGGCTTTTTAATCTACTTTTAATTTTTAGTTTAATTCTTTTGTCTTACCTGAGGGATATTAATTCCTTTCCTTATCTGCTCCTGTTCCCATCGGCTGAGCTCTTCATCCTGTTCTCCAGTTACTAAAGCATCATCATCACTCCCCTCAATTCCTGCAGCCATGAGCAACAAAGAAAAGTAAGTAACACCCAAACAGCAAAGAGGTAAAAGATGCTGACCTGACATTTCACAAGAACTGAGCAAAACTATTAACTCAATCTTACTAAAATGTCTAATATGATCTCCTCTCTCATTTGGTAGTCCTGACTTTGCCTGTTTTAAACACAGTATTCCTTGAAGCTAAAGGCAGTATTAATGTAACAGTTAAAATCTTGGATGTGTTTCTTAACCTCTGTAAACTTGACATCAACAAAGGGAACAAAATCTAATGCCTCCTAAGAATACAGAATTACATGAATTTATGCATGTAAATTACTAAGCACAATACCAGCTGCACAACAAATGTTCAATAAACATTAGTTATCACAATAATATAGTTTTTTAAAATTCCAATAAGATACTTGTACCCAAGAACAGTCCTCTAACATAAAATTTAGTAAGTCTAAATACTTTTTACTTGACTATAATATCAAATCACATTTAACAGCATTAGAGGCCAGGCATGGTGGCTCATGCCTGTAATCCCAGCACTTCGGGAGGCTGAGGCACAGTGGCTCATGCCTGTAATCCCAGCACTTCGGGAGGCCAAGGCAGGAGGATCTCTTGAAGCCAAGAGTTAAGACACCAGACACAGTGAGACCCCATAACTACAAAAAAATTAAAAATAAAAAAATTAGCCAGGTGTGGTGACAAACACCTGTAGTCCCAGCTACTTGAGAGGCTGAGAAAGGGGCACTGTTTGAGTCCACAAGTCAAGACACTGCAGTGAGCTATGATTGTACCACTGCACTCTGGCCTAAGTGATGGAATGACACTCTGCCTTAAAACAAACAAAAAAAGGCAATGCAATAGGCTTACTATTCAATTAAATCAAGTTACCTATTTCCTCGGCAATTTTTTGTCTTTGTGACTTTTCTTTCACAGAAAAAACTATCCGGCGTTTCTCGTCGTCATCTTCATCATCACTGGCATCATTCTCATCTTCTCGAACAAGGCGGCCTTTGCCAGGCTCATTATCATGAGGAGTGAAATCTCCCAATTCTCGGGCCATTTGGCGCTTTTTCCTTGCAGCATGTATAAAAGCTGCATCTGGAATTTCTCCTAGAAACAAATGGTAAGAATATGACAGTATGAGAGGTGCAAAGTTCCTATTTTCTTGAAAATATGAAAGGTAAAATAATCCAAGATAGCCTCATCACAGTGATGTTTCAACTGCTGGCACCTCCTTCCCACACTGTGTCTGCAATCTGAAAGATTGTTAATTGAGTTTAAATGGAGTATAAAAGTCACTGAGGAAACTAAAAAGAACATATAATGGTAATATATATGGGAAAGAGTGGGACGGGGTAAAAAGGAAAAACCCACCAAAGCAGTTTTGTTTTAACTGTAATTTTTTTCTTCATTTTTAACAAATAAAAGTGGCCGGGCACGGTGGCTCACACCTGAGGTCAGGAGTTCAAGACCAGCCTGGCCAACATTGTGAAACTCCATCTCTACTAAAAATACAAAAAATTAGCCAGATGTGGTGGCAGGCGCCTATAATCCCAGCTACTCGGGAGGCTAAGGCAGGAGAATCGCTTGAACCCAGGAGGCAGAAGTTGCATGAGCTGAGATTGCACCATTGCACTCCAGCCTGGGCAACAAGAACGAAATTTCGTCTCAAAAAAAAAAAAAAGTTACAAAACTGTATTATGATGCTGGAAGAGATAAAAATAATACAATCTCATGACCCTGAAAAGGCACTATATGATGTATAGTATATTTCTCTTGCAGATAGTTTTTAGTTCACCCGTAATCATACTAAATATTTAATTTTGTACCTAATTATTTCTCATATCATAATAAGCTTTATTCCACGTTATTGTTCTCCATAAACATAATTTTTAATGGCTTAACATTTTCCGGATAAGGCATAATCTACCTCACACATTAACTGACCTTTTGACTATAGTAAAAATTAATGCCTCCCTACTTGCCTAATCGTTATTTTAACAGCTACATAATATCCTATCAAGTAAATGTACTATAATTAACTAATGAACCTTTCCCCTCCTGCTAGAAAATGTTGCTCATTGCAAATGTTCCAATAAAAACATTATTTCCTTGGGATAAATTTCTAGATATGAAATTACTGGGTCAAGAGTAAGAACATTTTGAGATCTATTGATTCATATTGCCAAAGAGTTTCCCATAAGGACTGTACAAATTAGACTCCCACTAGTGATGTATGTATAGAATTTACTACAACTTTCTCAGCCCAGAGTAGCATGTTTTTAAATTGTATAAACATTAACAGGAGTTAAATGGTACTGCTTCATAATTTAAATCTGGCTACTGAGCACTTATTTATTCAAAAGCTGATTAGCCAGTGGATAGACCTGCAAACTATTTTTTGCAGAAAAGTAAAAAGGAGTATGGACATAAAACAAACAGAAATTAGGCCGGGTGCAGTGGTTCACGCCTGTAATCCCAGAACTTTGGGAGGCCGAGGCAGGCGGATCACCTGAGTTCAGGAGTTCAAGTCTGGCCAACATGGAGAAACCCCATCTCTACTAAAAACACAAAAATCAGCTGGGTGTGGTGGTGGTTGCCTGTAGTCCCAGCTACTCAGGAGGCTGAGGCAGGAGAATTGCTTGAACCCGGGAGGTGGTGGGTACAGTGAGCCAAGATCGTGCCATTGCACCCTAGCCTGGGCGACAGAGCGAGACTCCATCTCAAAAAAACAAAACAAAACAAAACAAAAACAAACAAAAAAACTAACAGAAACTAGTTTTGCTTTTAGCAGCCGTTCAGAAGAAAGTTAAGTCAGTCTCAATCTGATACATTAAAAAGGACTACAGGACCATTTTTCCACTTACTTGAAGACTCATTTGCAAAATAAAATTACCTGTCTGTGAATAAACTTGGAAAAGGTGGGAAACTTCTGGTTCTCCTATTTTTTATATTTGCAAATGGAAAAACTCCCTCTTCAAACAGCGATGTCATAATAAGAAACACGACTTAGCTAACTCCTTCTTAATAATCATCTTTAAAGATGGCCCATTCTTGCGGGTTTGGTTTACTTCTGAGAAACACTTTTGAGTACACACCTGGACGGAGAACATTCAATGAAGATAAAGCATTTGAAAAAGCTCCACCAGTCTTTGGCTTTTCTTCCTCTTTTTCACTTTCCATATCCATTTCATCTTCACCATGTTCACTGATGATAACTCCATCTTCTTGATTTGTATCCTTAATATGTCCTGTTTTGTCCAAAGGTTGTTCACCTAAATTTTTGAAGAATTAAAATATATGTAAAATAAAATTCATAAATTAAGAAAGCTTATTTCTATGGTATTGACATCATTTAAAAAATATTTAATTTAAAAAAAAGGAACTTTTCATTCAATTATGGGCTCAATCCAGTAAAGCTTGAATTGTTTTGTTTATTAAAAACTCAAAACTCTTGAGTGCATGAGTATGAAATAGCATAACAGACAGGATTAGGTAAAAATAATACAGAAGATAAAATAAAGGATGCATTTGAGGCCCCGCTCCATCCCACCTTCAGTTGATTTTATCAAAATGTCAACAATTTATCAAAACTGTTTCCTCTAAACTCCCACAAGGAACTGCTTGTACCTCTTTTAAGCATTACTTCATTTTATGTTAGTATTTCATTAAACCCTAAGCCCATTCAAGGCAACTCTGTTATGAACAAAGCACATTTACAGTCCAGCTAAGTCTCTTAGTAATGGACACTTACATGGAATACCTTCTTAGCTCAAAACCACTTGCCACCTATCATCTAAAGAGATAAGATCCCAGCAGTCACATGTACACTGTGCAAGCCGGACCCACTACCATGACTCAATGTTTAGGAGTGGATGTCTGACTGAAGCAGAGGTAACCGACTCTCTTTCTGGGAATCTGGAATCAGGACTGAAACTAAAGGCTACATGACACTAAGGAGAACAACCATATATAAACTAGGAAGGGAGCTGAGGAATGGCCACATTGTGCCATCTGGACAGAGAAGAGAGTTTCCTAATTCTCAGTTCTAATCCACTCCTGAGGCCCATTTCAAGATTGCTTTCCTGCCATTGGCGTCCAGGAGGCACCACTACATCTTAATGATAAACTGCTCTGGTTTACATTGCTTATAATTAAATAATCCTACTACAGCCAAATCAAAGTGTTTCACCTTGAAGCAATGAACCTGGTAATACTCACAACAGGCACAAGGAATATACTGAAGAAAGAGTAAAGCAAAAGTTTATTCTCAATATGAAAGATATTTTTCTGTCATTTCCTTAGAATGTTCCTGTCCCCAAAACTACTTCAAACTTCTTCCTTCTCAAACCATACTGTACTCCCTTAAGTAATAGTCCTAGAGATAACATCCCTCCCCTCTTTTTAACTTTACCAAGAAGATTTCAGGTCACCTGTTTTAGGCTCTTTCATTTTTTTTTTTTTTTCACTTACCATTTTCTCATTACCCAGACTTCCTTCTGAAGTGGATTCTGAAGCTATAAGATTTTAAAACTAACTTTATCACATTATTAGATGGAGTAAAAACTACCTATTTCCTTTTGCTCTAAACTCATGCTAGGCAAGGCGTGGTGGCTCACACCTGTAATCCCAGCACTCTGGGAGGCCAAGGCAGGTGGATCACCTGAGATCAGGAGTTCAAGACTAGCCTGGCCAACATGGTGAGACCCCGTCTCTACTAAATATACAAAATTAGCCGGGCGTGGTGGCACACACCTGTAGTCCCAGCTACTCAGGAGGCTGAGGCAGGAGAATCGCTTGAACCCAGGAGGCAGAGGCTGCAGTGAGCTGAAATCACCCCACTGCACTCCAGTCTGAGCAACAGAATGAGATTCCATCTCAAAAACAAAACAAATAAACCCATGCTAAACCAATGGCTTTTAATGGACTAAAAACAAAAGTGCAAAAGGTCTACTACATCAGATATGCTTAGATAATGAACCAGTCCTACAAATTTTAAGAGTCAATGTTACATTAAATTCACAAGTATTTGCTTATGATTGAGCAAACACAAGTCCAAAGCATGGTGATATGTGAATGTTACTGGTCACGTGTTACCCTTCCAAACATCTCTATAGAGATGTTAAATAACCTTTTTCAAGTCTCCATTCATGCCTTCAATTTCATTTACTACTACTTCAGGAAACCCGCTCTCACAATTATTATCCACTTCACCTTAAACCTGGTCAGGCTCTCCCTCTCCTCTTCTACAAAGAGGCACAGGCTTCTCTTCATAAAAAGAGCGCTTTCCCACTTGACTCCATTGGTCCCTCTAGTGATTGCCTATGTCTCTCTCTGCCAAACTTCCCAAGGAAGCAGTGTGGACCTGCTGCCCTCTACTTCCTCACCAACTTTTGTGCCTTGACCCTACGAATGGCCTTTGATTTCACCCAACCTAAGCTCAGCAGCTAACCCAATGGCTGCAAGTATGGCTAATTCATATTTGACAGCATCATTGAGCAATTTAGCAAAAGGTGTTCCTTCTTCCAAACAGCTCTCAGGGCACTGGGTCGGGTTGGTGGGCCACTCCCACCCAGTTAGAAGCCCTCTTCAAGAGAAAAGCCGGGCAATCCTGCCAATAGCCCCTCCTTGGTCCTCACTTTTCCTGACTTTTCTTGTACTAGTTCACATAAGCGACCATCATCTTCCTGAAACTTTCTTCCCTTTTCCTCTTTGGCCTTTCTGATTCTTTTATCTCTTTGGTAAATCCCTTCCTCTACATGTAGGCTTACTAGAGTAGAAGTCTTTGGTCTTCAGGAATTTTTCCTTTATGTAAGGCTCCCTCATCAATTCCATCCACCTTTAATTATCACCGCAATAAGCACTACCCACAAATCTATATCTCTATTCACTGGCTACTTCCACTCAACTTCAAGTTAAAAATTGAACTCATTATTTTAAGAATATCAGAAAAACGGGGTTCTCAAGTCAATACCGTGGTTATTTTGAAGTTAATTGTCTCTGCCTACTAAAGAGGGTTGAAGGTAGGAAGAGTTCTGATTGTCAATGACAGACCTTCATTTCAGTGTTAACGACGACAATCTAAAATACAATCAGACTCTGCCTTCAGGGAGGACATTAATTGGAGTTATCTGGTGAGTGGAGTATCAGAATTAGGTGAGGGTAGAAGGAAGAGGTCAGAGATGGCTTCCTAAACTTCACACTTGTTTCCATTTCTAAACCCAACAATAAATGACAACTAATATGGTTTGGCTGTGTCCCCATTCAAATCTCAACTTGAATTGTACCTCCCAGAATTCCTACGTGTTGTGGAAGGGACCCACGGGGAGGTAACTAAATCATGGGGGCTGGTCTTTCCCATGCCATTCTCATGACAGTGAATAAGTCTCACGAGAACTGATGAGTTTATTAGGGGTTTCCGCTTTTGCTTCCTCCTCATTTGCTCTTGCTGCCGCCTTGTAAGATGTGCCTTTCACCTCCTGCCATGATTCTGAGGCCTCCCCAGTCACGTGGAACTGTAAGTCCAATTAAACCTCTTTCCCAGTCTTGGGTATGTCTTTATCAGCAGCGTGAAAAGAGACTTAATACAGCAACCATGACAACAGGCCTTTCTCAGTTGTCACTCATCCTGACCTTTCTTCTACTATCTCCTTATAAATAACTGGTCTCAAGAATTCTGGGGAAAATAAGGCAGTCTCCTAGACTCCAAAATAACCAGTTCTCCTAAAAACATTCCTCCTTCCACTTGGCTTCGCTATTCCTATATGTAATTATTCATAACCAAGTCACCCTATGGTTTGAGTGTCCCCTCCAAAGCTCATGTTGAAATTAATTACACTGTAACACTATCAACAGGTGGGGCCTTTAAATGGCAGTTACAACCTGAGGAGATTAATGCTGTTATCCCAGGAGCTGGCTCCTGATAAAAGGGTGAGTTTGGCAGGATACTCCCTCTCTGTCTTGGAGGCTCACCTGCCCTTCTACCATGTTATGACACAACATAAAGGCCCTTAGCAGATGCCTGTGCCATTCTCTTGGCCCTCCCAGCCTCCAGAACTGTAAACCAAATAAACTTCTATTGTTTATAAATTACCCAGTCTGTAGTATTCTGTTACAGGAGCAGAAAAATGAATTATGACACTCCAGGTCAAAAGCTCAAATTTGACTGTTCTTTTAAATCCAACATGGCAAAGTGTACATCAAGCCTATCAATTCTTCCCTTGGAATGGTTCTCAAATCATTCTTTCTTTCCACTTCTCCCCCTACAACAACAGAAAACATTTTTAACTCACCCAGAATTTCCTACTAAGTCAGTAGAAGCCTTTACTCTTGCTCAACTGTGAGACCTTTTTAAACCCACTATTAATGGATCAAAGCTGGCCCTTGAGTTTAAACTGCTTTCGACCTCCAATCTCTCCTCATGCTGCATATTAATACCAGGCTAAAGTTTCAAAAGGCATTTATCATGTCATCATCTTGGCAAGCCACTGTAGCAAATGTAAACCCTTACTGGATACTGAACATCCTTCACAATCTGTCAACGTGTCTTTCACATGAAACCTCTAACTACTTCCTTCACAAATCATCCACTCAGACCTGTCAGGTGTACTTGTTCTTTTCCAAAACGGCTTTAGTCATTTTAATCCTTGATCATAACCCCAATCCTTCCCTTTCGGAATTTTAATTATCAAAGATCCATCTTCAAGTCCCACTTTTTCCATAAAGCAGTCCTCTCTCCTCTGAAAGCGTAGCTATCCTTTAGAACACTAATTGAACATTTTGGCAAACACTGAGTTCTCTTACACGGTTATGAGATACTGTCTTCACAACCAGATTGTAAATTTGAGATACAATGCCATACTTTTTCACATTAAGCCTGTGAGAATCTGGGAAGTCATGATTCTCTCATTAATTCCATAAAACAAAACAGCATTTGCATGAGAATAACTCAGATCATGGAATATTATACTGGATCCACTTCCCTAAAGACAAAATAACTGCTTAAAGTTTTTTAAACTGAGGTTTTGAGAGACGTAAGAGATGTCTGTACAATACAACTGCCTCATTATTCTAAGGAGTCTTCATCTAGTATCAGATAAGGCTGCTGAATGGAAGTAATACCAATATTAAACTTAGGGCATTCCTAAAAGTTCTCTAAGAATAAAATCCACTGTGGAAGTACCACCAAGGAAATTGCAAATCTGTCTCTACAAAACACAAGTACAGGAATTTGCACAACACTCCTTCGAACAGGAATAAACCTGTGTCTTAGGCTGAAATGAGAAACCTTTCTCTGTTCAACAGCAGTCTGCACACAAGAAGGAAAACTGTGAGAGAATCTAGTCATTGCAGCAGAAATGTTCCAGTGGCAACAATTCTGTCTTTTTAAAAAATACATTTACAAAGCAGTTGTGTTACAATAAAATAACAGAATTGTATTGCTACTCAATGAGGGCCCTTGACAACCACGGGGTCCACTGAATGAGTTCAGAAGATATATAGCAAATTACTGTGAGAAAGAGCTTTCATTTTGTCATTTCAAAAGAATTCAGTTAGTTTGGTACTTACTTTCAGCTGATGAGTTGAGTTCTGTCTTAATCTTCGATTTTTCAAGATCTTCTTTATATTCCTTCTTGAGCAATTTTACTATCTTTTTGCTATAACTTGATTTCTTCACTTTGAAAACTTCTTCATTTTCTTAAAAAGGAAATTAAATGAAGTCTGTAGAAACTATTTTCTGAAAATATTTTCCCTTCTTTCACATGATCTTACGTGCTGTTCAGACAAATTCTCCCAAGTATACATACTCATATGCCAAAGTCATTGTATAATTATTTCAAGTTTGTCACAGACTCCAAAAACAGAGGTCAACTTCCTAAATTACTGTGAAGTAATGAGATTTTGAGACTTTTTAAAGGACTAGCACATGTAACTTCACAAAATTTTCCTATTGTCTTCCTTAAATCATCTATTTAAGGAGGGGAAAAAAATCATTCAAAATGTTTCTGAAAAACCACATCATCAAGTTATTAACGAATTTGAAACAAAGTATCTAAAATAAAAAGGTGCTGTCAATTCTGAGTAACTACATCCACCATAAGCTGACATAGTTGTTTTAAGGCTAAGGTAAGAGCAAATCACTTTTCTTTGATTTGAAATTTTAAAAGTACTAAATACTTCTTAAAAATAGCTCATGTATCTCAAAAACAAAAATCTGTCTGTACTCCTCACAAACCAAATAAAAAGTAACAGAAATGCCAAAGATAAACTGCCTACCTTACTGGAAACCTGAAAGCCTCTAGAATAAAAATGCAAGCAAGAGTTCCAAAACTTAATTTCTTTTTTCGTAACACAGAATTAATTGGGTTATGCACATTCAAACGGTCAGAAGAAAAGATTTAAGGCTCATTTAAAATCAGCAATCTAAATCCACTGCAGCCTGGTCTCCCACAAGGAATTGGAGAAACTGCCTTGCTTTTACTATTACACCGTCTCGCTTCACTGTTCCCAAAGTCAGTGCGAAGAAGGCTGGGTATTAGCTACCCGTAATTACTTTTATGGGTAAACTGAGGCTCAGCGACTGCAAGGGACTGGCCCAAGGTCACTCAGAAGCAGAGCTGCAACTCCAGGCTTCTGTTCCCTCTCCTAGTATTACAAACCCAGCCTTCATGGTCGAGGACGCCTGGACAGAGGATCCAAGAAGTGTGGGCGCAGTGACCTGCAGTGGGCTCGGAAAGCATACCAAGAGCAGCCAGGGGACCCACACCAAGTTGGCTCTGAAACACGCCAGGCAGAAAAGAGGCAGGACAGAGAACACCGAATTTCCCCTGAAACATTCAGAATGCCCAATCTGAGCTCCCGCCCCGTGGAGTAGGAAATGCACAGGAAGACGATGCAGAGGAGGTGGTTAAGAAAAGGCTGGTGGCAGCGCGGGAACGTGTCCCTTGCCCGAGCAGAAGGCCGGAGGCTGGGGAAGATTCGCAGCCGGTCGGGCGGCAGGGGACTCCGTTCCAGGGCTAGGGGGCTGGGTGTCCAGAGAATACGGGGGCCGGGTACTGGGGCCTGGGTCGGGGATGCGGCCGTCTAAGGGCGCCCGAAGCGCGGACTTTACCTTCCTCCTCGTCCTGGAAGCTGAGCAGGCTGGCCCGGGGCATCTCTTTGTTCTCCCGAGGCCTCTTGCGCGTCTTCAGCCCGTTGCCCGGCTCCGCGCCGCTGGGGAAGCAACCCCCGGCCTCAGCTCCGAGGCCTGGGGTCAGCGCGGAAGGCGGCGGCGGCCCCGGGCCCAGCAGCGACTCCCCCCCAGGGGCCCTGTCGCCGCCGCCGGGGCCCGCCTCTTCGCCCGTGCCCGGCGGCGGCAACAACGGCGGCGGCTCCTGCTCCTCATCGCGTTCCCGCTCTTCCTCTTCGGAGTCGTTCCGCTTGCGCACGTTCACCCGCCGGGCCTTTCGGAACATCTCCGCGGCCCGCACGGCGGTCGAACACCCGCTTCCACACCGCGGTCCCGGCAGCGCCGAGCTCGTGACGGCGCACGCGCGTTCTCCCCAGCTCCAGCCGGGTCGAGTCCTCTCTGTTGCTACCGCGCACCCCACGAGCGCGCATGCGCTTGTGCTCCCACGCGCTCTCAATACTTGGAGAAAAAAAGAGAGGGAGCGAGAGAGAGCGAGCGAGCCGCACACCTCTCGCGAGAGCGTCGGCTCTTTGCATCTCCCTCTGTCGGATTGGAGGACTATTAGCATGGAACTCCGGTGTTGTTTGACAGGTCACAAAGAGGATCATAGAGATGAGAAAAAAGAGTAGGCTCTGTTGTCCCTCAGACTGCGCTGCTGCAGTGCGTCTTCGCACTTACGCGGAGCGGTTGGGTGAGGAATCCTCCGGCCAAGCGGAGGAGGGGAGGGATCAGAGAGAGAAGCGGCTTTGGGGAAGGAAAGTGTGGTCTAGGAGGTGAAATAGTCCTCTCCAAACTTTGACCGGAGGTGTGACTACTGGTAATCACTACTCTTGAGTAATACTTTGTATTTCTACAGCTTTATAGCTACAGAACTCTTACAGAGACATTGAATTTTATTTATGATACAATGTTAATTCATTGAATTTCTTTTATGATACAATGTTAATTCAAAGACATTTGAGTTTCTTTTATGATACAATGTTACTTCAAAGACGTTGAATTTCAGTTATGATACAATGTTACTTCAAAGATACTGAATTTCGTTTATGATACAATGTTACCTGGCTTGATGTCCCCTGCTCCCCAGTCTCTCAGTAACAAAGAAAGCAAAAGTGTTTTCGTAAGAATGCCAAGTTTGCTAGCAATTCTTTGAGTAAATACTTTCCGAAGCTTAGTGAGTTTCAGAAACAAATGGAAGGAAAACCGAGCTGGGGGTGGGGAAGGTTGTGACAGTTCTCAGACGTGGGTGACAAAACCCTCAATGGCCACACCTTCACAGGGTGATTGCTCTTGAGGTTGAACTCACAGGCTTTCCCTGTCTCCTCACCGAACTTGAAGTTTTTCCCTCTGGCGTGCCCTTGTGTGTGCAAATTCATTTTGATGTTTCAAAATTAAAAGGGTATTCGGTAGAGTGAAAAAAATCCACCCATGTCTGGAAGACTGTTCACTTCCTCAGTGGCAATGTTAACAGTTTCTTATGATCCTCTAAAGATGTTCTACAAACATAAAAACAAATAAATACGCATATTTTAATGTGTTCCCCTTTTTACACAGATTGTGTGTAAACAGTGCATTTTTAGCCTACCATAAATTGGAAATCTGCCCATATCCGTATATGAAGGTTTGGTTTTGTTTGTTTTTTGAGACGAAGTTTCGCTCTTGTAGCCCAGGCTAGAGTGCGGTAGCATGATCTGGGCTCACTGCAACCTCCGCCTCCCGGGTTCAAGTGATTCTCCTACCTCAGCCTCCCCAGTAGCTGGGATTACAGGCATGCGCCACCACGCCCGGCTAATTTATTTTTGTATTTGTAGTGGAGACTGTTTCACCATGTTGGCCAGGATGGTCTCAATCTCTTGACCTCGTGATACGCCAGCCTCGGCCTCCCAAAGTGCTGGGATTACAAGTGTGAGCCACTGCGCACGGCCCTCTTTTTTTGTCGTTGTTTTTTCGCAGCTGCATAGTGATTCATTGTTGGGATATACCATAATTTATTTAGCCAGTTCCATAAACACTGATATTTAGATTATTTCTAGTCTTAATCAGTGCTGTAATGAAAAGCTTTGAAAAGTTGTCACATCTGGAAGATGAAATAGAATTGGAATTGCTTGATCTCAATATGTGCATTTATGATTTTGCTCATTCTAAATTTATTTTTATAGCAGTTATGCAGTTTGTACTTATATCAGCAAACATTAGGAGGCTGTTTGCCCACACCATCCTGTCGAAATTTCAGTAACATTTAAAGTCCAGGTTGAAGCGGAAGATCCCGAGCACTCCAAGCATTTCTTTTTATTTTGTTTATTGTTTGTTTGTTTGAGACGGAGTCTTGCTCTATAGCCCAGACTGGAGTGCGGTGACGATCTCGGCTCACTGCAACGTCTGCCTCCCATGTTCAAGCAATTCTCATGTCTCAGCCTCTCTAGTAGCTAGGATTACAGGCTTATGTGACCATGCCCGGATAATTTTTGTATTTTTGTTTTGTTTTGTTTTTCTGAGACAGAGTCTTGCTCCTCTCACCCAGGCTGGAATGCAATGGCACGATCTCAGCTCACTGCAACCTCTGCCTCCTGGGTTCAAGCGATTCTCCTGCCTCAGCCTCCCCAGTAGCTGGGATTACGGGCACCCGGCACCACACCCGGCTAATTTTTGTATTTTTAGTAGAGATGGGGTTTTGCCGTGTTGGCCAGGCTGGTCTCAAACTTCTGACCTCGTGATCCGCCTGCTTCGGCCTTCTGAAGTGCTGGGATTAAGGCATAAGCGACCACACCTGGCCTAATTTTTACATTTTTAAATTAGATTTGAAGTGTGCACAACTAGGACTCAGTTTCGGAGCTAAGTGCATCCTCTATAACATTAACATTTTCTTCTAGTTAATAGGAGAGGTTAATAACATCTGGTTTCCATTCTACTCATATTACTCTCAGTTCTTACATTCTGGCTGTTCAGCACTGATGTCAGTTCTGATTCTGACAGACTGTTTCACTAGTGAAATTGAACTCCCTTTTCTAATTATGGAAGATTCAAATTGTGCCTGGTCAGCCTCCAGACACCTGAGCCAAGAGAAAGATTTGCAGTAAAATGATTAGGGTAGAGGTAGCAAAAATAAGGTCCAGAAGCAGAATATGTTATTATGTTGGCCTGAAATTTCAAAAATTTCTCCCAGTGTAAAAATGGTGATTGGATATGAACAGAGGGAAGAGCACCTGCCATTTTAAAGTAAGTCACGATACAATCATGTGTCACTTGACAGGGATACATTCTGAGAAATATGCCATTAGGCAATTTCATCACATACTTACACAAACCTAGTGGTATAGCCTACTGCATACCTAGGCTGTATGGCATAGCTTATTGTTCCCAGGCTGCAAACCTATACAGCATGTTACTGTACTGAATACTGTAGCAATTGTAACACAATGGTAAGTATCTGCACCTAAACATAGAAAAGATATAGTAAATATATGGCATAAAAGCTTTAAAAATAGTATAGGACATTTACCAGGAATGGAGCTTACAGGACTGGAGGTTGCTCTGGGTGAGTCAGTGAGTGAGTGGTGAGTGAATACGAAAGCCCAGGATATTACTGTACACTGCTGTAGATTTTATAAACAACTATACACTTAGGCTACACTAAATATTTAAACATATTTCTTTCTTCAATAATAAATAGCTCACTATAACTTTTACTTTATAAGCTTTCTTATTTTTTAAAACTTATTTTGTTGTTGTTTTGTTTTGTTTTTGTTTTTTGAGATGGAATGTCACTCTGTCACCCAGTCTGGAGTGCAGTGGCACGATCTCAGCTTACTGCAACCTCCACCTCCCAGGTTCAAGCAATGAGACAGAGTCTCGCTCTACCCCCAGGCTGGAGTACAGTGGTGTGATCTCAGCTCACTGCAACCTCCACCTCCCAGGTTCAAGCAATCCTCCCCCTTCAGCCTCCCAAGTAGCTGGGATTATAACCATGCACCACTATGCCCAGTTAAATTTTGTATTTTTAGTAGAGATGATCCACACACCCCACAAGCTCCTGTGTTGGCCAGGCTGGTCTTGAACTCCTGACCTCAAGTAATCTGCCCACCTTGGCCTCCCAAAGTGTTGGGATTGCAGGCATGAGCCATTCTCTTTACCCTCTGAAGGACTGAAGTAAATAGACAGTAGACAGAGTAAGAAGAAAAAAAGGCACACAAATTTATTATATGCACAGGGGCATCATAGGAAAAAGTGAGTACCCAATAATGGAATGAAATTTAGAAGCTTATATACCTTCGTCAAAGAGGAGAGAGAGGGAAGGATAAGGTAACTCAAGGTTGAGAAAATAGTTTGGGGGAAAGATGAATAGGTGATAGAGCCTGTGCCAAGTCTGTCTGGGCATGGTGTTGACCTTCAATCTCTTCTCTTGGGATGCAGTCAATCTTCCTTGATTGATGAGATTCCTGGGGAGGAGACTCATGACAATTGAGTTTCTTTTTGGAGGATCTATCTTTAGGCAGTTATGAGAAGTTCAGAGAGCCTCTCCCTGTGCTTTGGGAAAGAAAGAGGGGCCAGAGACAGGAGGGCAGGAGAAGGTCAGGGAGACCCTGGTTCTGAGGTCCTTCTGTGGTTTTCCAGTCTCCTGTAGTTCAAAGTACTCAGCATGCTAAGGTGGCATGCTTTGTGGTATTGTGAGCCCTAACAGTGCCAATGGCCGTTTAAGTATCTTTATCATTAGAAAATGTGTAAGGACTTTGGGGGCTGAGGCAGAACATTTTCCTGCAAGATGATTACAATGAAAGGTTTCAGGGTGTCTTCTGTAGTAAACTTTTCTTCAAATATTTCATGTAAAATGAGCATTTGAAATCATTTTATCCAGTTCAGCATTTTTTATCTTCTAGTGTTACTATGTGAAAGAGTATTATTCAGAACCATAACCATAGTAGAACAAGATATTTGTATTACATTCACAATGGACACTTTATATTATACATCTGAGAATAGTGTAACCAATGAAACAGCAAAAATAGCAATCTATGCACCCTTCCTGAAAGAACCCACTTAGTACCTGTTGGGTCAGTATCATTCATACATTATTGTCCCTTTTGGAAAAAAATTTGAAGCAGATATATTACGGAAGACAACAGTTATAAACATGCCCTCTAGGTATAAAAGGTAGAATAATTGATGTTTCTTTTTTTCTGTATTGTTTAGTGTTACTAGAGGGCAGCAAAGTCATACAATAAACATACAGTAAGATTAGACTGTGATTACATAACAGAATCAGATGCAGCTTTGAATTTGTTAAAAACTACAGATGGACTTTAAAAAGTAACTTTTTCCTAATTATAAAAGTACTGCTTGCGCATTTTAGAAATTCAGAAAATACAGAACAATACAGAGAAGAAAATAAGAATAACTTATAAACTAATCATGTGGTTTAAATCGTAAAAGGTATTAAATGTTAATTTTTGGTTCATTCCCTTCCTGATTGCTTTAGTCATCCTCTGCTCAAAACACCTAGACTGTTTTCTGTTTTCCGCACAGATACAGCATCTATTTATCTACAGTAATGCTCTGTGTATTTTTTAACTAAATGGTATCATACTCTATGTGTTGTTTTATAACTTGCTTTTTCCTTTCAGCTTGGGATTTGCAGCTCTTTTAAGTATGTATAAATATACCTCATTCATTTTCCCAACTTTTTATTTCGGAAAAATTCAGATGTATAAAAACAAGCAGAGCCAGGCGTGGTGGCTCACACCTGTAATCCCAGCACTTTGGGAGGCTGAAGTGGGCAGATCACAAGGCCAGGAGTTCAAGACCAGCCTGGCCAACATGGTGAAACCCCGTCTCTACTAAAAATACAAAAAAATTAGCCAGGTGTGGTGGTGCATGCCTGTAATCCCAACTACTCGGGAGGTTGAGGCAGGAGAATTGCTTGAACCCAGGAGGCAGAGGTTGCAGTGAGCTGAGATTGTGCCATTGCACTCCAGCCTGGGCGACAAAGCAAGGCTCCGTCTCGGAGGAAAAAACAAAAAACAAGCAGGAGGCTGGCATGGTGGCTCATGCCTGTAATCCCCAGCACTTTGGCAGGCCCAGGCAGGAAGATTTCTTGAGGCCGGGAGATCGAGACTAGCCTGGGCAACATAGCTAGACCCCATCACTATTAAAAAAACTAAAAATAAAAAAATTAGCTGGGTATGGTGGCACACACATGTAGTCCCAGCTACTCAAGAATCACTTGAGTCCAGGAATTAGATGTTACAGTGAACTGTGATCACACTACTGCACTCCTTCCTGGGCGACAGAAAAAGACCCTCTCTCAACACACCAACACACATAAAAGCAAGAATAATACGATTACCCACATATCCTTCATCTAGATTCATCACTGTTAATATTTTGCTACATTTGCTTTCTCTCTTTAGCTTTGCTGAGTCATTTCAAAGTTACCTGCGGACATCCTGATACTGCAGCCCTCAATACTTCAGTGAGTATCCCCTAAGAACAAGGGCGTTTCTCTACATACCCATAATACAGTTATCACACTCAGGAAGTTTTACATTAACATACTACTGTTAATCTAACATCGAGTCCATATTCAAAATTCCCTCACTTATCTTAATAATGTCTTTCATGGCTGTTGTTTTATCCCCAATCTGGTATCTTGTAAAGATTGTGCATTGCATTTAGTTGCCATGGGTATTTAGTCTCCTTTATTCTAGGACAGTCTATCCTTTCCTTTTTTCTTCTTATCTTTTAACTTTCATGACATTGACCTTTTTTTTTTTTTTTTGAGACAGTCTTGCTCTGTCACCCATGCTGGAGTGCAGTGGCGAAATCTCAGCTCACTGCAACCTCTTCACCTCCCAGGTTGAAGCAATTCTCCTGCCTCAGCCTCCCAGGTAGCTGGGATTACAGGCATGCACAACCATGCCTGGCTAATTTTTGGTATTTTTAGTAGAGACGGGGTCTCTATGTTCGCTATGTTAGCAAGGCTGGTCTCGAACTCTTGACCTCAGGTGATCCACCCACCTTATGCTGGGATTACAGGTGTGAGCCACCATGCCTGGCCAACATTGACATCTTTGAAGAGTCCTCGTCAGTTGTGTTTGTTTTTGTTTTTTTTTCTTCTCCAGAATGTCCCCTATTTGGATCTGGATTACACAAGTTTGACATTTTTTGGCAAAAATCTTACCTAGGTAGCGTGTCCTTCTCAGTGCATCACATCAGGCAGCTTATGGTGCCAATTTGTCCCATGGTAAGTTTTTTTTTTTAAATCTCTGTGGGTACATAGTAGGTGTATATGTTTGTGGGATACATGAGATAGTTTGATACAAGTGTGCAATGTGATCATGGAGGCACATGGGGTATCCATCCCTTCAAGCATTTATCGTTTGTGTTACAAATAATCCAATTACACTCTTTTAGTTATTTTAAAATGTACAATTCAGTTATTATTATTGACCATGGTCACCCATGGTAAGTTTAATCACTCAGTTATGGACCTTTCTCCATTGTAAAGGTCCTGCTTGTAATTAATAAGTAATCTGTGGAGTGATGATACTTTTAGACTGTGTAAATATTCCTCAGAATTTCAACCAATAATTTTAGCATCCATTAATGATTCTTTTCAGAATTTATGATTACTATAGCATTTGCAAAATGGTTATTTGGTATTACTCCCTATTACTCCTTCTAAATTTATTAGTTGCCATTCTTCTGTAAATCAGACTTTCTCTCCTCCTTTCCCACTTTTTATTTTTTTACTTTTTTAGTGACAGTACAGATTCATGGAGTCGTTTTCAAATCAATATCTAAAATCCATTTCTGTAATTGATCATTTTGATGTTTATATTGTCCCTAATTTGGCCAGCAAAACTCTCTGCAATGGCTTCTGTATTCTCTTGCTACATCTCCATCAGCTTTTTGACCTTATCTTACTTTCTGTTACAGTAAGATGTTTCAAGCTCACTTTATGTTTTTGTTTCTCCAGACCCCTGGAATCAGCCATTTCTTCAAGGCCCTATTTTTGTTTGTTTGTTTGTTTTAGTGGGGAATGGTGTTGAGAAACCACAATTTAGGTATCAGGTGTGTTCTTTGCCACAGGGGTATCATTGCTTCTAGGCTTTCTCTGAGGATAAAGCTAAGACATATGTCTTAAAAAGCATGAGTTTGGCCAGGTGTACTGGCTCACACCTGTAATCCCAGCACAGTAAGGGAGGATTGCTTGATCCTACGAGTTTGAGACCTGCCTGGACAATATAGTGAGACTTTGTCTCTACAAATAATTAAAAAAATTAGCCAGGCATAATGGCATGCACCTGTAGTCCCAGCTACTTGGGAGGCTGATGTGGGAGGATGGCTTGAGCCCAGGAGGTTGAGACTGCAGTGAACTATTAGCACACCACTGCACTCCAGGCTGGGCAACAGAGCAATACCCTGTCTCAAAAAAAAAAAAAAAAAAAAAAAAAATCTTCAGTTTGCACTGATACCTTTAATTCCAATCCAACATCCCAGGCGGCTGCTTCTTCCCTCACTTCATATTTCCTACCATTACAACTCTGGATGGACCCCCAAAAACTTCAATGTATTTACTTTTTTGCACAATCCTATAAAGTGGTTTTAGAATTGTTGTACCAATATTATCACCACTAATAAACCTACTAAAGTTTATAATTTCTTTGCATTTTTAAAAGCTAATAGTGTTTTATTTCTTTCACAAAAAAATCTTAAAATAAATGTGGCAAAATGTTCATATTTGTCAATTCTGGATGATAATTACATGAATGTTAGTCATACTATTCATTCTTTTCTTTTTAAAAAATAGTTATTGAAGTATAGAATGCATACAGGAAAGTACATTTATTGTAAGTGAAGAGCTAAATGAATTTTTACTAACTGACATATGTGTATCTGTGTGTGACACTTCTCTATGTAGATATACAAAAATATAATTGTTGTTTTCTAGCTTGTGTAAATTTTAAGACACATTACTAAATAGTACTCAAAGTGATTGTACCAGTTTATTCTCTTAAATAGAGACTATCTATTTGCCTACAGGCACGACAAAGTGGAATATCAAATAACTTTACTTTTTGCCAATCTAGTGGATGAAATATTAGTTTCCTATTGCATTTCTCTTGGTAGAGGTAATTTTTTTTTGTTCAGTTATTGGCTACTTGTTTTCATCTTAAAGTTAATTGCATGCTTATTTCATTGTTTTTCTATTAGATTGTTAGTCTCTCTGTTTTCCACTTTAATACTATCTAATTTAACATTATGATATTTGTCTTGGGTATAATATTTGTCAAATGGTTGCCCATTTTTATGGTGATTTCTTAGTTATATACTAAACAAGGGATGGATTATTCATGAGTTTTTCGGAAAGGAGTGGGGGTGGGCAATTCCCAGAGCTGAGGGCTCCTCCTGTTTTAGACCATATAGGGTAACTTCCTGATGTTGCCATGGCGTTTGTAAACTGTCATGGCACTGTTTGGAGTGTAGCAGTGAGGGTGACCAGAGGTCACTCTCATCTCCATCTTGCTTTTGGTGGGTTTTGTTCTTTACTGCAACCTGTTTTGTCAGCAAGGTCTTTATGACCTGCATTTTGTGCCGACCTCCTATCTTATCCTGTAAGTAAGAATGCCTAACCTGCTGGGAATGCAGGCCAGCAGGCCTCAGCCTTATTTTACCCAGCCCCTATACAAGATGGAGTCGCTCTGGTTTAAACGCCTCTGACATTTCCCCCATCCCTTTTATAAGAGAACCCTTAATCCTAAGGGTTGTAGAGAGATGAAGGTCCATCTTTTGTAACTTCTGGAGGCTGAATGGGGCGATGATATTCCTGCCTAACTATTAGGGTCTCAGATCCAGGGTAGAGAGGAGTTCAGTCAGAGAAAGTCTCAGTATGGTGAGGGCCATTCATAACTCTGACTAAAGGCAATATAACTAGTTTCTAGATTTTGGAGAAATTAGGTAGAGAGAAACAAACATGCTTCAAATTTTGTTCACAGGAGCATAATTTACTCAATTGTTGAAAGCTGTCAATAGCTCAAAAGAAAAGTTTCCTTGACTCCAAAGTCAGCCAGTCAGTGTTGGTCTATTTCATTTGGGTCAGGGGTCTCCTTAGTATCATCCCTTCGTGGTTGCCATAAAGATGTTACCAGAAAGGGGTCCTAAACCAGACCCCAGGAGAGGGTTCTTGGATCTCACATAAGAAAGAATTCAAGGCGAGTCCATAGAGTAAAGTGAAAGCAAGTTTATTAAGAAAGTAAAGGAATGAAAGCATGGCTATTTCACAGGCAGAGCAGCCCACCTCCCTTTTCTGTTGGAGAGCTGGTGGTTGAAGTTTTATTAGCACACCACTGGCTGAAGGCAACAAGCTACTAGCCCCAGACCAGATAGGTACCATTGACATAGTTTGTTTGACCCACATAATATTAATTAAAACAAACAGACAAAAATGCTGAATGGCATGCCACATTTACAAGTTGTGAGAATTCGCATAACAACCTGGAATACCTCATTCTCTTGAAGGATCAGATCTGGCCTCATCAGATTTTCCCATGGCAGCCCTCAGTGGGAGCTGAGCCACTGTAGAGCTTCAGGTGGGGCGTGCACCTTACTTAACCACCATCCCACCACTCCCTGTTGTCCCCCAAACCCTGCAGCTAAATGCCAAATGCCATTTATCCCCATGCCTGTGCTGTGGATTTTCTCTCCCATTCTTCACCCCACAGCAGCACAAACTGAACCATATTTTTAGTCCAGAAATCTAAAACCTCAGGCTTGATTTATAACTAAATTAGTTTTCCTTTTCTATTGATTTAAGTCCCATTAACTCACAAGTATTTCTCAAAAGGCTCACTTAAAACGTATGTGAAAGGGTTTTGAAACTATTAAAAGCTACAAAATGGAAGATATTTATAGGAGGCATATTACTTTCTAACATCATTTAATTTTATACTTTATTAATAAAAGAAATTAAAATTCAATTTATTATATTTTCAGTAACTAATGACAGTGAATATCTTACTAATCTTTTCACTTATCTTTTCTTGCTTTCCTTTCTCCTCCTTTTTCCCCCTTTCCTTATCTTTTTCTATCACTTTAACATTATCTGAAGTACAATGTCAGTAATGAGGTCACATTTTTCTATTAAAATTAATACTTTGGTCTTTGTTTTGGCCTAATTTAAACACTGACATGGACTCATGCTAATTAGCCTGAATGGCTAAGTCCCCCACCAATTAAGCAAATGTAGAAATTGCAGGTTATTTCAGTTGCTCTATGTTAAGGTTAAGAGGAAAAAAAAAAAAGTGATGTATGTGATCTAAAGTCATCAGCCCCAGGACATCTTGTTAAGTCATGGACTATTTCTTATCATTATGGCATCATGAATGCAATAATGTTTCAAATTCATTCCACTCCAGGTTTAGACATTTGTATCACAATTGCAGTGGATTTTTTTTTTTTTTAAGATAGAGTTTCGCTCTTGTTGCCCAGGCTGGTGTGCAATGGCGCGATCTTGGCTCACTGCAACCTCCGCCTCCCAGGTTCAAGTGATTCTCCTGCCTCAGCCTCTGGAGTAGCTGGAATTACAGGCATGTGCCACCACGCCTGGCTTATTTTGTATTTTTAGTAGAGACAGGGTTTCTCCATGTTGGTCAGGCTGGTCTCAAACTCCCGACCTCAGATGATCCGCCTGCCTCGGCCTCCCAAAGTGCTGGGATTACAGGCGTGAGCCACTGCACCTGGCCATTTTATAAAACTCACAGTCCTAAGACCTCTGAAATCAATTATTCTCTACTTAGAGGAATTCCAAGCAATTTCACAAAATGAATCAGAAAAACATTAAGGCAGTGTTTTGAAAGAAGGTATGTTTCTTGGGGGTCACCTCCTAGGAGGAGCTCCACTAACCAGTCTCCAGGGTATGTTGTTTTCTCCATTTCTGACGGGATGTTTCCCTACAGGCTCCTAGTTGCAGAGACCAAGCCTAGCTGCCTCCCAAGACATGTCCCTGGACGGAATCAAGTTGGTTTTCGGGTTTCTTTTTCTTTTGTTTTTCAAAAGTGCACTGGCAGTTGGGCAGAGAGCAGAACAGAGAGCTGGTTATTGGTGTGTGTGGCTGTGTTGCAAATGGAGCCTGCAGAGAGAGGCACAGTTGTGGTTAGGGATACCCATCTCATGGCCTTATTTCCAGATTCCTTCTGCAAATTATCCATCATTTGCCAAAGTTCCAGGCAGCTGGACGCAGTTATTATGTTAGTAAATAAATGTGACAACATAGCTTTTGTGGCTTGGCATTGGGAAGGTTTTAAAATAAGAAAAGTCAGGAAAGTTGTTGGCAATGCTGGTAACGTTTTCAATACTATATGATTTTAAGGATGAGTCCCTGTTGAAAAGAGCCATATCTAAGAATGAGATATACATACATGGCTGCCAGCCTTTGTGTAACCACATGGGCTTCTCTCTGGAGTCACTGTCCCCAGCACTATGGATGAGTAGGCTCTGCTCTGGGAAGGGATGCTTGGCCTCCGTGTTGATGCGCAGCCTCTGCAGACCACAGATAGCCAGGTATTCAGTGGGGAGAGTGTTGGCGCTGCACAGGGAAAGCTTCAGGTCTTGGACCAGCGTGAAGTTCAGCAGGCGGCCCAGCGCAGATGTGTCGGTGAACCAGATGGTCAGATGGCCATTGTAGCTGGTTCGCCCCACCGCAAGGGGCAGGACGGTTTTACAGCTGCACATCAGGTTGGCCAAACTGTAGTCACAATCCCGGATGTCCGCAGAACAGCTGCAGTTCCGAATGGTGTTTTCCTTTGTGAAGATGAGCGTGCTGTTCTCCTGACCTTTGGTGAAGCAGTTAAGTGCAAAGACCCCCAGAGCGCTGATCAGAAGGAGACAGTGCCTGCGAGGTGGTGCCATGCTTGCCCAGCGTGGGCCAGCGTGTTTATCCCCCACCTTTGTGAACCAATTTGTTGGAACTCACCTGAAAGAAAACAGGCAGCTTTATCACAACCTTTCATTTGAAATACACAGTTTATGGAAAAGGAACCCCAGAAAAAAAACAAGTTGTAAACATTTCCTTCTCACTGTTCTAGTAACTGTTTCTTGAGCCTCAGGCAATACTTGCAGCCCAGGCACTGGGAAAGCTCTTTTCTCAGCACCTTATCCAGAGACAGCAGCCAAACCTTTGAGCTCTGTTCATCTGAGGTGTAAAACTCCCAGTGATGTCGGCTGACAGTGAGGCCAGCATGTCAACAACACAGCCAGAGCAATGCCAGAGCGGATGCCAGAGAGGAGACCTACCGCATCCTATCTACGGGCAGGGATTTGGAGTTGAGAGAGCACATTCTCCAAACATCCAATTACTAGTATCAAGTGCCCACAAACACCTGAACATGCACATGCTTTCCTCCCCCTCAATATCTGACTTCCTGGAATTCAGGAGACAAACACTTCTTTGTTGGATTCAGCTATCCAAGCACTACCTATTACACAACATAGCATGAATACCAATGAAGCATTTAGTTAATGGTAAGCTTTAATTTCTAAGTAGATAAACATGCCTTCCATCCCCACTGTATCAATCTGTTTGTAGGTCCATTCATCCTTTTCAGGGCCTCCTACCTAATGTACCTAAGTAACTGTGGTAATGGACAACAAAAAGACTAATCACCCACTGATTAATCACAATTATTTTGATTTAGCTACTCTTATGCCAGAAGAAATTTATGAACTGATCTTGTCAATTGCAGGGCTCCAAAACAAAACCATATATAGAACTTCTAAAAAATCTAAATAAGGTAGGGATGCATGGGTAATTTAAAGAGCAACACCAATGTCCAGTTTTGGGGGGAAAGCCCTACAGTGTCTGGCATATGACAGATGCAGGGTCCTCCTTTGTGGTGTGATTGGAATGAGATGGCAGAGCGTACCACATTTCAGTTTGGCGAAAGTAATCGCATTCCCCCAATGACTGAAGAGAGAAACCAAACAATACAATTCAGTCCGTCTCCATTTGCTGAGTTCCATGGGTGTGGTGGGATACTGGGCATGAGACCTCTGAGTGCGAGGGCCCGGAGCTACTGGCAGGGCCACTACACTAAGGGCCAGGGAGCAACAGATGGAAGGGTCAGTCTGAGGATCTCAACATGTGTCCAAAGAGTATGGTGACAGCAGGGAAGAGGCTAGGCAGACAAGCAGCAATTAGGGTGTAAGACGAGGCCACAGGGCAATTAGAAATCCAAAGGAATCAAAGCTAAAAATGTCAGGGATCAGGTAGACAGGAGGCAGAAGCCACAACCCCATGGCTGGAATGCCAGGAGGATAGAAGTAAGCTCTGCCACGTAAACTTGAACAGAGGGCAAGACATTGATTCACAGCAATTCTGACTGTATTCATGCATTTATCCATCCATCCATCCATCCCTCCCTCCCTCCCTCCCTCCCTCCCTCCCTTCCTTCCTTCCTTCCTTCCTTCCTTCCTTCCTTCCTTCCTTCCTTCCTTCCTTCAACTAATGCTTATTGGAAGATTACTAGGTGGCACGCCCTCTCCTAGCCATGAGGTTACAACTCAGAACAAGACAACCCAGGGCCCAGTCCTCATTGAACTTTTGTCCTAACGAAATTCCTTCTGCTTCCAATGGGCTGGGCATCAGAGCCCAAAGCCAGGCCAGTCCTGCATGTGAGGACGAAGAGGCTGTAGCAGTGGGGAAGAAGTGGGAGGAGGGGGCAAACACAGGAGTTGGGCAGGACCTAGCCTAGGCCATGTGCCAGGCCCTGGCTTAGGCCAAGCAGAAGAAACAAAGATACAAAAGACCTGGATCCTATCCTCCAGGATTTATCCCCAAAGGAAAAGACAAATAAGGCTGAACTGAGAAGCGCTGTACTGAACATACAGGCTGCTATGAGAACACAGCAGAGAGAGAGAGAGAGAGATTCGACGTGGGGGACTGAATAAGGCGCTTTATAGAGCTTTGTGTCTATTTTGAAGTTGGCACAGGATTTTCTTAAAGGATTTATTAATAGGTACATTTTGTCATGAAAGAAAGAGCTTTGAGAAACGTGGAGAACAAGAGTTCTCCCTGAACAAGAGGCTTAACAGTCTTAAGCAGTGTTAGAATGTGGGTGTGTCTACCCCGCTTAGTGAGCATGTGTTCTTGTTCTGGTCTTTGGGCTTCCTGATGTCCAGGAGGCAGGGACCATCCTGAGGTCCTGAGGAACGGTGAATAATTTATTAATTACAAGATAATTTTAGACAATCAGCTGTCCCAGATTCCACTGGAGGCCTCTGGGACTTCATGTCCCAGTAACCCTGTCATCCCAGAACCAGGAATGCCGTCAATACCGTTGGCCCACCCTGACCCTAGCCTTAAAAGGAAAGAGAGGGGAGAGGTCTATTCATCAGCCCAGACTTACTGAGAAAAGTGCCTACCTCCCTCTTTCACGTGCCGATCCTGTTCAGGGGCGGCCATGGAGGAGGAAAAGAGATCAGAAGAGAAAAGGATATTGGTTTGCTGGAACATGTGGGACAAGAAGTTCCCAGAAGAATTTGTGAGCAACTTCCCAACAGTAAGGCCCTGGCTGGACCTCAGGATGGTCCTTCCTGGATATCAGGAAGTCCCAATGCCAGAACAAGAACACATGCTTGGGGGGAAGGCTCACTAAGAGGGCACTGAGTGAGGCAAATACCCTGGTAACCCGTTTATGGGGGCCGCCACAGAGATGCCAGTTGGATATTTTCCTCCTTCAGTCTACCATGAGTTTCTTTTTTCTTTTTTGAGATGGAGTGTTGATCTGTTGCCCGGGCTGGAGTTCAGTGGTACAGTCTCAGCTCACTGCAAGCTCTGCCTCCTGGGTTCCAGCAATTGTCTTGTCTCAGTCTCCTAAGTAGCTGAGATTATAGGCATGCACCACCATACCCGACTAATTTTTGTATTTATAGTAAAAATGGGGTTTTGCCATGTTGGCCAGGCTGGTCTTGAACTCCTGACCTCAGGGTGATCCACCCGCCTCGGCCTCCCAAAGTGCTGGGATTATAGGCATGAGCCACTGTACTTGGCTGTACCGTTCAAGGTTCTCTTTCACTGGGGTAAACACCTTGAGAGAACAGTTTTTGGGCTTTATATTCTCAGTTTCCCACACAGTGCCTAGCACATAGCAAGGACTCAACAAATTTCATTGAATGAATGAAAAAACATAGTTTACCAAATGACAGTGTACTCAAACTCTTTTAACTGCTAGCTATAGAAATCCAATTAAGACTGACTTGAGTAAAAAAAAAAAAAAAAAAGAAACTGCTCACTTATTTGAAAAATTAAGGAAGGATTTCAGGCATGGCTTGATCCAGTTACTCAAAAAAGGTTATCAGAAATGTCTTTCCATCTTTCAGTTATTCTTTCTCATTTGTGGGCTTTATTCCCAGACAAGATTACTCCTGCTGGGGACAAGATGGTCACTAGTAGATCCAGGTTTACTTTCTATCAGCTGAGCAACCTCTCAAGAAAACAAACAAACAAACAAAAAACCCAAAAAACTCTTTTTAAATAGCACCAGGCTGCTGGGTGTGGTGGCTCATACCTGTAACCCCAGCACTTTGGGAGGCCAAGGTAGGAGGATTGTGGGAAGCCAGGAGTTCAAGACCAGCCCAGCCAACAACATGAGACATAATCTCTACAAATAAAATAAATTAGTTGGACATGATGGTGCGCACCTATAGTCCCAGCTACTCGGGAGGCTGAAGCACAAGGATCACTTGAGTCTGAGAATTCGGTGTTGTTTAAGCCACCCTGTTGTGGTATCTGTTATGGCAGCACAGGCAGAAATAGGGACACAAGTGCAGGTTCAGGGCAAGGTGTGCGAGCACACTCAGTCCCTGGCCTCGGCGTCTCTCTGGATAGCTTCTTGCCTAGGGTGACTGACAGAGGGAGGGATGATATGAAAAGGCACCTGTTCTTCTCACGACCTAACCCCAATTCTTACTCCACGGGTTCATGACAGCCAATTCTGCTGGAGACTGTGTCTTAAACCTTCCTCCCCTAGTTTCCCTCAAGTACCCCTCGTGAGCTGTGATTTCACTGGGCTTTGAAATCTTAGGCCATTTGAGGCTGCAGTGAGCTATGATCGTATCACTACACACTCCAGCCTAGATGACAGAACAAGACCCCCTCTCTAATAAATAAATAAATATGGCTGGGCGCAGTGGCTCAGGCCTGTAATCCCAGAAATTTGGAAGGCCAAGACAGGCAGATCGCTTGAGCTCAGGAGTTCGAGACCAGCCTGGCCAACATGGCGAAACCCTGTCTCTACCAAAAATACAAAAATTAGCCAGGCAGGGTGGCATGTGCCTGTAATCTCAGCAACAGGGAGGCTGAGGCAGGAGAATCGCTTGAACCTGGGAGGCAGAGGTTGCAGTGAGCAGAAATTGTGCCACTGCACTCCAGCCTGGGTAACAGAGTGAGACTTTGCAACCAAATAATAATAATAATAATAAATAACCAAATAAGTAAATAAATAAATATTAGGAGGCAAAAATACACTGGTCTCCTGAGTCGTACGCTCAGCTCAGGACCCAGCGAATGGGATCAGCCGCACTGCAAACAGTGGACTGAGAAGGTAGGAGGATGGTTCTGCAAAGGGAAATCAGGAGGCACTATTAGAAAAGGGCCAGGTAGGCAGTCAGAAAAGTGGGTGCCCACAAGACCGTGGGATGAGCATGGGTGAGCATTGCAACTCTACTCCTCTCAGTCTCAGCAAACACCAAAGCACCACTTAGATAAAATGAACTCTAAGAGTGCAGATGTATGTCTGACTTTGTGGGATATATTCAGAATTTCAAATTGGTTCCTTTGCTGGAAGGCCCCTCGTTTTTACCTCCCAAGAATCTTCAAGGATTTTTGCAGGGACACACGTTGGGGACTGCATTTGTGAGTGATAGCCCTGCTTACCTCTCCAAGTCCTGCCTTCACAGTGTGTTCCTTGGGGTGCCCAGGCCCCGGCTTTCTTGTGATTTTAACCTCAGAGCCATAACTCAGATCTATACTTGAGACTGCTTCTTGCCGGGGCATCTCCTCAGCTTCTGACTCGAGCCTTTCACAGTTTCTTCTCTTGAGTCTTTCCCCTAAGTGCATTTCCACTTTAAAAATAAAAATCACCGCCAGGTGTGGTGGTTCACACCTGTCATCTTGGCACTTTGGTAGGCTGAGGGAGGCAGATCATTTGAGGTCAGGAGTTCAAGACTGGCCTGGCCAACATGGGGAAACGCTATCTCTACTAAAAATACAAAAATTAGTCAGGTGTGGTGGTGCACACCTATGATCCCAGCTACTCAGGAGGCTGAGGCATGAGAATCCCTTGAACCCAGGAGGTGGAGGTTGCCGTGAGCCGAGATCGCACCATTACACTCCAGCCTGGGCTACAGAGTGAGTGAGACTCTATCTCAAATAATAAAATAAAATAAAAACCACTTTTGATTTCAAATTAAACTCACTTCCAAATTACGTTTTCAAATTGCTTTTGATTTTTAATTGCTGTAAGAATTTGAAGAATATCACTTGATTTTTCCACAATTAGTTATTTGTCTTTTGTGTTAGGACTATAGCACTCAGAACATCATTATTTATGACATTTCAGATCTGTTTTGGGCAATTGCTCCAAATGCTATCCTCCCACTGACATAATATCTCCTTACTAGTAATATCTTCTTATAAACAGAACTAGTCGAGTTTGAAACATTCCTTTTGAAGCCAAGTATAAACATTATCTAAATGTTGGGTGTAATCCTAGATTGAGAAGGAATCTGTGTGGAATTTGTTTTGAAGTAACTGATGTCTGTATCTCCTCAATTCAGAACCCTTTGCCTTTATGCAGCTAGTTGCTAGTATTGTTCTTGAGATTTCTTCAGCTGCAATACAAAAATAATACTCAAACTGACTCTGATAGTAGCTCTAGTTTTTAAACCTGTCCGGTGATTTAAAGGCTCAAATATTTAACAATCATGCACATAGGCTGGGTGCAGTGGCTCACGCCTGTAATCCCAGCACTTTGGGAGGCTGAGGCCGGTGGATCACGAGGTCAGGAGTTTGAGACCAGCCTGACCAACATGGTGAAACCCCATCTCTACTAAAAATACAAAAATTAGCTGGACATGGTGGCATGTGCTTTTAATCCCAGCTACTCAGGAGGCTGAGGCAGGAGAATCACTTGAACCCGGGAGGCAGAGGTTGCTTTGAGCCGAGATTGCTCCATTGCACTCCAGAGCAAGACTCGGCCTCAAAAAAAAAAGTCATGCACAGTTTTTAGCACCTTGACTGAAAAATTTGGATGCACAGACATCCCCCGAGTTTTTGTCATGGCTGCATCAAGCTACTTATTGTGTCTTACAACCTAGGTATGTCAGAGACTTCTAGTCCCCATGAATGCCATTTTCGCCTCTTCTTCCTTGGCACATCGTTGGACTTTATTTCTGAGCTTCTGGTAGTGAAGTGGTGCCATGTGATTGAGTTCTGGCCTATGGAATATGGTAGAAGATTCCACAAAGGAACCGGCAGCCCTAGAAGATGGCAGAACTGTAGACAAAAGGTTGAATCCCTGAATGATTGTATGGAAGAGAGCACACCCCTCTACCCCCTTAATGGCATTAGTCTGTGATGTAAGGGAGGAGCAGATCTCAATTGCTCTAAGCCACTGATGTCTTGAAGTTTGTCAAAGCAGCTAGCCTACCCTGTTAGCTGGGTACAATACAGCAGGTGCTAATATTGCTTTGCTACTTATGATTTTTACATCCTCTTTTCTCAAAAGAAAATGAGAAATCAACATTTAGAGGACATTTATTGGATGCCAGGCAAATGGCCTAAGTCATGGGGAGGCAAAAATGAAGACGATATCATCCATGCCCTCAAGGGACTTGAAGTTTGCCCAGAGAACTTGGGATGTACTCTGGGAACAAACAACTGGGCAACTAATTATGAGACAACATGATTGGTAGTTCTTAAAGATGCAGATGGAGGCCAGGCACAGTGGCTGACGCCTGTAATCCCAGCACTTTGGGAAGCCAAAGTGGGCAGATCATCTGAGGTCAGGAGTTTGAGACCAGCTTAGCCAACATGGTAAAACCCTGTCTCTACTAAAAATATAAAAAATTATGGCCGGGCGCGGTGGCTCAAGCCTGTAATCCCAGCACTTTGGGAGGCCGAGACGGGCGGATCACAAGGTCAGGAGATCAAGACCATCCTGGCTAACATGGTGAAACCCCATCTCTACTAAAAAATACAAAATACTAGCTGGGCGAGGTAGTGGGCGCCTGTAGTCCCAGCTACTCGGGAGGCTGAGGCAGGAGAACGGCGTGAACCCAGGAGGCGGAGCTTGCAGTGAGCTGAGATCTGGCCACTGCACTCCAGCCTGGGCGACAGAGCAAGACTCCGTCTCAAAAAAAAAAAAAAAAAAAAAAAAAAAAAAAAAAAAAAATTAGCTGGGCGTGGTTGTGGGCACCTGTAATCCCAGCTACTCAGGAAGCTGAGGCAGCAGACTCACTCACTTGAACCTGGGAGGCAGAGGTTGCAGTGAGCGGAGATTGCGCCATTGCACTCCAGCTTGGGCAACAAGAGTGAAACTCATCTCAAAAGAAAAAAAGAAAAAAAAAGATGCAGATGGAGTGGTGGTAAGGAAGAAATGGAAAGACTCCCAAAGGATGTGCTCTTTGGGCCAGGCGGAGAAGAGGTTCGGGTTAGGAAAGGTGAGGCAGTGCAGATACAAGAGTCATTGGCGCAGATGTCAGAATGACTGAAGTCCTTAGTATGTTTAGAGCAGGTATAAGACATCTGGGGGTCCATGAGGCTGGGGAGGTAGGCAGGAGGACAGGGTTAGACAGGACTTTGCTGATCAAGCTAAGGGGTTTGGACTTTATGCTGGCAGTTACTTGGTCTCCAAACTCTTCTGATCATCACCCCATCAACAAATAATTTTAAAACTGTCCCCAATTGATGTATCTGTTAATTTAGGAATTAATTAATACAGGCTATTCACATATTACCATGCTTACATATCATCTGTATTATCAACAATACACAAACAGTAGCATTTTTAAAAATTTGAGATGAAAAATAAATAAAAATGAAAGTTTGAATATTTTCAGCTCTACCCCATTAGCTTGGCTTGCAAACCTCCTGTGATGTAAACTCCCTTTTTGGAGCCTACTGCAAGAGACAAAAAATGAGATGGTAAAGGTCTGAAGCAGGAGACATCTGCTTAGATCTTGTTTAAGGAAGGTAACCTAGGCTGCCAGGGAGAGATCAAATCTGGGGAGAAGACGCTAGAGTCAGGACAGTGAGTTCAAAATATTTTTCTTTTATATTTTCTTCAATGATTTCCATCTATCCAATTGTTGACTCCTTATAACTCCAGGCTCTTTGGATAAATCTATTTCAATATCTGGAATCCTCAAGGAGATGGAGAGGACCAAGAATGTAGGATTGAGAAGGTGGGGATGAGGAGGAAGCTGTCTTCCTCCTATGACGATGCAGTCAGGACACCTGCTAGAACTCCCGGGAGGGAACCAGTGGTACAGGGAGCAGGAGAGCCCGGTGGGCAGCACAGAAAAGCATTCGTCTCGCTCTGTCTCCCAGACTGAAGTGCAGTGGCACGATCTTGGCTCACTGCAACCTCCCACTCCTGGGTTCAAGCAATTCTCCTGCCTCAGCCTCCCGTCGTTGTCTCATTCTTAGCATCCCAACACAGTTTGCCTGGGAACGCCACTCCCTGAGACATCCACTGTGAGCCCTGACAGCCACGAGAAAAACATAGCTCATTTTCTCAGAATTAGGAGCCTCTGGGTGGCTTCATCAGACTGGCAGCAAGCCTAGCTGCTAGTGAGGGTTAGTTATGGCAAGCTATGGAGTGGGTGGAGTAGCTCTCCAATCCCCAGTTCCCCTTGATGTGCCTTCCTCTTAATTCCTTGATCATCCATTCTTTCCAGGAGCCAGTGCTAAAAACCCGCTCACAGATTGGGATCTGATACCAGTTGGTTAGGCCTTAATCAGAATTTAAACCAGCACATTCTTTCCCAAGGGTATTTACACTGTAAGCCGTATGGCTACCTTGTTCCTTATTAAAGAGATAGCAAGGATCAAATAGAAAGTATGGGAGGAGTGTGGGGTGGAGACTCCACGCTAGGGCTCCAGAAACAAGTGGTCACCTGTTCTCAGGTCCAGTGCCCACTTGTCCAGGGTTGTGCAACCCCTCTTCCCATTTAGGTCAAGGAGGGGTGTTGGCTATTCTGTTATGTTGATGAGATGCCCACATAAGCACTGTGTGAGGGCTTTAGATGTAGGACCTTGAAATGCTCTTGGAAAAAGGGATTTTAGCATTTTTCTTTTCTTTGGCTTTGTTCCACAAATGCACTGCAGGAGGCAGGTTAGAGATAAACACTATGTAAGATGATATTTGAAAAGGGAATTACATCTTTGTTGTTTAATATTTCAAAGCTTATGAAGTTGAAAGCTAATTTGGGTCCCTCCCCAATGTTTTCTTACTGTGGTACGTGTTGTCTTTTATTTCTTCTTCACATTCCACAACAGCACATCCTCATCCTTGGTACGAACTACTGAGTTTTCACAGGCCCTTACAAGGATCTAATGCTGAAGTCACCGTTCTGTGTAGTCTCTGTGGGTGAAGATCATTTCCCTTTCATTGTGGTTTACGCAGTTCATTGTGAGGGGCAGGAAATGAGTTCCCAGTAATTCCGATGTGATCAGAATCTCTTTTGGTTTATATAGTAGGATCTAAACTATATGCTATCATCTGATATATTTGCTCATCTAGAAAAAGATGAAGTAAATTCATGTCTCCGTAAGTTGGAATTATGCAGGCAAAATTAGCTTCAAGTATGCAATTTGGGTTTTGAGAGGACACACTTTAAAATATTTTTGTGACTGTTCATGTTGAACTCACTAGTATATAGTTGGATCAGTCAGATAACCTGTCTGAGTCTTATTTCTCTTGACATGGCACAGGATAATAATCCAACCACACAGGTTACAAAAGCAAAGTAGATGCATGTGATTATATATATATATGAATAGTACTATATTATTTATTTATTGTGTTTAGAGATGGGGTCTCACTATGTTGTCTAGGCTGGTCTTAAACTCCCAGGCTTAAGTGATTCTCCTACCTTGGCCTCCCAAGGTGCTAGGATTATAGGCGTGAGTCACCGCACCCAGTCTGAATAGTTCTATAGTATTATGTACATTGTAGTACTAATAAGTACTCGTAGGTATACTACAATATACATAGTACTATTCATAGACAATGATATTTTGTAATATCGGAGTCATAGTGATAACAAATGTATTACCATGCTCTGTGAGGGCATCCCAAAAGCCACCCCAAAGAAATCTGAAGTAACTGGTTCATTTAATGCATTACTTGTATCAAACATTTGACTAGAGAGAGAACAAGCACAGCATAAAACAAAAATGTCTCTTTGCATGATTTTTCCTGTAACCAATCAAATCAGATTTACAAATGTCCTCCTGTAAATGCTGAGGACTGTGAGGTCCTGAAATTATTAGTGAGCTAGTCTGGAAAATAGAAATTAATTATCCGATTCCCATTTCTACTAATTTAAATGTGTGTAAAATGTTTAAAGGAACAGCAGGAATGTGGGCTGTGATCAAAACATTTTATTTCTGATCTCCTACTGTGCCTAATGGATATTACAGTAGGTCAAATAATGGTCCCTAAAGGTGCCTGTGTCCTAATCCCTGGGCCCTGTGAATGCTTTACCTTACGTGGCCATAAGTCCTCTACAGACATGATTAAATTAAGGAACTTGAGATAAGGGGATGATCCTGGATTATCTGGGCGAGCCCAATGTAATCAACAGGGTCTGTATAAGAAGAAGGCAATATGACAACTGAGATTGGAGTGATGTGGCTACAAGCCAAGGAATGCCAGCAGACTCTAGGAGCTGAAAGAGGCAAGGAACAGATTTTCCCTTGGAGTCTCCAGAAAGAACCAGGCCTACTGACACCCTAACAATAGCCTGGTCAGACTGGTTTTTAACTTCTGACCTCCAGAAGTGTAAAAGAATATAGATATGTTGTTTTAAGCCACTAAATTTGTAGATTTTTTTTCTTTTTTTTGAGATGGAGTCTCGCTCTGTCACCCAGGCTGGAGTGTGGAGTGCAATGGCATGATCTTGGCTCACTGCAAACTTTGTATCCCATGTTTAAGCGATTCTCCTGCCTCAGCCTCCTGAATAGCTGGGATTACAGGTGTGTGCCACCATACCAGCCTAAATTTTGTATTTTTAGTAGAGATGGGGTTTTACCATGTTGGCCAGGCTGGTCTCAAACTCCTGACCTCAAGTGATCTGCCTGCCTTGGCCTCTGAAAGTGGTGGGATTACAGGTGTAAGCCATTGTGCCTGGCCAATTTGTAGAAATTTGTTATAGCAGCAATAGGAAATGCATACAGAGATGATGAGGAAACCAAACCACCACATCAAACCACCCTTGTGGACCAAAGCAGCCCTTCTGTATTCACAGCCCTGCAGTGTTTGCTAATTACATTATGTGGTTTATTCCTCTCATTAGCCTAGATCATAAGCTCTCAGGCTAACTATTCTCCTGAAATACCAAACTCAATGCTCCCATAGAATAGTCACACCATGTTGGATCCTGCCAAGCCCAAATGGATACATCTGGATATGTCTTATGAGTTGAGGAGGAACCATCTTCAGGTAGTTAATTGCATACGTGGAATTGTTGAAGAAGAAAGAAGAACGAAGAGGATATGGGAGGGTCCAGGGCAGTGAAGAACAGAGGGAGGGGACAGTAGCATTTGTGTCTTTACAGCCCACACATATGCCTGAGGCTGAGTCTGGTCAGGTAGCAAGCAAAGGCTGCAAGAAGTGCTTTTGAGAATTCTGAGATGTGAGGTACAAGTGGCCCCCTGTCCAGGCAAGAAAGGGTGACATTGAGTGATGGATAGAAGCATTTTCTCCACTTCTGTACTGAGTACAGCTCAGCTGTAGCACAGTGAGGAATGAGGGACAGGTGGTACCATTTGACCCTTTCTCGAGAACAGATTGGGGCCACCCCGATGTTGCTCCCTGGTCATCAAGCAACAGGGAGCCCCATGGCCAAGGCAAGGGACAGTCAGCATCCAGTGGGGGCTGGGGACAGGAGCAGATGAAAGGACCATTGTGAGCATAGGCAAGACCCCTGGGGACTCAAAGGAGCACCTGGAGAAAATTCTATTTTGTAGACATAGTGGTGGGAGGAGGCAAGGACCTGTATCAGGTAGGTGGGAGCATGAACCAGCAGAATACAAGCTATTCGTGTTCACTTAACTTCATCTGTGCCTGGTGAAGCCAGGAGCTCTTCAGGTATCAGCTGGATTACTGGTTTGAGATTAAATTGATTGAATCATAGAAATAGACTAAAGTGCTCAGGAGCTTAGAAGCTGAGTAAGAACTCCTGAAAAGCAGATATTTTATTTGGAAAGCACTGAGCTCACCTGGGTGTTAATTTCACCCACTAATTTGCTGCCTGGATACAGGGCTTCCTTGTTGGTTTACTGTGGGGTTTTATTAGTCCGTTTTCATGCTGCTGATAAAGACATACCCAAGCCTGGGCAACTTACAAAAGAAAGAGATTTAATGAACTCACAGTCCCACATGGCTGGGGAGGTCTCACAATCATGGTGGAAAGTGAGTCATGTCTCACATGGTGGCAAACGAGAAAAGTGAGAGCCAAGTGAAAGGGGTTTCCCCTTATCAAACCATCAGATCTCGCGAGATGAATTCACTGTCACAAGAACAGTATTGGGGAAACCACCCCCCATGATTCAATAATCTCCCACTGGGTCACCCCACAACACGAGGGAATGATGAGAGCTACAGTTCATGATGAAATTTGGGTGGGGACACAGCCAAACCATATCACGGGCCAGGTTTCTGATGCTTTCTTGCTGATCGAAGTTTCCCCAGACCTTAGCACAGGGCTGGGCACACAGGGGCACACCACGACTGTTTATATTATCCAAATGAGTCCCTACGTTGGCTAAGCCAATGAGGTATGTTATTGGTCCTTGATTCCCTATTATGCGTTTTTTTTTTTTTTTCGGTGAGGGCAATGGAGTTTTGCTCTTCTTGCCCAGGCTGGAGGGCAATGGCTCGATCTTGGCTCACCACAACCTCCGCCTCCCGGGTTCAAGCGATTCTCCCACCTCAGCCTCCTGAATAGCTGGGATTACAGGCATGCGCCACCACACCCGGCTAATTTTTAGTAGAGATGGAGTTCCTCCATATCAGTCAGGACCTCAGGTGATCCACCTGCCTCAGCCTCCTAAAGTGCTGGGATTACAGGCATGAGCCACCTTGCCCAGCCCCTCTTTTGCCTTTTACCTCCTAGGATTGTCAAGTGTTATCAAATCAGCAAGCAACATTCATCTTCTTCTTCAGCGACTTTCATTATATGGCCTAGCCATGGCAGAGAAACCAGAATGAGTTTCTGTGTATGGTTGACAGGGTGGGAATTTGAGCTTACTCTCCTATGGCCTAGCTGTGCATCATCCTTGAAAGCCACTGAATGACATCTGGCAAAATCCCAGGAGGCACCTCCAACCTCCTGTGACTTTACCAAAGGGCCTAGTCTAGGTTCCCGGTTGCCTTACAACTTCCCTTGAATCTGATGAGGATGAAGGGTAAAATACACTTGGCTAGAATGGAGACCGTGAGTCCCAAGTCAGGCCTCCAATCACTGCCCTTCCATCTTATGCCACACACCCTCCGAGGGGCGAAGGAAAACATCAGTACAGTTAGTATATTTTGGTCTCACAGACATTTGTGAGCATCACAAAGCCATTCCCCTAATTGCTCTTGGTTAAGCGATTACAACAGCCCTTGCTGCAAAACTCCCCCACGACCCAACCTTTCAGAGTCCAGTCTTGTAAAGCTAACTCAGGGAGAGCTGAGCTGAAATTACTGGGCCAGTATTATGTGAGTGTGAGGTTGCCAAGGAAAATGAGTCAGACACTAATCCCTTTGCTAGGAGATGAGGAAAAAAAAAAAAAATGGCTGGCAGACCTTTACTATTTTAATTACCTGCTTCCAGAACAATAAAAGGGAATTCAGATCTTCCACTTACAGTTGTGCCTTCTTATATTCCCATAAAGTACCTGCACTATTTCCTTAAGATGTAAGCCGTGGACTTTTCTTCCTTTCAACTGTGTTCAAGCTATAGTTCCGACCATTCGAGTTTGGATAAAAATAAGAATTAAAATTTCCTTTGCTGGTTTTGGTTACAAATATTGGAACCAATGAACATTTAAACCTTGTTTCCTTCTTGAAAGATTTTTCAGAGTTTTAAAATGCCTCCTGGGAATGATGACTAAAGGTAATGTGGGATCCTGGATGGGATCCTGGGGCAAGAAAAAGGACAATGGGCAAAATCTAAGGACATCTGAATAATGTTTGGACTTTATTTTATAATAATAGTGTGTCAATACTGGTTCATTAATTGTGACAAACGTACCATGCTAATGTAAGATGTTAACTCTATGAGAACTCTCCATTAGCTTCACGATTTTTCTATAAACCTAAAACTATTGCAAAATAAGAATTTTATTTAAAAAGAGTGAATCCTGATCTCATTGATTACTCTTTGAAGATTAGTTTTGTGACAGCAGCAGAGCTCCAGTAGATAATCTGGCGTCACGATTTGGGCTAAACTGAGTGCCCATGAAATAGTGTCTAGGCACAACTCCAAATGAATTATTCAGACCTCCTGGCCACAGAGAAGATTCTTTTCTTTCTTTCTTTCTTTTTTTTTTTTTTTAATGACCCAGAGACTGGGCATTTCGGAGATGCAAATGCGAAGTAATCCTTTTATGGGAAGTGGATCAAAACTGAGAAAGGAGATACACCAAGGCATGTTGTGGCGACAAGCCTCGAGGAGTACGTGTGTGTGTGTGTGTGTGTGTGTGAGAGATGTCTCACTGGGCTTTCATTGTTCTTTCTTTCTTTTCCTTCCTTCCTTCCTTCCTTCCTTCCTTCCTTCCTTCCTTCCTTCCTTCCTTCCTTCCTTCCTTCCTTCCTTCCTCCTTCCCTCCCTCCCTCCCTCCCTTTCTCCCTCTCTCTCTTTTTCTTTCCTTCTTTTTTGACAGAGTCTTGCTCTGTCGCCCAGGCTGGAGTGCAGTGGTGCGATCGATTGCAAGCTCACTGCAAGTTCTGCCTCCCGGGTTCACACCATTCTCCTGCCTCAGCCTCGCGAGTAGCTGGGACTACAGACACCCACCACCACGCCCGGCTAATTTTGTGTATTTTTAGTAGAGACAGGGTTTCACCGTGTTAGCCAGGATGGTCTCCATCTCCTGACCTTGTGGTCCCCCCGCCTTGGCCTCCCAAAGTGCTGGGATTACAGGCGTGAGCCACCGTGCCCGGCTTTTCTTTCTTTCTTCTTTCCCTCCCTCCCTCCTTCCCTCCCTCTTTCTCTCTTTCCTTCCTTCCTTCCTTCTCCCTTCCCTCCCCTCCCCTCCCTCCCTCCATCCCTCCCTCCTTCCTTCCTTCCTTTCTCTCTCTCTCTGTCTGTCTTTCCTCTCTTCCTTTCTCTCTCTCTTTCTTTCCTTTTTGGAGACAAGGTCTTGCTCCCTCACCCAGGCTGGAGTGCAGTAGCTCACTGTCACCTTGAACTCCTGGGCTCAAGCAAACCTCCCAACCTCAGCCTCCTGAATAGCTAGGACTATGGGTGCGTACCACTGGCTAATGTTTTTAATTTTTTGTACAGACACGGTCTCACTGTAGTGCTCAGGCTGATCTACAACTTCTGGCCACAAGAGATCTTCCCACCTCCCAAAGTGTGGGGATTACAGGCGTGAGCACACCTGCCTTACACCTTACACCGCGCCTGCCCGCGTTGTGTTTTCTTATTCTCCAATCTGGACCCTGTTCCCCTCATGCTGCTTATGCCGCCCTCTGTATTTGGGATGATTTCTCTTTCTTATCTACTAAGAAACCACCTTCATCTCTCATACTGTCTTCAAATCTCTCCTCTTTCATGACATTTTATTAGGCTGGGGGAATAGGTGACAGTTCTTGTTTGACTCAAACTTACTTTTCCTAGAGTGCAGCATCAGTCTATTGTAAGATAAATTAAAAAAAAAAAAAAAAAAAAAGGTTTTTCAAGCCAATCTGTTATCACACAGAGCCTAGTACCTAGTTGTGTTAGATTTTTAAGCCACTCCCCAAAACCAGACTTTTGCTGTGATCATTCTATTGCAACCATTCTCTTCAGGTTCCCAGTGAATCCCACCACCCCCATACTAAATCCAGTGATTAATTTCCTGGTCTCATTTTGTTTGACTTCCCAGCAGCATCTGACTTGGTTGCTTCCTCCCTTCTTTTTGAGTGAATAACTTTCTGTTCCTCCATGATGTCACCTTCCCCTGGTTTTCTGTCTCCTCCAATGGCCACTCCTTCTCAGTCTTTTGGTTGGCATCTGATCTTCTTACCTGTTACTGTTGCATGTCCGCAGCTCAGTGCATGGCTGTCTTCTGTATGTGTGTCCACTCTTTTGGTGCCTGCATGCTGTCCTGTGAAGTTCAGTACCACCTAGATGCTGATGGTGAACTGAGATATGTCTCTGCCTCCTGACCGCATCGTGTTCACATGTCCCACATTGTATCTGATAGCTCTTTCTGAATGTCTAATAGACATCTCCAACTTAACATGCCAAACACACGGCTCCTGATCCCCAAGGAAGTTCAGACTCCTATGAGAAATGTTATTGTATCTATAACTCACCATTCCTCAGCCCCATGTTCCCAAGGCTAAGCTAGATAAATATAGCAAATTGTCATTGATAAAGAGGCAATATACTTTAAAATATAAAATGTGATACATGTATGTTGTATGTTGAAAATGGAATGATATCAGGAACTATCCATATTTTTATTCACTAATAGTAAGATCTAATGAGTGTTTCTTTTGTGCCAGGTACTAAGTGTTTCACACATTTTATGTTATTTAATCCTTTCTGTAATCCTACAGGTAGATATTATGGCCCCAATTTTTTTTTTTTTTTTTTTTTTTTTTGAGACAGAGTCTCGGTCTGTCACCCAGGCTGGAGTGCAGCGGCACTCTCTCAGCTCACTGCAACCTCTGCATCCCAGAGTCAAACGATTCTCCTGCCTCAACCTCCCGAGTAGTTGGCATTATAGGTGGTGTACCACCACGCCCAGCTAATTTTTGTATTTTTAGTAGAGACTGGGTTTCACCATTTTGGCCAGGCTGGTCTCGAACTCCTGATCTTAAGTGATCCACGCACCTCAGCCTCTCAAAGTGCTGGTGTTACAAGCATGAGCCACTGCATATGGTCCCATTTTCATATCAGGAAATGATACACAGGGAGGTTAAATAACTTGTCCAAGGTCACAGAACTAGTTAATAATGGCTAAAATTTGAACCCAGACAGCCAACTATATTCTGAAGAGTCATGGTGGAAATTACAGTGCTATATCCCACCCCAGGGTCTTGGGTCTATTCAAGGGAGATTCCATGCATTGTATTCTATTACTAGATGCTGCGGCATTTAACCTAGATGTGTATAGAACCCTCATGCTAAATGCTATGATGTGGTGTCCTCATGAATGGATTAATGCTGTTATTGAGGAGTAGGTTGGTCACCATGAGAATAGGTTTCAAATGAAAGGATGAATTTGACCCGTTTCCTCTCTGTCTCTCTTATGTGTGTGCACATGCTCTCTTGCCCTTCCACCTTCCACCATGGGATGAAACAGCAAGAATGCCCTTGCCAGATGCAGGCCCCTTGACCTTGGAATCCCTAGTCTCCAGAATCATAAGAAAGAAATCTGTTCTTAAGTTCATAATCAGAATAGAGGACAATATGAGCAGAGTGCTGCTTCTGCTAACATAGGTATGGAATGTGGGACAAAGAATTCTCAGAGAGTGAGCCACTGGGAAGTCCTAACTAGAATATGTGGCTACTGTACCTTTCTACTTGACACAGTCCTTGAGAGAGTGAATTAGGCAATGAGTGCAAATCCTTCAGGCTTTTCCCTTGAGTGACTTGGTAGACACTCAGTTCATTGCATCACCAGGGTTCACATCCACAGCTTTGCACAGCTACCCCTTGGTCCCATGCCCACAGAACTGTGAGGCCTGCCTGTTCTTCCCACTGGGGCCTGTTGACCTACTAGCTCCCACAGACACAGACACAAGCCACTGGGCACTGAATTTTAAAAGCTGATAATGTAGCAGCTTTAAGCAGTGAAAAATATTAGTGTGGAAAAGAAAGCTGAGAAATCCAAGTCAGCTCTTGAAAAGCACTCATATCCATAAATACTTTATTGAAACTGTTATTTTCAGAAAATGCCCAATTTCTGTCTGAAAAAAAAGTAATGAAAAGTCTTTTTTTTTTCTTCCAAACATATTGCATTATTTAGTCTAAAAAAAAGGAAAAAACTTCTCAAGGATGGCTCTTTTTGGTAAAAAAATTTTCAAACAAATGAGATCTTTTCTTTTTGGTATTTTTTAAGGATGGGTTTTTTATAAATATTATGCACAATGTTTTTGAAACGTTTCCTGTCCTCAATATACACCAACATACTTTGTGCTAAAAACTTTCCAGAAATATTTTTATTAAACAAAGAAATATATGCAAGACTGTATATGTTCTACTCATTTTGAGATATAACATTCCCCTCCTCATCTTGCCTTTTGCTACATTATTTATCATGCTTTTTCACTTTTGAATAAAAGACCAATTTTTTTAAAAACACGAACTATCCAATCCAAATGTTAACGCTCATCTTAACTTTCTTTTCTTTCTTTGTTTTCTAATCAGCAAACTCTATAAAGCCTGGTGTGTAAATAGGCAGTAAATATAATACTATTAAAAGATAAAACAGAGCAAAGAAACAATATCAGCCGATGTTTTGGGAGTTCCCACTTTTCTTTGTTTGCGATCACAAAAAGGAAAAGAGATATCAGATCTGATATATCTCTTTTCCTTAATTGTTATTTAGCACTGAAGACTAGTGAAAAGTCTAGCCAGATGTTTTAAAATAGAGACAAGATTTCAAGGAGCTTTCTGTTATATTAGCCTTAAATGAGTTTATCTTTTTAGGGTTTAAATGAGAAGACCATTTCATTATTTGCTTAATACACTGAAAATCTTTCATTTTCAAGGCAGGATCTCAGTAAAGAGGAATTCATATGCCTGGAAGCCTAAAGTAGTGTTTCACAGTGAAAGCCACTCATACGTGTACATTATGTTCAGGAAATGCAAATGCAACAAGAAGGTGACCCTGATAATGGTTCTTCCAACCGTCACAATTCCTGCCATGCAGCAGAAATTCTGAAGCTCTTAAAAACTGTCAGACTAGGCATGCTTTTTAAAAAAGAGGAACAGAGAAATTACTTACATCTCAGAGTTCCATCGTGAGGCCTTGCCTCTCCACTCCACAGACCTCTGCCTGGCCACGGATCCTTCACCCTGGCTTGACAGCTGGTTTAATCTGCAAGCCAGGGTGGAATGCGTGGTCTTGCACTTGCTGTTCTTTTCCGTCTTCAGAGGGCCAGCGGCCTGGTCATTTCCATGGCAACCAGGAGGAAGCGGCTGGCCTACCAGTCTCATTAGCTACACGCAGGAGAGAACCTGCCTTGGTGACTTCTGGCCACTCTTTTGGGTTTCTAAACTGGGAAGTTTCTAGAAGAAACTGAGAAGACTGTTGCTGTAGGCTGATCCAAAGGATTGACACAAATGGAAGAAATTCTACTTTAGCAGGAAATTGAATGGATTAAATGTAGAGTACGGAGACTCCTTGATACTTTTACTTTCATGATTTATTCCACCTTTTTTGGTCTGATGAATTGTTACTTACGGTAAATGCCTGCATTACTGTAAAAAGTGTCCCATCGTGGTTGTTCTAAAGGAAAAAAAAAACTCATTTGAACTCCAAAGATAGACATTATTCTCTCTCTCTTTTTTTTTAAGTTCATTTAAAAAAAATAAAATGAGAAGCCACAAAACCAATAAATAGGTAAAAATTATTCTATGTACATTAACTGATGTCTTAGTCCTTGTAGGCTTCTACAAAAAAATACCATTAGTTGGGTAACTTACAAACAACACATTTATTTCTGTAGGCTGGGAAGACCAAGATCAAGGCAGATTTGTTTTCCGGTGAGGGTCTACTTCCTGGTTCATAGATGGTACCTTCTAGCTGAGTCCTTAAATGGTGGAAGGGAGACAACTGTGGTTTTTCAGCTTCTTACAAGGGCACTAATCCCATTTATAAGGGCTCCACCCTCATGACCTAATCACATTCCAACATCTCCACCTCCTATGCTATCACATTGAGGATTAGGTTTCAATATATGTATTTTAAGGGAAGATAAATACCTGGGCCTTAACAACTGATGAGGTCTCACTAAATACGGGAAAAAAAGATAAGGTAGGGGACCCCAGTCTCCAGGCCACAGACTGGTACCAGTCCACGCTACAGCAGGAGGTGAGCAGTGGGTGAGCAAGAGAAGCAGCTTCATCTGTATTTACACCGCTCCCTATCACTCACATTACCACCTGAGCTCCACCTCCTGTCAGATCAGCAGTGGCATTAGATTCTCATAGGAGCAAATTGAGAATGCTATTCTATTGTGAACCATTATGAACTGCACATGCAAGGGATCTAGGTTGCATGCTCCGTCTGAGAATCTAATGCCTGATGATCTGATACTGTCTCCCATCACCCCCAGATGGGACAGTCTAGTTGCAAGAAAACAAGCTCAGGGCTCCCACTGATTCTACATTATGGTGAATGGTATAAGTATTTCATTATATATTATAATGCAATAATAATACAAAGTGCACAATAAATGTAACGCACTTGAATCATCCCCAAACCATCTCCTACCCCTGCCTGTCTGTGGAAAAATTATCTTCCATGAAACCGGTCTCTGGTGCCAAGAAGGTTGGGGACTGCTGAGATAAAGAAAATTCTTGCTAATTAAAAGCATTTAAGAGACTGGAGCAATTGATTTGTAATTACCCAGATACAGATTCTCCAATATGTTAAAGAAGAGAGCACCTCAGTAGGGATATTCATTCATTCATTTATTATTCATCTAGTGAATCCTTACCATACACATGCACTATGCCAGCAGATTTAAGGGGCACAGAGATCAATGTCATGGTTCTTGTCTTTAGGGAAGTTATACTATAGAAGGGGCAATTATATCAGTTGTATCTGGGAAATGTTTGAAGGGAGGTATAGACACAATGCAGGGGAGTCTCAGTGAAGGTCAGCCTTTGCCAGGGAGACTGGTGAAGTCCTTGTGGAGAGGTAGTTTTGGATCTAGGCCTTAAAGGATGGCTGGGATCTGTGTGGTCAGTTGTGGGGGAAAGGACAACAATCCCTAATGGAGTGATTCTTTGATGAATTGCAGATCCAAGCTGATGGATAAATCCTTCCTCCTTTCTGTACCCAGAGAGCCTGACACAAATGGCTTCTCGGGTGGCCCACAGGATAAAGGAACTCAAGTAACTAAGAAAATTGCTGGAGCAAAGGTTTGGAGGTGGAAGAGTCCCAGGCCTATTCAGCCATTTGGAAAGCCAGTGAATCACAGCCAGGATAAAGGGAATTGAGAATAGAGGCTGCTATTGTTTAGTGATCAGTTTCAGCAAAGCACATGTATAAATTCTACCATGTGAGAACAGCAAAGTGGATCTTGGATCAAACCTTGAGTCTGTTACCTTCTTGTACATTATTTAAACTTTATGAGCCTCAGTTTCCTTATCTATAAAGTGGGTACAATAATACTTTGTTGAAAGGTAGAACTGAGGAAAAAATGAGATAATATATGTGCACTGGATGCCTGAAGATGAGGGAGGGAAAGGCTGGCCAATGATACACTGAGTGCCCCAACTTTCCAGAGCAACTGTGGCTAATCCAATGGTTTGGCGTACTCAACCTCTGTTTCTACATCTTTCTCTCTTGCCTGCCTCTACTGTAGAGACTGGAAATCTCTATAATTCAACACACCAGAGTCTCTTGAAGCTGAGGTTTCAGATGGGATTTAAGTTTTATTATTTATACTTGACTCAGAACGAAGTCATGTGGAGAGAGGACCCTGAGACTTTGGGAATGAATTAAGTGAGGAGAGAGAGGAGAGTACTGGGAATCTCTTGCTGGCCAGGGTCTCAGCATATATGGCACGGTCTGTGGTGGGGGTGGCCTTCTGACTGAGTTGTGGACTGGTTGTGGCCCATGTGGCATGGCTCAAGAGCTGAGAACTGTGGCACTAACTTCCTGTTGGAGAATGTGGCCTCTTAATTCAGCAACTTCCTGATGGTGGATCAGGTAGTAGCTCCCATGATGGTCAATTTCTATGATGACTTTCAGAGTTCAGTCTAGAATCCATTTCTTCAGTCCTTCCAATGACTCAAGGAAGTATCTGCACATCTGAAGAAATTCCTGGTTGGTCTAAACCAGCTGGAGTAGACTCTGTTGCCTGTAACCAAGAACCCTGCATTATATACTAGTGCTTTCATTCTGGCCAATACAAGGTGACAGAGTTTGGATATGTGTCCCCGCCCAAATATCATGTTGAATTGTAATCCCCAATGTTGGAGGTCGGGCCTGATGGGAGGTGATCGGATCATATGGGTGGATTTCTCTTGAATGCTTGATACTGTCCTCACGATAGTGAGTTCTCATGAGATCTGGTTGTTTAAAAGTGTGTGGCACTTCCCCACACCTATTCCTGCTTCCCCCATGGGACACACCTGCTCCCCATTCACCTTCTCCACAATTGTAGGTTTCCTGAGGCCTCTTCAGAAGCCAAGCAGATGCTGCTGTGCTTCCTGTTCAGCCCACAGAACCATGAGACAATTCAACCTCTTGTCTTCATAAATTATCTGGCCTCAGGCATTTCTTTATAGCAAGGTGAGAATGGCCTTGCTATAAAGAAGCCACTTACAAGGTAAGTGGGAGTTTGCTGGTATTGTCTCTTCTACTCCTTTATTTTAATAACTAAGATAAGCAGCATAAGGTATTTAGTGTAAACCACGCACAAAGAAGGCAGCCAGAAATGGTAGCTATTATATTGATTACTCCTTGTCACTTTCTCTATTTATGACCCAGATACCTTCCAGGACCTCTTGCTTAGTGGGGTTCCTGGCTGAAGGCAAAGAGTGTGAAGAGCCAGGTACTTCCCTGGAAACTTGAAGGCCAAACTCGCAGCTGCCGATGGAATGTGGCTCCGTCTCTGTATATGGCATGTTAAACATTTACCCCAGGTTTTATATCTCCTTGTCTTTTTAAAGCGTTTACTTCCACTGGCTCTTTGTGTTAACTGGGTCACATAGTTTAAGTTGATTTAGCAGCAATGAGTATTGGGAAGGTTAATAAAACCACACCTCAGACTGCCTGTTTTGTTCAGCTGTGGAGCCAACGGGTGGCGGACAAGTGTTTGTTCACGATGAGATGGAATTCTAGCTTTGTCCTTGACCAATTTGTTTTCTTTCTTCCTTTTATTTTTATCATAAAAGCAATGCAAGTTTCTGATAGCACATTCAGATAATATCCAATGTATTAAACAAAAGTGAAAACCCACACCCTCCTCTACAACTGATCTTCCAGAAATAACGTCTGGTGTAAGTCTGCAGTGAAGCAAATAGTGCTTGATTGTTCACTAACATGTGTTCCTTAAAATCTTTTACCTTGGGCCTGGCATGGTAGCTCATGTCTGTAATCCCAGCACTTTGGGAGGCTGAGATGGGAGGAGCACTTGAAGACAGGAGTTTGAGACCAGCCTGAGCAACATAGTGAGACACTGTTTCTGCAAAAAATAAAAAACTAGCCAGGTGTAGAGGTGCCCACCTATAGTCCCAGCTACTCAGGAGGCTGAGGTGGGAGGATCTCTTGAGCCCAGGAGGTCGAGGCTGCAGTGAGCCAAGATTGCACCATTGCACTCCAGCCTGGGCGACAGAGCAAGACCCTGTCTCTGAAAAAGAAAAAAAAAAAAATCTGTTACCACAAGACTTCAAATTCCACTGTTTCTGACACCCTCTCTTCATGGATTCTCATCTGGAGTCTCTACCACCCCCTACTTAACTGCCTCCAAATCACTACCAGTGTCTTCTATTACTGTTTCTTCCATCCGGGGCAGCTTCAGGAGTCATCTCAGGCTCTCTCGTTCCTTCTCAACTTCCCTTCCCCTTCCTTCTTTGGTAACTTCAACATCTGTATTCTCAGCTCGCTGCAGGATGTCAGCACCCATGTCCTCACCTCACGGCCTTGCTGGGCCCCAGAGCTTGTGCAGGGCTCTGCGTGTGTTCCTTCTCCCTGCTCCATCCTCACAGTGTCTCTAGATATCAGGGCCTCTGGCCTTACCTCTTCCATCCACCCTCGGCTCTCCCTGCCCTGCTGCATCCACACTGCCCTGACCCCTACCAGGGTGACCCCTACCTATGACCTTTGCCCTCTGCAAATCCACTCTGGGTCCTCTCATGGTCTGCTTCCTCAGCATCCACTCTAGGGTGCAGACACTCATGGAGAAAATGCAGAGAACTAAGAATTCCTAATGCTTGGTTTCCTGAGAACCCCTGATGTGATCCCAAAAGTCTTCCTGGCAGTTCTGGCCCAGTGGCTGTGATAACTCTTCTCCACTTGTATCACATACTCACTCCTGTCACGGCATCCCCAGCCTCGTGAGACGGCCTTGCGTCTAAGAGGAGCCAGGAATCGTACCGGGGCTTTCTCACCATCCTGCTCACACCCATATACTTCTTAGAACATGAACTTCTTGAATCAGACACCTCGTAAGCGCTGCCTCAGCTCCTTTCAGCCACACCTGTCTTTGATTCCAGCCGCCACTGTAGTGACAATTCTGCCATAAGCCTGACCAGCAGTATGTAGAACTAACTTCAAGCACCTCTCACTTCCTATCCGAAGCCTTCTCTGTCATCTCTGCAGCCTGGGACAGACGCTACAAACACTCCTTAGTAGTCTCATGAATGCAACCTGAAGTTCCAGGGAGTTAATGCCTCCATGGAGTGACCCTCTGACCAATGCGGGATTCGAGCTGATGGATAAATGCCTCCTCCTTTCTCAACCCAGAAAGACAGTCTTGAGATGCGTGCCTTGTGGCTTCTCAGTGGTTCACAGAATTAAGCAATAATCTACCTTGGGCTGCCTCTCACCGCTTTCCTCTCCCTCACTCTTGCTTCTAGGCATCGCAGTTCCCAATACAGTGTTTGCATATATGTATACATATATGCTTTTCTGATGTTCTACTCTCTGGGGAAATCAGGCTAAGCCACATTCTTTCTTCTTTCCAGATTCTGAAATACATTCTTCTACCTGTGAGCTAAAAGCAGCCCTTCCCAACTCCTGCGTTTCTTCTCTAGTGATGGCCTCACCTCTTCCAATAAGTAGAATTTTGATCTTGATAGTTTTAAGAAATGTATCCTCAGAGCTTTGAAAATCCCTCTTTTCAGAGTACCCCTCGTATGGAATTACCTGCATCCGGAAGAATACCTGAAGCATCAAAGTGATATCTTCAGTCCCTTAGATGGTTTTTAAAGAACTAAAGTAGTCATCATACATCATCTTAGTGGCGACATTACCTATGCACTTATCTGAATTTACAAAGCAGCAGAGTCCCTCTCACTCCACGATAGTTACAGCGTGTACGATTAGCAGAGAATAACAAAGGCATGATATGATACAGATGTTGGGCAGCTAACTAGGCACGCTTTCCAAATAAGTGACTCACTCTTGTGCGGCAGTTTCTCAGCGGATGTGATTCCAGTGTGTGCCTTGGCAAAATTTAAAAATTACAACATGGTTTGGACCGTAGAGGTCGATGACAAATGGTAAGAACCATAGATATTAAAGCATAAATGTCAGGAATCTCTTGTACTTTCTATCTCTTAATCCCTGCTGTTGGCTCTTTGGACTTCAGATGTGTATGGCCTCCTCATTCTGAAATGCATAAACTGTCACTTGACTCTAGAGTGCCACTTAGCTGTCATTTCACTGTTGCATAGATCTATTGGAACTTCACTCTCCAAGTCCTCTCACAACTTGCTTGGCCTTACTGTACTTTTCTTATTTGTGGTACCTATTAGCCAACCTTTCCTTGGTCCTCCACTGTCATCCATGAATCTATAACTTTCCTGGTGCTTATATTATTTTACTGGTCACATCCTCTCTCTCTCTCTGTCTCTTTCTCTCCTTTGGGCTCTTCTTTCTCTCTCTCTTTCTTTTTTTTTTTTTTTGTATGGAATCTCCTTCTGTCGCTCAGGCTGGAGTGCAGTGGCACCATCTCAGCTCACTGCAACCTCTGCTTCTTGGATTCAAGCGATTCTCCTGCCTCAGCCTCCTGAGTAGCTGGGATTACAGGCAAGCACGACCACAGCCAGCTAATTTTTGTATTTTTAGTATAGACAGGTTTTTGCCATGTTGGCCAGGCTGGTCTTGAACTCCTGACCTCAAGTGATCCACCTGCCTCGGCCTCCCAAAGTGCTGGGATTACAGGCGTCAGCCATGGCACCTGACCTATTTTTCCTTTTTTTGAGCAGCCCTTAAAGTATTGTCCTTAACCCTGCTCTTCTTCATGAGTTCTAGTCACTTGTTTCAGTTATATGACGATCACCCCCGCTTGGAGAATAAACTCAACACAGATGATTAGAAATAAGAGGGCTGTCTTATTGACACTCATTGGTAATCTATCCTCAGTTTGGATGCTTCCAGAGATGGAAGGCTTGCCTCCTTACACAGCAGCTTTTTTTTTTTTTTTTTTTTTCATTTTTGGAGAGCTCTATTATGTAAAATAATTTCTTATGTATGGCTGAATCTACCTTCTGGGAATTTTGAGACATTGGCTGTTTTACCACCCTTAAGAGTAACACTCTTCTCGCCTCTTCTTTCTGATAACCCTTAGCAGATAACCCTTGCTCTTTTGGCTCCTATGAAGCTTTTCTGAGTCCCAAACTCTCTTAGACCAAAAATCTCAGAAACATTTTGACTCTTCCTTCTTTAATCCACACAGCCAACGAATCATCAAGTACTGGAAATTGTAGTTTGAAATTTCTCCTGCAGAAAAAGCATGTTTCAAGGTGTAATAATTAAATATTGTAGAAATAATAACTATTTTTTTTTTTTTTTGAGACAAGGTCTCGCTCTGTCACCTAGGCTGGAGTGCAGTGGTGTGATCTCGGCTCACTGTAGCCTCGACCTCCTAGCCTCAAGCAATCATGCCATTTCAGCCTCCCAAGTAGCTGGGACCACAGGCATGCACCACCATGCCCAGCTAATTTTTATATTTTTTTGTAGAGACAGAGTTTTGCTATGTTGCCTATAGTGGTCTCAGACTCCTAGGCTCAAGCAATCAGCCTGTGTCAGCCTTCCAAAGTGCTGGGATTACCGGTGTGAGCCACTGCGCCCAGCCGGAAAGAACAACTTCTCTCAAATTAATTTAGAGAGCTAATTCAAGAGTGATTTTAAAAATCCAATGGAAATTGATACAAGTATCAAAGGAGTTGATACAAGTATTCTGAAGTTCAATGAGATAATAAAGGAAATATTCAAAAAATGAAGAATGATAAGGGGGAATTAGTCATTTGACTTATTAAAACAAAATGATACTTTGGGAGGTTGAGGTGGGTGGATCACTTGAGGCCAGGAGTTCAAGACCAGCCTGGCTAACATGGCAAAACTCTGTCTCTATTAAAAATTCAAAAATTGACTGGATGTGGTGGCAGGCACCTGTTATCCCAGCGACTTGGGAGGCTGAGGCCCTAGAATCCTTGAACCAGGAGTTGGGGGTTGCAGTGAGCTGAGATCCACCTGGGCAATAGAGCAAGGCTCTGTCTCAAAAACAAACAAACAAACAAAACAAACAAACAGAAAAAAACAAAACACAAAAACCAAAATAGCAGTCACTGAAATAGTGCAGTACTGACATGAACAGAGGCAGACTGTAACCACAGGTGGCGGTGCACACCTGTAGTCTCAGCTATTTGGGACAATCACTGGAGCCCAGGAGCTCGAGGCCAGCCTGAGCAACACAGTGAGACCTTGTGTCTAAAAAACATTGTTTTGAATTGATATATAAAAGAAGAAAATACATGTTACTGAGGAGATTAAGGATTACTCAGCAATAATTTGGAATCACTGGCTATGAATTTGGAGGAAAATCCAAATATATAGATTGTCACTATGTATTGAATGAAGTCTATATGGGATTAATACGTTTTAAAAAATAAAACCATAGGAAAACGAGGTAAAAATTATTTGAATAGTAAATAAACATTTAAGATAAGAAGTACAGGCTAAGTTTCCCTTATCCAAAATCCTTGGGACCAGAAGTATTTTGGATTTCAGATGCTCTTTGGATTTTGAAATATTTGCATGTACATAATGAGAGATATAGGGGATGGGACCCAAATCTAAACATGACATCCACTTATGTTTCAAATACACCTGACACACATAGCCTGAAAGTAGTTTTATACAATATTTTAAATAATGTTTTGCATGAAACACAGTTTGTGTACATTGAACCATCTGAAAGCAAGTGTCACTATCTCAGTCACCCATGTGGACATTGCTGTTTGGCATCACTGTTATTCCAGGCTCTGAATGTATATGCTATTGATAAGAATCATTTTTGGCCAGGCGCAGTGGCTCACGCTTGTAATCCCAGCACTTTGGGAGGCCGAGGAGGGCAGATCATGAGGTCAGGAGATCGAGACCACCTTGGCTAACATGGTGAAACCCCATCTCTACTAAAAGTACAAAAAATTAGCTGGGCGTGGTGGCATGGGCCTGTAATCCCAGCTACTTGGGAGGCTGAGGCAGGAGAATCGCTTGAATCCAGGAGGTGGAGGTTGCAGTGAGCCGAGATCATGCCACTGCACTCCAGCCTGGGCGACAGAGCGAGACTCTGTCTTAAAATAAATAAATAAATAAATAAAATCAGTCTCTTACACTTATTCGCACATGAGTACTGACCAGTAGAAAATATGGCATGCCATCCAATACCGTTTAGGACATAGGCATGGGCAAGGACTTCATGACTAAAACACCAAAAGCAATGGTAACAAAAGCCAAAATAGACAAATGGGATCTAATTAAACTAAAGAGCTTCTGCACAGCACAAGAAATTGCCATCAGAGTGAACAGGCAACCTATAGAATGGGAGAAAATTTTTGCAATCTACCCATCTGACAAAGGGCTAATATCCAGAATCCACAAAGAACTCAAACAAATTTACAAGAAAAAAACAAACAACCCCATCAAAAAGTGGGCAAAGGATATGAACAGACACTTCTCAAAAGAAGACATCTATGCAGCCAACAGACACACGACGATGTGCTCATCATCACTGGTCATCAGAGAAATGCAAAGCAAAACCACAGTGAGATACCATCTCACACCAGTTAGAAATGCAATCATTAAAAAGTCAGGAAACAACAGGTGCTGGAGAGGATGTGGAGAAATAGGAATGCTTTTACACTGTTGGTGGGAGTGTAAATTAGTTCAACTTCTGTGGAAGACAGTGTGGTGATTCCTCAAGGATCTAGAACTATAATTACCATTTGACCTAGCAATCCCATTACTGGGTATATACCCAAAGGATCATAAATCATGCTACTATAAAGACACATGCACACATATGTTTATTGTGGCACTATTCACAATAGCAAAGACTTGGAACCAACCAAATGTCCATCAGTGATAGACTGGATAAGAAAATGTGGCACATATACACCATGGAATACTATGCAACCTTGAAAAAGGATGAGCTAATGTCCTTTGCAGGGACATGGATGAAGCTGGAAACCATCATTCTCAGCAAACTATCGCAAGGACAGAAAACGAAACACTGCATGAGATCACTTGGACACAGGAAGGGGAACATCACACACCAGGGCCTATTGTGGGGAGGTGGAAGAGGGAGGGATAGCATTAGGAGAAATACTTAATGTAAATGATGACTTGATGGGTGCAGCAAATCAACAAGGCCCATGTATACCTATGTATCAAACCTGCATGCTGTGCACACGTACCCTAGAACTTAAAGTATAATTAAAAAAAAAAAAAAGAAAAGAAAATATGGAATGCCATAAATACAGTGAAAACATAATGTGTTCAGGGCAATCAAGCTTCTCAGTAGCATTCCTGGAATAGCTGGATCAGCTGCTAAACAGCAGTAGCAACAAACAACAGCAGGTTTCCAGTCTCCACCTACGATGCTGTGTTTTGATGAAACGGTTACTGTGCACTGTATTTTATTTTTTTAGATGAGAAGAAACTTCAGAAGCAATTGAGAGACCAGGAAGTGGGTCCTCTGGGGCTCATGAGGCATTCTGCTGGATGGCTTTTAAAGATGTTTCCTCCAGAATCATCTGCCTCATTAAAGCATAAATGTCAAGCGTAAATTGTTCTTGTCTTAGAAGTCTCTGTTTGACTTTATAAACCGGATATGATTTCTTGTTCTGTTATGAATGCGTGGTGCTCTGGTCCTTCAATGAGCCCATCATACGTTTTCATTATGTCATCTAGAGGCAAATTTTCTGCAGTGTTAACCACGTTATCTTCATCATTGTGCACCTGCATTTTGACTGTGACCCATCACACGAGGTCAGGTGAGAAATCTTCCATTTGTGGCATCATGTTGGTGCTTAAAAAGTTTCAGATTTTGGAATATTTTAGATGTGAAATTTTAAGATTAGGGATGCCCAGCCTGTAATAGATGGTGCAGCCACTTTGGAAAACAGTCTGACAGTTCCTTGAAAGGTTAAAGATAGAGCTACCATATGACCAGGCAATTCCACTGGAAGGTATGTACCCAAGAGAAGTGAAACACATGCTCACACAAAAACTTGTACATGAATGTTCATAGCAACATCATCATACCCCAATATTGGCACAACCCATGCCCATCAACCGATGAATGGATAAATAAAATGTGGTATATCCACACAATGGAATATTATTCAGCACTGAAAGAGAATGATATACTGATACGTACTGCCACATGGATAAACCTTGAAACGTTAAGTGCAAAAAGCCAGTGTGAAAGCACCACATACGGTATGATTTCATTTATATGAAATGTCCAGAAGAGAAAAATCCATAGAGACAGAAAGTAGATTGGCGATTGCCTAGGGCTGGAGGTGAGATGAAATGGGGAATAACTGCTAATGCGTATGGGGCTTATTTTTGGGGTTATGAAAAGCTTCTAAAATTGATTGTGTTGATGGTTACACAATTCTGTGAATATACTAAAACCAACGAAGTTTGCACTTTACATGGGTGAATTGTGTAGTGTTTGAATTATGTCTCATTAAAGCTGTTGAAGAAGTAATTGAAGAAGTCAGAAATAAAATGTATTAGAGAAACAGAACTGATAGTCTATATATAGATGTATAGAAAGGGATTTATGATGAGGGATTAGCTCACATAATTGTGGAGGCTGAGAAATCCCTTCATCTGCCATTTGCAAGTCGAAGGTCCAGGAAAGCCAGGTGCAGTATCAGTCTGAGCCCAAAAGCCTGAGACCCAGAGGAACCAATGATGTGAGTCTAGGTCTGAGCCTAAAGGCCCGAGAAGTTGGAGAGCTCATGTCCAAGGGCAGAAGAAGATGGATGTCCCAGCTGAAGCAGAGAGAGCCAATTCACCCTTCCTCCACCAGCTATTTGCTTGTTAATCCTGATTGTGCAAAGAGCTCAGTGTGCAAAATATACGTCTAAGAGGGAGGGAGGCTGGGCGCCGTGGCTTATGCCTGTAATCCCAGCACTTTGGGAGGCCGAGGCAGGTGGATCATGACGTCAGGAGATCGAGACCATCCTGACTAACATGGTGAAACCCCGTCTCTACTAAAAATACAAAAAATTAGCTGGGTGTGGTGGCGGGCACCTGCAGTCCCAGCTACTCGGGAGGTTGAGGCAAGAGAATGGGGTGAACCCGGGAGGTGAAGCTTGCAGTGAGCCAAGATTGTGCCACTGCACTCCAGCATGGGCAACAGAGCGAGACTCCGACTCAAAAAAAAAAAAAAAAAAAAAAAAAAGGGAGAGGACACACAGGAGATCTGGGCAACGAACTAGCTCTAGTATTTAAACAACCATTGTAATAGGTTGTTTATGTATCCAGGTGGAGAGCCAGTGATGAGGGAACTTGCTGGGCTTAGTTTCTGAATCTCCATCAAACCTGTGCCTTCGGCTAAGCTGGGGATCTGCTAGCTGCCTACTAAAGGACGGGTGCCTGGAATCCACTGACAGTTTCATATATGGTGTGTTCTGGAGCATCAGCCATCGAGCCGGGGAGAGAGCCCTGGCTCAGAAGACTATGAGGGTGCACAGGAATAACTGGGGCTCCATCACCCAAGGGAGGGTGCCTGTAGGACTCAGTTTCAGGGACAGTTTCAACCTCCTGGTACCATCTTTCACTTAGCCTTGTGCCTCATCTACATACCCACACCCTGATATTTGCCAAACTGTCTGGACCATGAGCATCGCCTCGGATTCTGCTTCAAGCCATAGCTGAGCAGGCAACTCCACATAGGCCCCAAGGCCTGTGTATTTCTGATCAAGTCCTCCACCTACTGGTGACGCTTGATTCTCACGTCCCTAGGGTTTACCAACAACACTTGTCTTTCCAGACTGTTCTATTAGAGTGAATGCTGACACTCCCTCCATCCCATTACTACTAGAAGTTTCAGACCATTAACAACAACAAAAAATCAATGCCTGTTGGAGGCGCTATCGGTGAAGCAGCAACAGGAGACTGACTGCTTTTGTTATGAGCCAGAATCTGGTGTGATAAAACCAGAAACAAAAACCAGCCCCTTGTCTTGGTGAAAAAGGGGGTCACTAGGCAAAAGGATGGCGAAAAAGGCCACCTACATTCCTCATTCAAACTCTTCCTCATTCCTTGATTTCTCCCAACAGGTAGCCGTCAGATATGAGAGTCGGTGTTGTTATAAACCTCTTCAAGAATATTGGGGAAGAGGCCGGGCGTGGTGGCTCACACCTGCACTTTGCGCCTCCCAGCACTTTGGGAGACTGAGGAGGGCAGATCATGAGGTCAGGAGTTCAAGACCAGCGTGGTCAACATGGTGAAAAGCCCATCTCTACTAAAAATAAATTAGCTGGGTGTGGTGGAAGGAGCCTGTAATCCCAACTACTTGGGAGGCTTAGGCCGGAGAATAGCTTGAACCCGGGAGGCAAAGGTTGCAGTAAGCTGAGATCGTGCCACTGCACTTCAGCCTGGGCAACAGAGTGAGACTCCATCTTAGGAAAAAAAAAAAAAAAAAAAAAAAAAGGACTATTGGGGAAGAAATAGCAAACCCTGGACATTTCGGATCATTAAACTACCCCTTGTGTGACTTGCCCACAGTAACGTTTTTACAAACTCATGGAATTTTACTGCCTTTAGGGGATGAAACAGTTGCAGTCATGTTCTGATTTGATTATTCAGAAATGAAATTTATGCTTTAAATTTCATCCAGGATTTATAGAATTAAAAAAAGTTATTATTCAGTATTTGAAATACCACTTTGCAAAAGCAGAAAAGTCATAAATGTGTTAAACTGACTAAGAAAATTAAGATGGCAGTAATACATTTTCTAATAAAAACCATAGCATAATAGCAAAATTACTGCAGAAAACCAGTTGTTGTGGCAAAGACATAAAATGTTACAGCTGCAATAATATGCTATTTGTTCCAGCTTTTTTTTTTTTTTTTTTTTTTTTTTTAGACAGAGTTTCGCAACCTCTGGCCTTCCAGGTTCAAGCTATTCTCCTGCCTCAGGCTCCCAAGTAGCTGGGATTACAGGCATGTGCCACCACGCCTGGCTAATTTTGTATTTTTAGTAGAGACAGGGTTTCTCCATGTTGGTCAACTGGTCTCAAACTCCTGACCTCAGGTGATCTGCCTGCCTTGGCCTCCCAAAGTGCTGGGATTACAGGCATGAGCCACTGTGCCCAGCCAAATATAACTGATTTTTAAATCCAATCTGTTTTTACTGTGGGAATTTGATCCATTAATATTATTATGGTATATTTAGGTTTGTATTTATTATCTTACTCCATCATGAATTTGTTTTTTATCCCAATCACCTCCTTCATTTTAATTCTAAGCTTTCTGAGGTTTGTTTTGTGGAGACGGGGTCTTGTGTCACCCAGACTGGAATGCAGTGGTGCAATCATAGCTCACTGCAGCCTCCAACTCCTGGGCTCAAGTGACCCTCTCACCTCAGCCTCACGACTAGCTAGGACTACAAGTTGCATGCCACCACACTCAGCTAATTTTTAAATATTTTGTAGTGATGAGGGTCTTGCTATGTTGCCCAGACTGGTCTCAAACTCCTGGTGTCAAGAGATTCTCCCATCTCGGCCTCCCAAAGTGCTGGGATTACAGGCGTGAGCCACCTCACATGGCCAACAGTGATTGCTTGATAGTATGTTTCCATAAAAAAAAAAAAAAGATCATCAAATCAGAACACCACACAGGGAAGCTTTGCTAATATGAGCTTCTGTTCTTCACCTATGGAATCTGACTGAGTCCATGGGGCTGGATTTGGTGAAGTGTTGGACAAAGGTGTCATCCTAGATACATAAACAGGAGAAAAGTACAAAGAAAAGTACAAGTGATAATGAGGGAAACAGCAAGTTCATCATGAACTACAGATAACCTCTATTTTCTCTTCATTTCTTTTCCTGTCTAGCTTAGGTGGTTTCTGGTAATTTCCCTGGGAATGAAGTGCCCAGTTGTATTTCTTTTTTTTTTTTTTTTTTGAGGCAGAGTCTCGCTCTGTCGCCCAGGCTGGAGTGCAGTGGTCGGATCTCAGCTCACTGCAAGCTCCGCCTCCCAGGTTTACGCCATTCTCCTGCCTCAGCCTCCCGAGTAGCTGGGACTACAGGCGCCCGCCACCTCGCCCGGCTAGATTTTTGTATTTTTTAGTAGAGACGGGGTTTCACCGTGTTAGCCAGGATGGTCTTGATCTCCTGACCCCGTGATCCGCCCGTCTCGGCCTCCCAAAGTGCTGAGATTACAGGCTTGAGCCACCGTGCCCGGCCTGTATTTCTTTAAATTTACTGAAGTACAAATTTTAAGGTAGGAAGAAGATGATAAAAACTTTTCCTAGGAAAGTTAAATGTGATCAGCCCAACAGTGAGACCGCTCTAAACATCCAATCCACAGTTACACCCCATTAACTCAAGAAAAGAAATGAGAGCGTTGCTCTTTCTTCCACTAGATGGCAATGTTTCTCTGCGCACCAACCAGACACGCAGGCTCTCCCGCAAGGTAGCCAGTGTCCCCTAGGAGGCCTCCCGGGCTCGCAGCACCTGCTCCCGACCCAAGGAGCCACCTAAGACGTGGTACAGGCTTCTACTTAGCTGGAGGAAGAAGAGGTGCTGAGGGTCCCCTGGGCCTGTGACTAAGAACTGGGGAAGCAAGGGAGTGAAAGAGGAGGGAGGGTATTTCCAGCACGCGAGCACTTCAGTGAAAACACACCGAAGAGAATGCCTTTCCCAGGGAGTATCTTTGGACCTAATTCAGGATTTGAAATGAAGCTTTCTTTCCTTCTTCCTTCATCCACTTGTCTTGGAAAGCATCTGAATAATAGGCAGTGCTGGTTTAGGTCTGAGTATGACCCAGCTGGAGGTCAATTCAATTTACAAGATGCTCACTTTATGTCATTGTACCATTAAAAGTAATTGCAAAACCACAATTACTTTTGCACCAACGTAATAATTAAAAAACAAACATCTATCCACTCGTCAACTTCCCAGAACAGTTCTTTTAGTATTGCCTCTTTTCATGGATAGATACGTTTGGAGACAAATGTTCAAAAAATCATTCTAGCACCTCAGTAGGTACAGAGAAGTACTTGGTAGGTACTGAAGAGGTACGGTCAGATTGCTGTATAATCACAGTGGATCATAAAAAATGACACTGCCCACCCCCTATGTATACAGGGGTTGTACTTTAAAATTTTTGGATCTCAAAATACATTTTCTAACTAAAATGTTGTACATGGCTGTTAGTTTTCTGAGTTAGCCCACAATATTACTTCCTATTTTATCATATTCCTTTATCATTTGAGTCATCTATGGTTATTATAAAAAATATAGACCAGGCACAATGGCTCACGCCTGTAATCCCAGCACCTTGGGAGGTTGAATTGGAGGATCGCTTGAGGCCAGGAGTTTGAGACCAGCCTGGGCAACACAGTGAGGCCGGATCTCTACAAAAAAAATTTAAAAGCTAGCCTGACATGGTGGTATGGGCCTGTAGACCTAGCTACTCAGGAGGCTGAGATGGAACGATCGCCTGAGCCCAGGAGTTTGAGGCTGCAGTGAGCTATGATCATGCCACTGCATTCCAGCCTAGGTGACATAGTGAGACTCTATCTCTATAAATAAATAAATAAAATAAAATAAATAGAGAGAAAGATATTATAGTCTCCCCAAATTTCATCCCCAGATACAACCATTGTCAACATTTTTGGTACCAATATTTTTCTCTACACATTACCAAAAAGTTGTCATAATTTTAAATTCTTCACAGCGACTAGGTGCTAAAGACTTTAGGTGACCTGACTTTAGGTGACTCCTCTTGTCTGTGTTCTGCTGTCACCGACCCAAGACAATTTTTTTCTTTTTTTTTTTTTTGTTTTGAGACAGAGTCTCGCTCTGTTCCCCAGGCTGGAGTGCAGTGGTGCAATTTTGGATCACCACAACCTCCGTCTCCTGGGTTCAAGTGATTCTTGTGCTTCAGCCTCTCAAGTAGCTGGGATTACAGGCATGTGCCACCACACCTGGCTAACTTTTTATATTTTTAGTAGAGACGGGGCTTCCCCATGTTGGCCAGGCTGGTCTCGAACTCCTAACCTCAGGTGATCCACCCTCCTCGGCCTCCCAAAGTGCTAGGATTACAGGCGTGAGCCACAGCACCCGGCTGGCAGAGCAATTTTTACCTGTTCTCTGAAGATTTTCCAGCTCACTCCAGGTGACATGGTTTCTCCATTTCCTGACTGCCGAGGTGCGGGGAGGCATCATCACCAGGTTTTCAAGTATGTTCTGTGTTCTACGATGGTCTCCTGTTGTTAACCCTTTCGTCTTACTATTTCTTTGAGAGTAGAAGCCATGCTTTAGTAAGTGCTTAATAACACCTAATAAATATTTGTAGACTAGTCCATTAGTTGAAGTCTAGCCCCATAAGCCTCCGTTTTTCACCGGTAAAATGTCAGTCCCCAACTCTGTCGCTTGCCTTCACAAGCTAATATCCACACTACAGAAAAGGACCACAGAGGCAGGATTGGGCCCCAGATCAGGATAAACCATTGCGGCCAGATATATTTCAGGACAAAAGTGGGAACTTGGGTTCTTGGTTTTGGAGAGCTCATTGACTATAGAGTTCTGCAAACATTTTTGTACTTAAGTGTCGTTTTAAAGCTCAAGTTGGTTTCTCTACATGATATGGTCTTTTTCTCCCTACCATGGGAAATTAGCATTAAAAATGGTCTTAAAACATATTGAAGCCCACTTGTTTTTCATAAGGAAACATGAAAAATGTTCAGACTTCACCAGTAGTTAAACAATGCAAATGGTGGCAACTTATATAATTAGCCAACCTGTTTTAAAATGAAGTTTTGCTATGCTGGTGAGGTCTTGGCAAAGTGCTACATCCTCATGTAGCCAATTACAATGTAAGTTGGTTCAACCCTTTGAAAAGCAGGTAGCAATTCTGATCTAAGAACCATAACAATGTTTATTTATTTATTTATTTTATCAAATAGTCCTGGGTTTTGGAATCTATCCTAGACAAAGCATCTGAAGGGAGTTGAATGCTCTGGGTTTGAAAATGTTTGCTATAATCTTTATTTTTAGCATTGAAAACTGGGAAACAAGCTACTAATAACTACCACTTGTCTGGCTGTGCAGTTCAGAAGCGACTGTCACATGTATCATTTCCTTTGATTTTACCGTGGCCCTGGGAGGGAGGTGCGGTTGTGACCCTTACTTCATGGATGAAGAGAGGTGTTCAGAGTGGTTAAGGTACGCAGATCACACTGTTGGAATAAAAGCAGAACAAAGCTGAGGTTTTCTGATTCCAGGGGCTGATCCTGCAGTATGACATCCCTTTATATTTGTGTGCAGCAACAGGATAAATGTTAACATAGGAATGTGAGTGTAAGTATCTAGCATTAACATGATTATTTTGAAAGCAACATAGCAATATTAAAAAGCACTTGGCTGAGAAAAAAGTACAAAAAAAATCACATCTTTGCTGTAATTATTACATAAAATTAGATAGTCATAATACTTAAGGACTGGAAGAGAAGAGAAGAAATGAAAGTCATTGAGAGATTTCCTCTCATTTTAGTACCGCTATGCTTATCATTTCATATTGCTGGGAACCATCTGGCACTCTTTGACTCTTGAATGGAATCATAATTTTCTTAGGAAAAATTATATATATAGAAACGCATTTCACCGTGTTGCACTCGCTTTGAGAACACTAAATATAAAAGTTCCTGGAATTATAGATTCACAGAGTCACAAAGGCCTACGAGGGAAGGGCCGGTGCTGGTGGCAGAGAGAGGCTGAGCCCAGCAGTCCCCAGCCCGTGTTCTGACTGTTTCATCCCAGTGACACTTGGGAAGCGAACCTGGTGTGGAACACGGAGGGGTGGGACCTCCTTGTGAGGCTGACAAAAGGGGGCTGGGCTTGCCAAATGAAATCAGGCCTTGGGAGGGTGGAGGAGCCTCCATTGTCCTCAGCGCCAGTGATTAAATGCCGGATTACAGGGGAAACATTCCTTCCACCTTCCCCAGGCCCCAACCTCAGCCCGTCAGGCCCATTCACAAGGCTTCTTCCCCAAAATATTGACTGGGGTACCTTCTATTTATCACCCTTGCAGCGGACACTACAACCCACACAAAGGGGCTTCAGGAGGCTAATGAAAACCAGGTAATAGAAGAAATCAAGGGCTAACGCCTCAAAAATGCCACAGGGGCTCTGGGGCAAAGGAAAAGACATATGGTGTGAAAAGCACCTCCCAGATGCTGCCCTGCTCTCACGATCTGCCTGTAGTTAGCACTCGGTTATTTTCTTGTGCCTTCTACTGGCCAAGCACTAATGTCTTGCTGCACAAGTCTAGCTAGTTTTCTCTCTTTTGCAGACAAGACATGTCGTGTTGGGTAGCGTCATTTGCAACAGCCTGATCATCCAACTGACCTGGATATTCGGTTCTCCTTTGTTACTAAGGCCTTGCCTTTCCAGGAGCATCCACATAGACTCTGCCAGAATGTCATCAGACTAGGCTAGTATCTTGGGCTCAGCTTAATATTCCCTCAGCCTGACATACTGGATCACAGCAGTCAGGACAGAAATTTTGAAAGGTTGGGGAGAGAGCTGTATGGGAATAGTGCCTGGAATAAATAGATAAACACATTTTAGAACTACTGCATAGACCTAGATGTTCATCAAAGTATTCGTTTGCTTTTTAAAAGGAAAATATTATGAAGTGTCTTCAAAATAGGAGGCAGGGAGTAAATACATGCTGCAGGTGTAATAAACGAGTGACTTAGGGAATCACAACACAAACTGTCATGCCAGATTGCTTGGACTTTGTGACTTACTACCTATGTGAACAAGCTCAGTTTCCTTGTCTGAAAAGCAGAGATAATGATGACGATAATAATGATAGTACTTGCCTCACAGGATTGTTCTGAGGATTGAAAGCATTGTGTAACAAGCTCTCAGATCATCATCTGTTACAGAGTACATGCTATAAGAAGTGTGAGCTACTATTATTATTATTACTTGTTTACAGCAAATAAATCCTAGAGGTGTATTAGCAGCACCAACTTTCCTACAGAGCCAAAGAATATAGAAATGCCGGTATGGAGAGGGATAATTCTGATTCCCTTTCCTTTCCTTCCTTTCCTTCCTTTCCTTCCTTTTCTTCCTTTCCTTCTTTCTTTCCTTCTTTCTTTCCTTCTCTCTTTCTTTCTCTCTTTCTTTCTTTCTCTCTTTCTTTCTTTCTTTCTTTCCCTCCCTCCCTCCCTCCCTCCCTCCCTCCCTCCCTCTTTCCCTCCCTCCCTCCTTCCTTCCTTCCTTCCTTCCTTCCTTCCTTCCTTCCTTCCTTCCTTCCTTCCTTCCTTCCTTCCTTCTTTCTTTCTTTCAACATACTCTCACTGTCTCCCAGGCTGGAGTGCAGTGGTGCAATCTCAGCTCACTGCAACCTCTGTGTCCTGGGTTCAAGCAATTCTCCTGCCTCAGCTTCCCAAGTAGCTGGGATTACAGGTGCATGCCACCACGTCCAGCTAATTTTTTGTATTTTAGTAGAGTTGGGGTTTCGTGGTGTTGCCCAGGCTGGTCTCTAACTCCTGAGCTCAGGCAATCTGCCCACCTCAGCCTCCCAAAGTACTGGGATTACAGGCATGAGCCACCGTGCCTGGCTCTGATTATTTCTTTATACTATATGTCCTTAAGTACAATTCTTAAAAAAAATACCAGCACATAGAATTTAGAAGTTTATTGAAATGTAAAAATCATAGGAATGCAAGGATGGCTTGCTATTATGAAGTTTATTATCATAATTTACTATATTAATAGGTAATGGAAGAAAAAACCCATAATTGTATTTTTGTGACCCAAATAGCTTTTTTTGTCAAAATTTGACAATCATTTCTTTATTTTAAAAGTTTCAATTAGGAATAGATTCTAGACACAATAAATTAACATGTAAACATATATGCACATATTAATTGAAAAACCATCATGATACTAAATGGCAAAATGCTAAAACCATTTTTTTCATTATTAAAGATAATATTGATCACCATGGAAACTATTTTTTAAACTGTTCTAGGAGTACTAGCCAATGCAATTAGATAAGAGAAAAAAGCTATAAATATGGGGAGAAAATTATTTGCAGATTATATCATTATATATCTTTAAAATCCATATCAGTCAATTGAAAAGCTGTTAGAAATAATATGACTAAATACCTGGTTATAAAGTTAGTTATGCAAAAATTACTAGGCTTTTTCTGTACATAAATAGAATGGGATGAAATTGATCAATTTCAAGTCTGATTGGCTAGATGATTTTTTTTTCTTCTGCAAACCAGACCCCCTCTGCCTCTGAGAAGTGGTCTGTAACAGGATGAATTTCTGTTGGATCAACTGAAGTGGTGGCTTGGACAGCAAGGCAATTCTTCATCAAGACATACCTTTTTGTTGCTTCTAATTACCTGCTGGCAGGAACTAAAAATGTGTCTGTTGTATGCATGCCATGTGTGTGAAATTAGAGTCTTTGAAGTTGTTCAAATAAAGAACATAGTTGTAGGGAGATATAAAGACAAGCCAAAAGAAGCAAAGTTTATCTGCCTTCACACTTCACCCATCTGTTAACCCAGCTGAGACACATTTTCTTGTAGTATTAGTATTTTATGCACTGTTTTTCTTGATGTAGTAACAGATTTAATTAATTCTTTATGGTATTAGACCCCTCATATCCATGAAGAAAGAACATATTCCATCATTACGTTAATATCATGTCTAATACAGAGTGGCAGTACAATCGGAAAGTTATTTCTCAGACCGCTAAATTTATTCATAAACATTAAACACTGTGCATTACTTTTAAACTTACTTTTGATCTGCTATCAAATCTAAGAAGTTGCTTTGTTACGATTAACTCTATATAATAGTGAATTTTTTCCTCTAAAATATGTTTTAAAGGCTGAAGCTATATTTGACATCATTTTTGAAGCTAAGTGATTTATTCTTTTTTATTCTCCACTGTCAAATATACATATTTGAAGATATGTACAGTAATACCATTTTCAAGCACTAGCTAGTTTAAGGAGCATAGAGCATGGTAAGTGATATAAAACTTCATTCACCCATAAGCCCCAAACCCCTAGTACTGAATGCTCACATATATCATCCTTACTATTAGAGAAATTCTGTTTATAACATATATGCTGAGTTCGAGACCAGCCTGGGCAACATGGCAAAACCCCACCTCTATGAAAAAATACAAAAATCAGCCGGGTGTGGTGGTGCACCTGTAGTCCCAGCTACCTGGGGGGCTGAGATGGGAGGATAACCTGAGCCCTGGCAGGTTAAGGCTGCAGTGAGCCGTGATTGTGCCACTGCATTCCAGCCGGCATGACAGAGTGAGACCCTGTCTCAAAAAAAAACAAAAGAGAAAAGCGTTCAGCTTTTTGCTTCCTACACGTATGTCACCACATAAACAAAGGAAAGTGAGACTCAAGTTTACCATAAAAGAATCCTTCACTGGAAGCAAACCCTCAACTGTTTTAGAAAAATGAGTTATCATTATTATCTTGCTAAAAGGGTTCTTTATTTCATCACAGGAACCTTCTACTAACCTCCTTTAGTCTAAAAAAGCTCTAATTTATACAAATTAAATGTATAGATCAATTTGATCCCTATAGTTTATCCATCCAACAATTTTTTTGATTAAAATTTTTATGGCAGATAAATCTTTACTTCCCTTATTTCTACCTCCTGTATTGAGTGCTCAATCAACTTTTAAATAAATTATCACATGTACATATACATAAGATTACTTAACATTCCTATGTTGAATTTTGAATTTCTTTCATTTGTTCGTTCATTATTCCATCCAACAAATATGGATTGCACACCTACTACATGGCAAGCCCTGGGGTTATGGCAGTGAACAAAATTCTTGTTCTCGTACAGTTTATATTCTGATTTGGTGGAGGTGAGAAACTGGTGACCTTAAAATTAAAATCAATCAGATGCTGAGTTTGTTATTAAAAAAGAAAAGAGAGCTCAGGTTAAATATACGTCCTAGCAAATCTAAATCTTTCTTGGAAGTAAGACTTGGTACTAGTCTCTCCATTATCAATCATTTGGGCATTCTGTGATGATTTTATTATGTCCTTAATTGCATTGCACAAATGGAAAGAAAATTATCTCTTCCAATTGCTGCTCCCTTCTGAAGAGTCCTTCATGGGAGCAACAAGCAGCTGATTTGCCATCAGCTTTGTACCCGTGTAGGGGCTATTTTGGCAACAGCATATGCTTTGGTGTCAGAGTAACTGACCTTAGAATCTTAGCTCTTACTATGATATTGGGCTAGTTACTTGATTTCTCTGAGCCCATTCTTCCATCTGTTAAACAGGCATATTAATCCTCCTTTAAAGGAGTATCATTCAGATTAATGAAATAATTGGCGTATGGTACCTGGCAGGTGGGACTCCCCTACACAAGGTCCCCATTTAGTGGCAGAGCCAGGATTTTAGATCCTACATCACCTCGCTCTGGTGCCTGTCCTTATCTCATACCAAGTTTACATTTAATAATCTCTGGTGATTTTGCTCACATGACAAGACAATAGATTTATTCATCATTTATTAAGAAGACATTGAACTCTGTGCTGTGCTGCCTCTTTGACCTCTCTGGGCCAAAAATGAGGGATTTGGATGAGGGTCCAGGGTCTCTTTTAACCATGCACTTCTATGACTCTAGGCAGGGTGGCCAACCATTTGATTTGCCTGGGACTCAGTGGTTTCCCTGGACAGGGACTCTCAGTACTAAAACTGGGAAAGTCAGAGAAAACTAGGATGGTTGCTCACCCTAACTCCAGGATTCTTCTGCATTTGATTTATTCTGTCACCTTCCCTGATATACCTCTGAATACCTAAGATTGGACATAATCCTGCAAAAGAATTCAAACATCAAGTTAGCAAACAGAACTGCAGCCATGTGGCCTTTCCACCTCTTCCTTCATTCTTTCTTCTGCCTTTGCAATTTCCTATCTGGGTGCTGTTTTGGGAAACTGTTTTTAATCATTCATTGCTATGATTTTAGTTTTGGTAGCTAGCCAGAGAGCAGCTGATCAGCCATGTCAGCAGACTAAGGAACACTCACAGAGATTTTCTTCTCTGCAAGGTTTGATGTCTCCGTTTACCTTGGGAAGAAAGCAGAATGTCCACAATTTCACCGCCTCTAGTCTCTCTAGTGAATGTAAAGGCAAGTTCCTTCTCCCACTCCTCCTCTGCCTCTTCATTTTTATTCTCCTTCTCATTATTATTATCATTACTACCAAAAGGCAGTCACCTCTAGGGGAACAACGACCAAAGGAGAACCTCTCCGAGCACCATGTTTTGATGCTGATCGGAGGCTGCACACCTTGCAACGGCTCCCTGGTGGGAAGACGGGCTCTGCCAGCCCCAGCTGAGATATCACTTAACAGTGCAGGCTCTTCAAGGGCAGGGCCAGCTCAACATGTTTACAAGATGTGTAGCTATTAGCAACATCCTACAGCTCAGCTAATTAACGGGGAGAGTGCCTGATGAAGCCCGGCTCTAAAGAGGACCAAATTGCATCAGTGTTTGGGCTTTAAATTGATACCAAAAAATAAATAACTCACTGCAGGTGTTTCGAGTTGCATCTTCCCCCAGCAGGTTGGTTGTTTTGAGTCGCATCTTCCCCCAGCAGGTTGGTTGTTTTGAGTCGCATCTTCCCCCAGCAGGTTGGTTGGTTTGAGTCGCATCTTCCCCCAGCAGGTTGGTTGTTTTGAGTCGCATCTTCCCCCAGCAGGTTGGTTGTTATGCTTCAGCTACCGCAGATCCCAAGGTGGCCCAAATGCCAGGGTTACAAGTTTATTAAGGTCATTTAAGTTGGTTACATGTAGCCATTATTTTAGCTGAGTGGTTAAGATCATACACGGTCAGTCATATGGTTTGGACCTGCGTCCTCACCAAATCTCATGTCAAATAGTAATCCCCAGTGTTGGAGGTGTGGTCTGAATCATGGGTGCTCATGAATTCTCTTAATGGATCATGGGTGCTCATGAATTCTCATAAATAGTTTAGCACCATCCCCATGATGCTGTCCTCAGGATAGTGGGTGAGTTCTGGTGAGATCTAGTTGTTTAAAAGTGTGGAGCACCTTCCCCCGCTCTCTCTTGTTCCTACTCCAGCCATGTGATGTGCCTGCTTTCCACTGCCCACCATCATTGGAAGTTTTCTGAGGCCTCTGTAGAAGTTGAGCAGATGCCAGCATCATGTTTCCTGTACAGCGTGCAGAACTGTGAGCCAATCAAAACTCTTTTGTTTGAGACAGAGTCTCACTCTGTCACTCAGGCTGGAGTGCAGTGGTGCGATCTCAGCTCACTGCAAACTCTGCCTCCCGGGTTCAAGAAATTCTCCTGCCTCAGCCTCCTGAGCAGCTGGGATTATAGGTGTCTGCCCCTACGCCAGGCTAATTTTTGTATTTTTAGTAGAGATGGGGTTTCACCATGTTGGTCAGGTTGGTCTTGAACTCTTGACCTCGTGATCCACCTGCCTCCATCTCCCATAGTGCTGGGATTACAGGCGTGAGCCACCGTGCCTGGCCTCAAAACTCTTCTTTGTAAATTATCCATTCTTGGGTATTTCTTTTTCTTTTTTTGGACAGTAAGTAGGATTTATTGGTGAATATTAAGAGGGGGCAGCACAGTGGAAGCCCTCATGAGTGCAGGGCCTGTCACTTGTCCAGAGGGCCACAACTGGGATGCACTTGACCCCATAGTCATCTGGGATGAGCCACTTCTCAGCCACCATGTCTTCAAATTCATCCACATTGAACTTGGTGAAGCCTCATTTCTTTGAGATGCGGATCTTCGGGGCAGCCAGGGAACTTGAATTTGGCCCTGCGTAGGGCCTCAATCACATGCTCCTGGTTCTGCAACTTGGTGTAGATGGACATGATAACCATGGTACAATGTGAACCCTGGCCACAGTGCCCTGGGGCTTTCCAAAGGTACCTCGCATGCCTGTTTGGAGCCTACACTGGGGTAGTGCAAGGTCAGAGACATGAACATCCATCTGAAGGGCCTGTCTCCCAGGTCCCTTAGAGCAACCCATACAAGAAACAGGCTGCATACACTACCAAGGAAGCAGCTGTTTGCAGTCATTGCACACCTGGCCCCCATGAGGAAAAGAACTCACTCAGCTTAATTGGCTGCAGATCGGGTATTTCTTCGCAGCAATGTGAGAACAGACTAATACAGTCGCCAACCCCCGTGAATCCTATACCGGGAGTCACCTCATCCTGCCACAGCTAAGGACATGATCTAAGTCTTGTCTCAGATGAGCTCAGTCTCCACTCTGTGGCACACATGTTTTCCTTTAAAATGTCCCTGTTATTCAAGCAGGAATGAAATATTTCTCTCACTTTTCTGGTTGAAGTCTTTCCATGATGAATTTTCTTAATCAGACCAGTAGGTGAGTTCCATTTCTTATAAAATCTTCCTTTTACTAATAATCTCTTCAACAAATAATGACCTTAGCAATTGTTGACACAACTTCCTCTATTTGAAGTTTTAAAGGTTTCGTTTGGTTAAGAAAAGTAACTTGGAATTTTGAGGTCACTTCTATTGCTACTCATGGATTGAATTGTCCTGGCTACCTAGTGATTTATTGCTTTTTGCCCACTGCTAGGAAGGAGGTTCCCAGTGTTGGAGGTGTGGCCTGGTGGGAGGTGATTGGCTCATGGGTGCTCATGAATTCTCATAAGTGGTTTAGCACCACCCCCTCGATGTTATCCTCAGGATAGTGAGTGAGTTCTGATGAGACCCGGTTGTTTAAAAGTGTGTAGCCCCTTCCCCCTCTCTCTCTTGTTCCTACTCCAGCCATGTGATGTGCCTGCTTTCCACCGTGTGCCATCACTGGAAATTTTCTGAGGCCTATGCAGAAGCCTAGACATGGTAGAGCCCATGTCTATTTTATGAAGGGTAAAATAGCACCCCTATGATACTGTATCATCCTGCCAGAGTTTAATAAATTAGGGTAAAAACCAGGATTTCCCAACTCTCAAGGTAAAAGGCTGTGTTATTTGTGAAGTATTATTAGTAGGATGATTTTACCAAGGCGTCTGGGTTTATTCTCAGTGTAGAGGAGATTCCTGTATCCACTGGAAAACTGACCAGGCACTATCTAAGATCGTTTTCAGGGCAGAGAACATGCCAGCACCAGTGGCTACTCTTGGACAGAAGGGGAAGGTCAGTAGTCAGCTGACAAGACTTTGACTTTTATTTTTATCCCCTTCAGTAGAATTTGAAAAATGAAGGTCATGTCTTGCTGTTGAATAATAATCATAATATCTTTTATTTATTTTTTAATTTTGTTTTTATTTTTGAGACAGTCTCGCTCTGTCACCTAGGCTGAAGTGCAGTGGTGCTGTCTCAGCTCACTGCAACCTCTGCCTCCTGGGTTCAAGCAATTCTGGTGCCTCAGCCTCCCAGGTAGCTGAGATTACAGGCACCTGCCACCATGTCTGGCTAATTTTTTTTATTTTAGCAAGACTGGGTTTCACCACATTGCTCAGGGTGATCTTGAACTCCTGAGCTTAAGTGATCCTTCCGCCTTGGCCTCCCAAAATGCTGGGATTACAGGCAAGAGCTACTGCATCCAACCAATAATAGTATCTTTTTTCAGGCTGGGATTCAAATGTTCCCTTAGTTCTCTTAGTTGTGTTTACCTCTGAGCAGACATAGAAGGGGCCTGTGGACTTAGGGCTGCCTCCTAGGAATGGTGGCAACTGTGTGGTCAGAAGTGACAAAGGGTCACATAGTAACCAGAAGGTGGGAGGTGACCCATGGCATCTCCACACCTGCATGAAGGCTGGTCAAGCCTTCTTGGTTTGGGGGCACTTTGAGGGGAGGGTGGGATAAGAGTTGCAGTTGGAAGAGAGGAATTTGGCTCAGGTGACCTGCCACCTATGACATTCCTTTCATGCTGAGCTCACAGGGGCGCTGCGAGGTTTGCTATTCACTAATCGCATGTTGGCTAATCCATCACATTCATGGAGCAAAGGTCAGCCACATACATGCAAAATAGCAACCAAACATCACTCCTAGTATTGCCTAATGACTTTCTCTTGAAAGTCAGACTTGGGCTGGCCTCACCTTCCAGTATCATCTAACTGGTGCATCACAAACTACGAGGGTTCTACTGGAGCCACCAGAGGCTGACACAGTTGCCCTTCACCGACTCCTCTACGAAGCTCTGTCCTGTGTCTCTCCTGAGAACATCCTCTCCCCTCCAGCAGGTCTTCTAGCCACATGTCTTGCCTTGATTCTTGCCTTGATTCTAAAACCATCCCCAGTCTGCTTTTGCCTAATAGAGAGGGAGAAAAGTCTATCCTTTTTTTTTTTTTTCTTTTATTCCTCCTCCTGCTCTAGCATTTTTTGAGTCAGAGTCTTGCTTTGTCACCCAGGCTGAAGTGCAGTAGAGCAATCATAGCTCACTCACTGTAGTCTTGAACTCCTGGACACAGCCTTCCTCTCATGTCAGCCTTCCAAGTAGCCAGGGCTGCAGATACATGCCACTATACCCAGCTAAGTTTTTATTAAACATTTTTTATAGAGACAGGGTCTGGTTTCAAGCTCACTGCAGGCTGGTCTCAAGTTCACTGCGGCTTCAAACTCCTGGTCTCTAGTCATCTTTCCACCTCAGCCTCCCAAAGTTTTGGGACTATAGGCATGAGCCTCTGTATCCTTTGGAAAGTCAGTTTCTAAGAGCTCAGCATCCATCCAGGTGGGAGAGGTGAACATAGGTGTCTCTCCTCTGTGATCACTGCCACTGAGATGGGAGAACAGGAAAAGATGGCAGTTGATTTCTGTCCTTTCATCATGAGTCCATCTACTCTCCTTCCCGTCTCACATCCTGCCCTTGCCTCCAACGACAACGTTATCAAGCCTGCAATTAAAAGCAACCACTTTTATGAGTCATTGTTTTGCAAAAGCAAATACCCTCAATATGTTGATTTAGAAGGTTTCAGGGGAGCCACCATGAGGCCACTTGTGCAATGCCAGGCTAACTACTTTTGAAAGAGGACCATATGCTGCCTTTACAACATCCCTTTGGTGTTTAATTTGATGAGACAATGTGCCACAATCAGCTGTGAGGACAGCAGCCGTGATTGATGGAGAGTGACTCACGTGGTCTGACTCTGATTTCAATATCACCGTGCTAATCCCATTATTCGCTCGAGTTGGCTTGTTTTGGGCTACCTTAAAAAAGTTGTTTCTTTAATGGTCAAATTGCCGTGAGGTCTGGAAGATTTAATGTATCATAAAACTCATTAAATAAGCAGCCTGGCAGCCCACACTACTGGGTAGTGTGCTAGCATATGGGAGATCCAAGCTGAAGACTCCAGCATTCATTTCAGTGCCACCCAGTCAAAGCCTCAAGGGACAAGTCTGGAGTGTGTGTTCTAAGCCAGCATTCCTCCAACTTTCATGGGCGCGTGAATCATCGGAGTGCTTTATGAAAGTACAGATTCTGATTCAGCAGTTGTGGGGCCTGAGATTCTGCATTGCTGACAAGTTGACGTCCATTCTTCTGGTCCAAGGCCCACACTTCGAACACTAGTGAACATTCACTAGAGGATCTTGTGAATATCCATTGACAGCAGCTAACACTTATGAACCACATGACTGTGTTGTAAGTACTGTATATGTGTCTGCTTATTTAATCTTTACTTTTAACCTCACGAGGGAGATATTATTATCACCTCCATCTTCTAGATGAAGAATTAAATAATTGAATACCTAAGTGAATAAACTAAATAACTGAGGTCAAAACCGTGTCCCCTGGCTGTACAGCCTCTTTGTTTTTTGTTTTTGTTTTTCCCAACCTCAGCATTACATTCCTTTTCACATAAGACTTAGTGCTCTGACCGCATTTTTAGTTAGAGAACGGTAGCTCTTGTGTAGATCTGCCACGGACTTGTACTGGGTAAAACAATGCAATCCATCTTGGGGGCTTTAGACTTCTCTTTCTGGATCCCTTTCTCTAAAAGATAGTCTTTACCACACCAGGGTGCCACTAATACTGAATCAAAGCAATATGTAGCCAAGCCATGAACGGCTGATATCCTAACCTGAGCCTTGCCTGGTAGTGGCAGCCGTCTTAGCCTCTCTGGTGCTTTATGTTGAATGGGTGCTCGGGATGAAGGGACTCTGGCAGCCTTCCCAGAAAGGGAATAGCAAAAGAGAAAACAAACACCTTCTAGAGGTTTCTGGAGAACTTAGGGAATCCTAGAAAACCTGTGTAAGGTAATGCAAATACGTTTCTCCTCCCATCTGTTTTAATTGGCACTCCTGCTCACCATTCATTTCACCCTGGGGCCATGGTTTGAGTACAGTTTTCTCAAATCAATAGATTTTTTAATGTGAAAATGTATTTTTGATGTTATATTTTAAAAGATTTAAGGTAACAATAGGTTATTTTGTTTTCAGGGATTTTTTCCTGCTTATTTTACTTCATAAGTAACAAAACAACAATAACCATGACCTAGACATTTAACTGGAAAAAAGGTAGACTTAGTAATTAACTTCTAAAAATAGATCTCACAGATTCATAAACATGCCTAAAAGGCAAAAAGTACTGAACCAATGTCAGCTCAGAAAACGCGCCGAACCCACACAACTGCCCCATTTTATACAGATAAAGTAAGAGTTATGTGTCAAAAGATAAACCAGGTTACAGCATTACAGCCTTTCCTTTAGAATGAATGTGCTGAAAGGGAAGAACGTTACTACACTGGTGATCAGGAGGCCTGAGTTTTTTTGTTGTTGTTGTTTTTGTTTTTGTTTTTGAGATGCAGTCATGCACTATTGCCCAGGCTGGAGTGCAGTGGCGCGATATTAGCTCACTGCAAGCTCCGCCTCCTGGGTTCACGCCATTCTTCTGCCTCAGCCTCCCGAGTAACTGGGACTACAGGTGCCCGCCACCATGCCCAGCTAATTTTTTTTTTGTACTTTTAGTAGAGACGGGGTTTCACCGTGTTAGCCAGGATGGTCTCGATCTCCTGACTTTGTGATCCGCCCACCTCAGCCTCCCAAAGTGCTGGGATTACAAGCGTGAGCCACAGTGCCTGGCCAGGAGGCCTGAGTTTTAACCCCATGTTAATTTGAACCTCAGCTTCCTCATCTGTAAGATGAGGTAGACTGGCATCCAGACCTGATGTTAGATGAATTAAGCCTCACTGGGGGATGCAACACCAGCCTGAGGTTTACCGATGGGATAGCTCATTCAGCCACAACTATCACCCTCTGTTTTCCACTGGACTTTGAGATGCATCATAAAACACTAGGATTTTTCTGCTTCAGCCAGTTGCAATTGCTCAGAAACCTCATAAGAATATAGATTCCTTTTTTATTTTTTTTTTGAGACAGGGTTCCCCAGGCTGGAGTGCAGTGGCACAATCATGGCTCACTGCAGCCTCAGCTCACTGCAGCCTCAAACTCCCCAGGCTCAGGTGATCCTCCCACTTCAGCCTCCCGGGTAGCTTGGAGTACAGGCACTTAGCACCATGCCCGGCTACTCTTTCTGTTTTTTGTAGAGACGGGGTTTCACCATGTTGCCCGGAATGGTCTCGAACTCCTTGGCTCAAGGGATTGTCTGCCTAAGCCTCCCACAGTGCTGGCATTACAGGCAAGAGCCACCGCGCCTGGCCGCTATTTATTCTTTTTTTTTTTTAAATAAGGAATATATTTACATATATTTGATTGCTGTACTAGGCATTGTGTAACACAAAAATTATCCATTATAATAACAGCATGAGATACTGTTCTCCCCATTTTACGGATGGGATGAGGAAGCTCAAAGAGGTTAAGAGACCTGCCCATGGTCACCGGGAGACTGAGGCTTTACCACCATGAAAACCTATCCATGAAGGTCAACGGCGTTTCCTTCCGCAGAGACCTGTGCGCCATGCCCATCCCTTCCTGCTAATGATGCAGCTTGCTTGCTTGCTTGCTTTATCCTCAGCTCTTTTTTAGAGCAGGAAGGCTTTGTATTTTAGCCTATAGTGTGCTATTAACAATGCTTTCCATCAGCAGCTTTTGTTTCTCATAAGGAGTAAGACAATAAGCAGCCTTAAGTATTTATTCATTTCTCTTCAACTCTTGCATGGAACTTAGGTCAGCTTTAGTCTTACTCCCCTCTGCATTCTTTGTAATCTTGTGGATTGTGTGGAGAAGTCTACCCCAAACAGATGACCTGATTACTGAAACCCCTGCATTTTCTATGGTTTTCCATTGTAAGGGAATCACTGCACTGTAAAAACCATAGGAAAATGCCATTTCTCTAAGCATATTTCTCCAAAAAGATTTCACCAAACATATGCATTTTCTTAACCTGAAGTTCTTCATCAGTCCTGGCCTCTGTCTTTGAAATGCCCAAAATGTGATGATGTAGGAAAAAGAAATTTTGGGTTGATGGGAAAGGAATGGATTTTAGAGGAAGATGTTTGCAAAGTTCTGGGAGTGGTAAGGAGAAATGGGAAATGGACGGAGACCACTTGGGTCTGTTCTGTGTGCAGCCATAGTGTTGTTTGCTATTGAGTTGTTTGTAACTTTCTCTCCCATTCCCATCCTGAGATTTAAATGACCAATTTTGGCATAAGGACTCACAGGTGCAGAACATTCTATAGGCTTGGACGACTTCATAAAAAACGATTCAATCATATCTGGGACGAAGGCTGTCCCACTTATTCTCTCTAGCAGCCTAATGCTCTCGCTTTATTCAGATTTCCAATAGCAACTGTCATTGACTTTGTACACTTACGCGTTAAGATTGTACTTATTGTTTGGAACTCTTAATGCTGCAAATACCCGTGCAAGACTTAGGCACTGATAAGAGAAAAGGTTTTAAGGAATGTTTGAATTAACTCATAACTGCTACTTGCAAAGCTTCCAAAAGGTCTGATTTTTAAAAATTGTCTTTAGCATATGTAGAAAGATGTGATCAGGAACTCACTGAAATATAAGAGCAACTCCTAGTATTATAAGGAGTTTGGCTACCCTGGGAATGCATTTTATAAAGAAGAAAACAGTTGTTAATTCAAAGACATTGGGTCATGCTCGAAGTTGAAAAAATTCTTGTCTATTACCATTTTTCATTTGTGTTCCCTAGAATTCAACAAAAATATATGCTGTCACTCCTGTTCCTCTCTACTGCTCTGCCTCAGTTATGATATAGCAGAGAGTTATGTAACCTAACCCAGACTAAAAATTATCACCACATTGAGAAATCACCTGGCAAAAGTATTTACTTTCTTTCCTACAGAACTTTCTCTCTCGGTGATTTTTGCATTAGTTTACTTTAGTCACAAAATGATGCAAACCAACAAGGAAAACTAAAATGGTTTTTATCTAATGTACATATAATTGCCTCTGAAAAAGTTTCAGAAATCTCAGTGACCCATTGTGTTGTTATAACCTGTTTTAAGCAACAGGTACTAAAATGAATAGAAATGAACATTTTTGGTCTCTCTCCTTCCCCCTCTGCTCCCTATCGTTTAAAATCACGTATCTTACATTAATTCCATTAGATTTTCAGCTGCTTTTCAAGAAGCAGGGTGTCCGAGCAGAACAAAATGTTTCCTGCCAAACAATGGTTCTGCTTAATTTGATGGTTCTGCTTAAGCAAAATCCCAACAATATTCCATGAGACCATTACACACTATTTTATCCTTTTCTTTTCTTTTTTTTAATGTTTCACTTGCAGGAGCGGGGAGGGGAGGGGGAAAGGCTAAAACAAACTAATTTTTGGTCATTTTATCCCTTTCGCAAACAGTTTGAAGACTAACCAGTTTGTACTTACAAATCTGGGGCATTAGCAGACGGGGATCCGAAATCCTCATGCATGCAAGCAGTAACTGTTTGTATGCCAAGCTGTTTGTAAGCCTGATTTGACAGGAGAGAGCTATTCATTCTTTTGTCAACTGTCAGTCTAAAAACGTTAACCTGCCTGGGTCCCGGGGTATGGGAGCGCTAAATCTTCCGTCCTACCACTGTATAATGAACAGACTGTTTCATTAGTGGGACAATTCACTCGACAAATCCAGCCCAAACAACTTATTTCACAATTTGTGAGCAGAATTAAATTTCGGGGGAGTCGCAAGAAGGGGGCGGGAGGGGAGGAGGGGGAGTAGGTGAGCGGCACACAATATACTGAGGGATCAATGCGTTGGGATAAGTGTTCCAGGCAATTTTGCTGGCAGTTGCGGGCTGAGGCTCGCAGGACCGCCGCATGCAGATCAGCGGATTAGGGGCACCGCAGCATTAGGTCAAGTGTCTCGAGGGGAGCTGATAAACACCCCAAACCTGACAACAGATTTTCCTTTCTTCCTGCACCACTTGTTAAGTGTCAGAGCAAATCTTTTGAATGGCAGTGGAGTTTACTTAGAGGCCCTTTCTTCAAGAAGACACTCTATCCATTTTCTGAAGCCCATTCCAGGCTGCCTCAGGAATAAATTTGCCCCGCATCTCACACACACACAAAAAACGTCTTTTTCCTCCACATCTTGACTATGAGCCTTTGTCTCAAGGTGTGTGAACCAGAACAAAAATCCACATCAAGAGCCCCTAAGGTTTCAGAGCCTCTGGATTTAGCTTTAATACAAATTAAACACTTTGAAGATTACACAAATACTTTTTTTTTTTTTTTTTTGGTCACAGAAAAGTCTCATTTTAAATATTACCAATGTATGGATTCTGTTAAATGAAAAAATTTTAAGCAGCAAAGGGTCATAGAATGACTTGATCTTAACAATATCCTATATGTACATTGCTGGTAATTCAAACAGAGTAAAGAGCCAGCATGCTGTACCTCTTACAACTTAAGAATCCCAAACAGGAGAAGCCAGCCATGCTTATTGTATTAAGTTGTATCTCTGCGTTAACTCAAAGTGCATGATAGAAAATCTGTGTTGCAACATTAAAAATGTGCTTACTAGGTTTGAGCAGAGAAGTTTGTTTTCACTTTGAGATGTTCTATAATGTCTAAATAGCCTCAAATGTTTGAGGGCTCTTTGTCGCAGCTGGTTTTGCATTATGGTTTTGTTTTTTATTTCTTTTGGCTGTTTAATTTTTGATTTGGTACAGTGTGCAAATCTAATGTGAAGTTTTCAAGTGACCACTGTTAGAATGATCAAGTAGGAAAGTCCTCTGAATATTAGCATATCATTTTCCCAGACATGTGAACTGGAGCCATTTTGGGCAATCGGTTTGAAGATATTTTCCTTTTAATAAGTATATTCTATCAAATAGAGTCTTAAGGAAAAGAAAATAAGTGTTTTGGGTATATTTTTATAATACTTTTTTGAATTTTGGTAGTGGAAAATATGTTACTGAAGTACTGAACAATATTTCTGTGCTGGACCAACACTATGAAAATTATTTCAATATTATTGATTTCTATTGCTAACTCCACCTACTCCATAGAGAATGTTTAATCAGGCAAACTAGTACTTAGGCCAAAAATGCTTCTTATTCTCCCTTTTCCACCAGAAAATTTTGCAGGATTAGAGCTATTATACTTTCTAGTAGTTACATCTTTGGTGTCCGAGGATCTCAACACTAAATGGAACCATTACAGGACATTCTACACTCACTCTACACTGCCAGATTCCTGTTATAGGAAGAGATTCACTATTCTTTACCTCATTTTCACCATTTTTTAGGAAAGAAAAATGTACTGTATTTCACTGTGCTGAATGCAACTGCCAATCAAGATAGTCTGCAGCCTAACTGTGGACCTTGATGATTTCACATGTTCTGTGGAAGAATTTCTCCCCCACCTCCAATGACTATGGCATTCCTTGGGAAAGTTAGCTTGGTATTTACTTTCCCCAAACAGGTCCCAAGCTGACCAAACACACAAACAAAAACAAATAAACAAACAACAACAACAAAAAACAACAACCAGTTAGCCAGGCTGTTCCAGTGGCCCACTGAGTTCCATGATAGCAAGAATTCTATGAATAATAATGGGACACACGATCCCATGCAGTCTCGCAGAGAGCGCAGACTAATCACCCGGAAATTCTGCTTCATCACAGTCCTTTCTCTTGCCATAAAATGGCTTGGGCTCTGTCTTTGCTTCCACATCATTTAAGCCTTTCTGCCCATCCTCTAGCAATCCCATCCCTGGGGCCTCTGCCGGTCGCTATGCTGGGGCTCCCCAGGGCTCCTCAAGAGGCTCTGTCAGCTCCATCCTAGAGGCCTCTTCGCAACACCAGATGAAGTCCACACCTCCTCTTGTAGGATGTTCAAGCAACACAGGCCAGAGTAAGGATCAAAGCAAAAGTCATCCTAAATTCGCCACCAAGGGATACCACTGCCAATAAACAGGACACTTCTTTTCTGGATGTCTATGCATTTATACATCTTGTCCAATAACAATGGTACCATAGCATGCATACCATTTTATTTTATTTTATTTTATTTGTATAAATTTATGGGTACAAGGGGAATTTTGTTGTATAGGTAGATTGTGTAGTGGTGAAGTCAAGGCTTTTAGTGTATCCATCATGCAAATAAGGAATATGGTACCCATTAATTAATATCTCATCATCCACCCCCTCCCACCCATACATACCATTTTATAAATAGCTTGTTTTAGCCAACAATATGTCATGAAGGTTTTTTCTTATTTCACTGACTCTATATCTTCATTTTCCTTTTTTTTTTTTTTTTTTTCTGAGATGGAGTTTTGCTCTTGTTGCCCAGGTGGGAGTGCAATGGCACAAACTTGGCTCACTGCAACCTCTGCCTCCCGGGTTCAAGCAATTCTCCTGCCTCAGCCTCATGAGTAGCTGGGATTATGGGCATGCACCACCATGCCCAGCTAATTTTTTATATTTTTAGTAGAGACAGGGTTTCATCATGTTGGCTAGGCTGGTCTCGAACTCCTGACCTCAGGTGATCCACCCACCTTGGCCTCCCAAAGTGCAGGGATTACAGACGCCTGGCCCATATTCCTTTTTAAAGACACCAATATGGACAGGCACCATGCCTGGCCCATATTCCTTTTTAAAGACAGCATCAGAGTTCAATAGATACTCCTTAATTATATAATTAATCCCTTTTGTGGGCCTTTTGGTGGGGGAGGTGCCCATTTTTTTCTTATTAGAAAGAAAGCTGAAACCTGTGTGTTGTACAAATAACTTTTGTGTACTTCTCTGGTTAGCTCTTTAAGATAAAGGCTTAAAAGCATTGTTAGGTCAAAGGATATATATGTTTTCACATATGTAGTTAAGTTGATCTCTGGAAATTTATCATATTATGGTAATCTTGTCAGCTGCTTTTCAGGGGCAGGAATGCAGTGGGGCAGGGAGGCCATATTTACTTGTGACACATGATTTTTCTTGGCCACTTTGGGGACTTCCATGGCCAGCAACGCCCCCCTGCCCAGGTCTTGCTTAGCCCCAGGCCCGTCGCTGGAGGCACCCTGCCCACTTGGCCAACCTGTGTTATAGCTTGTTCAGTTGTTCCTGAGATCTTGTCCCACGTCCAAGAAGAATGAGAATATGCTAACAACTGAAAGGTGAGGATGGGTGGAGAAGAATTTTATTGAGCGATGGAACAGGTTTCAGTGGAGAGGGAACATGGGGGATGGTCCCCGACTCCTGCAGTCGATGGTTTTTCTCCCTCAGTGTGGCTGAGTCTGGGACTTTTATGGGCTCAGAACAGGGGAGTGTGTGCTGATTGGTTTGTGAATATGCAAAGAAAAGCTAAAGAAAAGTCTCTGCTCAAAGCAGGGCACAGCAGTGTAGAAAACCAATTAGGAAAAGGTAAATATATGTAAAATAGGTGAAGGGTGGGGACCAATCAGAGGAAAGTATGCCAAATGGGAAGAGAGGTTCTCAATCCAATCTGTGGATCTGACCTGTAACTTGGCTTTCAGGCTTTAAACTGTCTTTGGCTTGAAGGTCAGGTTTCACTGGGGACCTGCCCATATCAGACTAGGCATTTGCCTCCTGCCACTATCAATTCCCCCCTCTGAAGAGGTACATCTAACTGCCATTAGGATAAGAATGGTGGCTGATCTTAACTGCTTCATGCTGACAGGGGGTGCTGTTTTGGGAAAATGGCAGTCAGATCTCCCTCAGAGTCCTCTCTAAGGGTCTCTGGTAAAAAGGAGCCATTGTCTGAGGCTCCAGTTGCATGACCGTTTGGAGTTTGATGGCCTGAAGGTGAGAAAAGACAAGCCAGGTTATTAGAAGACATGTATCAAAATGAAACAAGGGGGTAAGAACAGCTAAAAAATCCCAAGGTTGCCAACATGGCCAGATAACTGATGGCTGTAATTATGCCTGCTAAGATTTGAGTGCATGGAGCTTGGCTTTGGTTAGCTCTCTTGGTCTTTTTTCCCCAAACAAAGAAACCCTGGGGTTATGGGCACCCTATTTGCTCCTATCACCTGGCAAGATTTGCAGGATAATTGCCCAGAACTAGAATATTGATCCAGATTTCTATATTACCCAGCCCTTTTGCTTCTTCTGAGCTGCAGCTGGAGATCACTGGTTGGTTCACAGGAATAAACAGGGTTAGTCTGAAATGCAAACAAAAACTTAAAAACAATGAAACTAGGATTTAATGTCAAGTGTATGGTAAGTTTTGAAATATATTTTTTATCTCTCCAGTCCTCTTTTTCATTAAAACAAAACATGTCAAATAATCCTGTTTACCTCTCTTTTGGATGTTCCAGGGGCCCTCTGTAGCATCCAAAAGTTAGGGGTTAGAAAAGACCACCTCAAAGCTGAAGTTTGATTTTTGGCGAAGCCTACAAACATGTTAAAGGTTTAAAACATTTGATATTATCAAATAGAATTCCAAGTTACCACAAGTCATTTATTTAGCCAAAATGATGATTTAAAACATTTTTAAAAAGGAAAAAACCTTTACTTATTAGGAGAGAAGACTTAGCTTTCCAAACAGACTGTCTTGTCTCCCTCTCTCTTTGTTTTGAAACCTTGTAGATAATTCTATCCAATCTTAACCAGTTTGACCATGAGGTGAAGTTCTTATAAATATTTTAAAACTCTTTACAAATTTTTGTTAAAGAGCAGATCAGTGCCTTAAGAAAACCTTGTTATGCTTTTATTCCAATGCTTGATTTATGGAAAAACCAAATCATACTCTTTTGAATTTAGTTGATCACACACAGAGTTTCTTTTGCAGGATTAATTTTTACCAACCTTTCACAACTTGTTTAAACTTTTAGCTTTATATTATCTAATTTAAAACAATTCTTTAACCCTCTAAAGTAGGCAAAAATTTACATTCCCATGCCTTCTTATAATCTTTTACCAAAAACATATTTTACTTTCCTTACACACCTTGCATGTAAATCTGTTTTCAGTAGCCTCAATTACATGTTATAATGGTAACTCTTAGCAATTTTTAATTTTAATGTAAAACCTGGTGAGTTGTTTTAGTTATGTACTAGGTGCAGCTAAGGTCTGACTCTTTCCAGTATAGTTAGAGGTGTAGTTAACTCCACATGTCCCAAAGCCTTACCAAACTGTAAAGCAGGCAAGCTGAACAATTTTCAAAAGCCAAAGAAGCAGTTTATGACCTTAGAGCATTTAGCAAACCTAATATCTGAACATAATTTAGACCACATGTTTACATTTTGAAGACATTTGTATTTTACCAATAATCTTTAAAACTTTCTATTTTTCAAAGATTAAAAATCATGTGAACTAAATGGCATTACAACTTTTATTTCTCCTTTAAAAATTTTGATTTTTTTTTTCTTTAAGTCAATTAGTTAGAGCTCTTTTTTATATAAACATCACACACATCACACATATATAACTACACAGACAGACAGAAGAAGATCCAGTAGTTGTAAGATTTTTCATCTGCCAGTTTCTTAATTGGATTACTGGCCTCAGGGTTGCAGCCCTTTAAGAGCAGCGCTAGGAAAGCATGCAGTTTCTAGGGCCTAATAAACAGGCATAGCTGGAAGACAGATACAGATTTTGAGAGGATTCTATCCACTTTTAATGGGGTTCCATGAGGAAAACAGAGGTTTTTACCCAAAACGGGATCCATGGTACCTTTTCTGTTTTTCCCAAGCCATCCCAGGCTATCAGAGGTTATCTTAGGGCCTCTTGTGTGTGCATTAAGAGTGGCAAGACAAAATGGAGAAAAATAATTCAGGTGACTGAGTAAAAAGAAAAACTTTTTCCAGCAAAACAAGATCCAAGAAGAGAAAAAAAAAAAGCACAAAGGCCTTTTAAATATACATATAGCTTGGATATCCACTTTTAATTAAGCTGACTTTTAATCGTAGCACTCTTAAAAAAATTCCTTTAATTCCCTTATTACTCGACTTTAGCCATGCCAAGCAGCTGATACTCCCAACTTTTGAACTTCACCAAAAGTAACCTCACAGGTGAAACTAATAAACCTCAACTAAGGTTATGATTTAATCATGAATGTACCAGGTATTTTCAAAGAGGTGGTAAGCATTTTTTACACAATCTAAAATCTTTAAAGGTAGCTCAGAGAAAATGTTATGGGATCTTTGAGGTACCACTTTTCTGGTCAGAAACCTCTGTGCAGCTGCTGCAGTGGGGTGGGCAGCTCCAGATGTCTGCACAGGTGCTGGCTGTCTGCAAGGCTATGGCTGGACCAGGCACACCACAAGCAGCTTCCAGAGCTGGTGGTGGGGAACACAGTGGCACTCAGAAGCTTGAACATGTCAGGAATTGCAGGACCCCAAGGAGGGAGATACAGCCCTGGCTCTGGGAGCTCCCCGGTCTTGGCTCCCCGAAGGGCCACAGCTCTTTTCTCCATCTCTTCACCGGCAATGTGGCAAGCAGAGGGCATGTCTTAACCCTGTTTGTGTTACAGCTGTTTTAGCCTCGCCATTTGGCAGGTACCCAGTCTTGTCCTGTGACCAGGAAGAATAGGTATGCTGACAAGTGGAGGGTGAGCAAGATGAAGAGGAGCTTTATTGAGTCATAGAACAGCTAGGAGGAGACCCTCAGTTTGTAGCTCCTTTCCACAGCCAGGGTGTCCTGATGAATGTTCAGCTGCTAGCAGAGAGGATAGCTCCTCTCTACAGCTGGTCATCCTGTCATCTGCTCTGCTCTGGCTGAGTATAGGGCTTTTATGGGCCTCAGAGGGGAGAAAGTATGTATCAACTGGTCCACAGGTGACCATGGGGGGCACCTGGAAAAGGCACCACAAATTCCCACTTTGGTCTGTAGTTCTGGCAGCCACCCAATCACTGAATGAGGATATGCCGACAATTGAAGGGTGAGGATGGGTGGATAAGAATTTCATTGAGCAGAAATTTATGGAACAGCTCTCAGTGGAGAGGGAACATGGGAGTGGTTTCTCTCTCCCAGTGTGGCTGAGTCTGGGACTTTTATGGGCTCAGAATAGGGGAGTGTGTGCTGATTGGTTTGTGTGTATGCAAAGAAATGCTAAAGCAAAAGCACCACTCAAAGGTGGGCACAGCAGTGTAGAAAGCCAATTAGGAAAGGATAGGTATATAAAATAGATGAAGGGTGGTGATCAGTCAGAGGAAAGCATGCCAAACAAGAAGACAGATCCTCAATCCAGTCTGTGGATTTGACTTGTAGCTTGGCTTTCAGGCTTTAAACTGTCTTTGGCTTGGAGGTGGGGTTTAACCAGGGACCTGCCCCTATCTGTGTAGGCATTTGACTGCCTCCTGCTACTATCACTTGTATTAATTCAGCCTATTGTAGCCTGCAGCTCTCATGCCTTGGAACTAGGGTTTGTCCTGTAGGTTCTCATCAAAGCAATTTACAATATAGTTCTTCTGATTTCTCCCTTTCTTTTTTCTTACCTAAGTAACTCATGACATTTTAGGAACCAATTTCCTAATGCTTACAAAAGTCTCTTGAATTATTTGAACAAAGTGGTGATGTAAGAGAAGCATGTTGATTCTTGCAATTCATGTATCAGAAAGTTTAGTTGGCCTGTGGATCATCTTTCCATACTTTCTTTGATTTTGATGCCTTTCTTTGTCATTATATCTGAAAGGACCAAATCCAGGGACATGCCTCTCACCTCTAGTCAGAGTAGAGGTTCACTCTATATTATTTTTAGTAATTGTTTATTGAAATTATTAAACTGGCATGGTCAAATTCCATAAAACTTGTAAAAATCAAAAAGAAAACACATCACAAATAATTTCTCTAAGTTATGACATCATCTTCACAGCCATCAAGGCTTCACAAGGGTTGGCCCCATTCATGAATGTGCCTCCCCTTTATGGCTGGAATGTAGTGTTTTTACTTAAACCAAGAAATAAAGGGATTTATGAACTTTCAGAACATTGGCTTCTCAAAAGTACACAATGCTTTTTCTTTATAAGTAGGATTGTTTTGCTTTTTCAAAATTAACTATTTTTACTTCTACAGTAAATATGAGATTTGATTAAAAGAAAAAACAGACAAAGCAAAATGGGAGCCCTGCCTACATTTTTTTTTGGGGGGGGGGGATAGAGTTTTGCTCTTGTCACCCAGGCTGGAGTGCAGTGGCATGATCTCAGCTCACTGCAACCTCCGCCTCATGGGTTCAAGAGATTCTCCTGCCTCAGCTTCCTGAATAGCTGGGACTACAGGTGCACACCACCATGTCCGGCTAATTTCTTTTTAATTTTTTTATTTTTAGTAGAGATGGGGTTTCACCATGTTGGCCAGGCTGGTCTCGAATTCCTGACTTTGTGATCCACCCACCTTGGCCTCCCAAAGTGCTGGGATTATAGGCATGAGCTACCGTCCTTGGCCCCTGCCTATGTTTTTATTATTTTGTTACTGAGTAAACTGAAGCACCATGTGCAAAATGGAGCAACTGAAGCAGGCTTTTTGTCCTGTTAAAATGCATTTCTGAATGATGGAGATAGTTTTCCCATATGATGGTATAGGAGGCTGATAAGCACAGATCTATGGTTGTGGCTTGGTCTTCTGCATGGTCCAGATCTCCTTTTTCTGCCTCTTCTTCCGAGCTACCGTGATCCATCCTAGTTGGACTCCAACCCTTGTGTTTCCCTGGAGCTTTGCTTCTTTGATGTGCATGCATGAATTCTTACATTTGCGTATTTTGACATTCTTCATTTCCAACAGCTGTGGGCTAAACACTTACAGGCAGGGAGTGGTTTTGTTTTGCAAGCTGCTAGGATGTTTGCCAAGAGTTTAATGTTTTCTTATCCTGTATACAAAGCCTTTAAAAATGCTTTTAGTTTGTCTTTTGTCTTACTTCTAAGTCTTGCCCTCTGTTTCAGGAGCTGTGGCTGGCAAATCTGGATGTTATGTTGGGACATTATTTTTTCATGGAGTTTAATTTCTCTTTCTCTTTAAAAATTGAATGGATACTGCTTCCATTTCCCTTTGTGATCAATAGAGTGGGCTCATATTTGTAATTTCTACACTCATCAAATTATGTCAGTAGGACATAATTTCTTGATGGCCACTTAATCCTATAAGTGATTTGCTCAACACCTTTGATTTTAATTAAGTGGTTCCTGAGAATTGTTAAAACAGCAAGCTCTGAATGGAAAATAGATTCAGGAATTTAAATCACACTGAATCCCTGGACATGAGCTCCATGAGGGTAGAGAATGTTGTCTATTTTGTACACTGCTGTCTCAACAATAGCTGGCACTTACTAGGCATTGAGTAAATATTTGCAGAATAAATGAATGAGGGAATCTAATAAGAAAGAATGACAACAGCTGATATACTTGGATGCAGAAAAAAAAAAATGGAATAACTTTGAATACTTTAATGTCAAAGAGGATCCCTGTTCTCACTTCTGTGAGTTTGCTAAGTGTCTCAAAGTATCTGAATTGCAGTTTCCTTATCCATAAAATAAACAATTGATAAACCCTAAAGTTTCTTCAAGCCCTGAACTTTTGTGGTGTGTGATACACAGGTAAGGGATGGTCTAATTTGTGCACCTGCTACAAGGCAGAACCACTGTGGAAAAGGCAGTTCCAAGTGGGAACTTCCCCAAAACATTTAAGGAATGGAGGCACGGAAGACTAAATGTGTAATCTCAAGGAAGCACTACTGAAGGATCCCATTAATTTAGATGCAGAACTTTCCTTCTCCCTTTGTTGCTCCTTCTCTTCCTCCCTTTCTTCCTTCCTTTCATCAGTCTCATTACCACATCAGGTGATTAATTGATGGGTCCCATGGATGAAATGAATTTGAAAGCTAGTCAAACAAAAAAGACATGAGACATTTACTAGTTAAAGCACGCTGTGCTTTCTAATCTGGGGAAACTTGAATATACGGCCTCAGTGGTATAGCTAGAATTTTGTTGGTCAATATCATCTTAGTTATAATTACCAATATAATGCTCTACAAAATAAATTTTAAGACATTTTGCTGATTATAATTACATTTCCTGAGTAGTTAGACATGTTTTGGAATGAATTTATTTTGTCTATTTCAAAATGGCTTAAAGTGCTAGAATTTCTATTGTTTCCCCAGATTACTCTGTATTTTGGTGATTCTCACCTTTAATGGTTTTCTGGTTGCTTGGGTATTTTTAAGTCATTATATTTTTCTCACTAGTTGTCTCTTAATTTACTTAAAGGAAGATGTTTGAGCTGTAACCCTCTTGACCTCATGCTGATTTCTTGACAGCCTCTTAATCTTATAAGTGAACAATCCACCAATTTACTTAGTGGATTTTCTAAAAGTTATATTCCCAATTCTAGCGTAGTAGCTTGGTTAGTGTTATTGCACTGAAGGGTAGAGGAGATTGTGAAGGCTCATGCACATAATGTAAACAGATACATCTTTGAGAAGAGGAAGAGAACGAGGGAAGAGAGAGCTCCATGGCTCTCCATCAAACAAGGGTAAATGTGTCTTGTTGACCCAGCACGTATTTTACCTTAAAATTTAAGGATAATTTAATTTTTACATGCCAGTTTCATTTCATCATTTATTCTTGTTTTATGGAAATTAAGAATAGCCAGATGCGGAGGTCACACCTGTAAGCCGGGCATGGTGGCTCACACCTGTAATTCTAGGACTTTGGGAGGCCGAGGAAGGTGGATCACCTGAGGTCAGGAGGTCAAGACCAGTCTGGTCAACAAGGCAAAACACCGTCTCTACTAAAAATACAAAAATTAGCTGGGCTTGGTGGCAGATGCCTGTAATTCCAGCAACTCAGGAGGCTGAGGCAGGAGAATTACTGGAACCTGGGAGGTGGAGGCTGCAGTGAGCTGAGATCATGCCACTGCACTCCAGCCCAGGCGACAGAGTAAGACTCCATCTCAAAAAAAAAAAAAAAAAAAAAAAATTGGGCAGGCGCGGTGGCTCACGCCTGTAACCCCAGCACTTTGGGAGGCCGAGGCAGGAAGATCATGAAGTCAGGAGATCGAGACCATCCTGGCTAACACAGCAAAACCCTATCTCAACTAAAAATACAAAAATTAGCCAGGCGCAGTGGTGCATGCCTGTAGTCCCAGCTACTTGGAAGACTGGGGCAGGAGAATCACTTGAACCCGGGAGGCAGCTATTGCAATGAGCTAAGATCGTGGATATTGCGGCAAGCCGAGATCACACCACTGTGCTTCAGTCTGGCGGCAGAGTGAGACTCCGTCTCAAAAATAAATAAATAAAGAATAAAATAATAGAACAAAATAAAAATTAAAAAGTTAAAAAGGAATGAAGAAGTAGGAAGAAAGGTATAGACAGAACGAAGAAGGAAGCATAGAAACAAGCTAGCTGTTGTCACAGCGGTGTTTCTTGCGTGTTGGAGTAGGAAATGACACTGTGATGGAAGTTTTCTAATGCATGGCAACTCCTGGGACCACATAGTTCCTTCCTTCCTTCCTCTGTTCGCCCAGTTTCACCTCCCTTCCTTCCCTCCAATGTTTTATTTTCCTTTCAACTTTGCTTCTCCCATTCCCCAACAATTTCCCTGCTATTTGCTACAATGTGCCTGTAGGATACAGCAGTGACAATACGGATGGGAGGGCATACACCTGCAGCTGATCCTCTCCTCGGGGAGGACAGAGACAAAGTGCATAATCACACAGACCAGTGAAATTAATGCTGTGACAAAGATGACAAGGAGAGGGTCTAACAGGGGACTAATTTAAACTGATGGTCAGCAAAGACCTCTCTGAAGAAATAAAATGTTAAAATGAGACTTGAAGGATTAGTAGAAGTTATCCAGAACCAAGGGGTACGTGTGCACGTGTGTGTGTCTATGTGTGTGTGTGTGCACACGTGTGTGTATGTGCGTGTGTGCTGGAGGTGGCAGAGAAGCACATGCAAAGGCTCTGAGACAGAAAAGTGAGAATGTGTTAGAGGAGCTGAGAGAAGGCCAGTAGGAGGTGGGCAGGGCTGGAAATGACAGGGGGAGGAGGCTGTGGATATAGTCACTTTGATATAATCTAGAACATCCATTGGAATCCACTGAAGGGCATGGGGTAGCGGGTTAATGAGATTTAAGTCTTAAGGAGGTTGTAATGGTTTTAAGAAGACTTTTCTGACCACCCTATAGAATGTGGGTTGCAGTTATTTGAACTAAGGAATGCTGCAATGCACCTCACCAAAGCATAGCTGCCAAGTATAATGGTAGGAGCTGACTGTTCAGGTTGGAATCCCAGCCCTAGGTGTTATTAGCTGTGTGGCCTTGGACAAGGAAATAAAATGTTTTGTGCTTCTATTTCTTTATTTGTAAAGGGAGAATGAAAATTGTATCACCGAAGGGCTCTTGTGAGGATTCACTGAGCACAATACCATGAGTAAGTGCTCAAGAAGCAGCAGACATTGTTTTTACCTATTCCTTGAATGTTGCTCTTATAAGACACAGGTTTGTAAAAAGGTAAAACTCAATACAACTTTGTAAATGGAAAAACATTTTAAATGTTTTCTGGGAAAAGTGTCCTTTAGAAAACCCTTTAAGAAAGCCAGCAAGCAAACAAAAAACCAAAACACCGTTACCTTTCTCCTTGGAAAATACCTTTTCCACAGGGGAGAGTTGTCGCGCTGCCTGCTGAGCCTCTGGGCACAGTGAACCAGCCCTATTTTCCTACTTGAATTCAGTCTGGCAAATTTCAGACCATCTTCTACCTGCAGAACACTGTTATCAGTTAAGCTGGTTTTGGCTGTAAGAAAGAAAATTCCTACTCAACCAGTTGGAGTGTTGAGGGCACTTTATATTTCACATGGCGGGAGATCTAAAGCGAGGGTGGCTTGGGTTCTGCTTCTGCCTCTTTGGGTCCTTTGACTCTGTCTTTTTCTGATACTGGCTTAATTCTCAGGCTGGTGCCTACATGGGCGAGTGGAGGAGGAGACTTACTGAGCAAAATTAGGACTGTGTCAAGGAGGAGAGAAGATGGCATGAGGGAAGGCAGCCAACAGCATTGACTGCAGCTCTGTAGGACATCAACCACTGCCCTCAAAACCTCACACTGTAGGGAGGGATGTGGAGACAGTCACAAGGAATCTGATCATCAACTAGAATGTCATACTTAGCAGAACAGAGTTTCTTTGTAAAACATTTTTTATTTGAGACAGAATCTTGCTTTGTTACCCAGGCTGGAGGGCAGTGGTGCCATCTTGGCTCACTGCAACCTCAGCCTCCAGGTTTAAGCCATTCTTGTACCTCAGCCTTCCGAGTAGTTGGGACCATTGACGTATACCACCACACCCAATTAATTTTTTAATTATTTGTAGAGACAGGGTCTCCCTATGTTGTCCAGGCTGGTCTTGAACTCCTGGCCTCAAGTGATCCACTGCCTCAGCCTCCCAAAGTGCTGAAATTACAGGTGTGAGCCACCACGCCCAGCCTGGAATGGAGTTTTCATCAAAAGATGTGAGACTGTGAAGAAAAATAGATTTGTTATATCCTGACTGGTGCCAGAGCTGGCGATATCTGACTAGCTCCTTGAAGAATTGAGAAGAATTGGCTAAAATATAGCTTTCTTTGCAGGAAAAAAATATGTTTTTGCAATGTCCCTAAAACCAATTTTTTTAAAAATTTATTTTATAAATGAGAAAAATGGTGGTAAAATACAAGAACATAACATAAAATTTACCGTTTTACATTCTGAAATGTACCATTCAGTAGTGGCAAGTATATTCACACTGGTGTGTGACCCATTTCCAGGACTTTTTCATCCTGCAAGAGTGAAACTCTGTATCCATTAAACAACCCCCCATCTCTCCCTCTACCCAGCCCCTGGTTGCCACCATTCTTCCTTCTGTCTCTATGAACTTGACTACTCCTTTATATGAGATCCAAGGATCTCATATAAATAGATCCATACAGTATTTATCCTTCTGTGACTGGCTAATTTCACCCAACATAATATTTCTAAGTCCCATCCATGTTATAGCATGTCCCAGAATTTCCTTCCCTTTTCCAACTGAATAATATTTCATTGTATGGATGTCTACATCACATTTTGTTTATCCACCCACCCATCAATGGCTAATAACTTGGGTTGCTTCCATGTCTTGGCTATTGTGAATAATGCTGCTGTGAATATGTTGCATAAATATCTCTCCAAGACTCTGAGTTCAGTTCTTTTGGATTAATACTCAGAAGTGAAATTGTCAAGCTTGATTTTTAAATCTCTTAGTGGAAAAGCATGTTTTATTGTAAAAATAGTAGTTGAAGGTACATGTGTGATATATATTTTATTTTACTTTACTTTTTCTTGTTTCCAGTGGAGTTGGATGATATACATTTTAGAGCTAGACTGCCCAGTGTGCTACCCAGGATAGCAGCCACAATAGCAGCACCTGAGAGATGGTTAGACCCACAGCAGCTCAGTCAGTAGGGTACTCACTAAACCAGCGTCTACGAGTCATAGGATCCCCAGGTGATTCAAGTACATACTCAGGGTTGAGAAGCTCTGCTCTAGCATTCACATTGCTTTCCTTCCAGGAGTTTACCATCACGAGTATCTCGCCCTCTTTAGTTTTACCTTCATTAAAAAATTTTGTCGTCTCTCCTTTTATAGCTACGTACAAATCATTCCTTTTCAATGACTGGGTTAGAAGTCAATATTTAACACTGCAGCTGCAGAGATCATTTGTTTCTCTCTTTTTCCTATTTACTGTTTCATCTGCTCCTAAAAGAGTCAGGAACTGGATCAGCAGGAATTAGAAAAGAAGGCCCACGTTGAGGTGACTGCTAATTAAGTTCTATCTTGAAGATGATTAGTTTAATTCAGCAACAAAATAAACAAGCAAAAAGAGCATATTTTAGTTTTGGTTGAGAAGGGTAGGACAGAGGAAAACAGAAGTATGTGAAAAGAATTGCTAAGTGACTGATAAATAGGCTTAAGTTATTTAAACTGGCACTGAGCGCAACTTAAACAGTATGTTTTGCATCATCTAAATTTCTAAATACCTGGAGTATATTTGTAAACATGGCAATCTAACATGTTATTGAACAGCACATTCATATTCAAATTAGCATAAATGAGGATTTAACAGCTGATTGCACAGTGTGAATGATAGTAACTAATTGTCAAGTCGGAAAGTTGCGCAGATAATAGTACTAATGCGATCAGCACACAGCAATATGACTTACAGTAGCAAATTCACAAATTTTAAGCTTGCTGCCCAAGTCCTGTACATAAAAGAAGATTCTGGATTAAGGCAATGTGGCCAAAATGGGCGGTCAGAAGGGAAAAGAAGAGAGAGAAGGAAGAACCGGAGCTAGGTTTGAGGGGCGGTGTGAAACTTTTCTTTCCTCCATGCAAGCCTTCACCTCTTTTATAACAGTCATCAATGGGGCTCCCTGGCCATTCAGTGCTGTCCGTCTTATAGGAAGCAATTGTTCAGAGGTGTGGCTCATTTCAGGCATTAATCTCTGCTGAATGGCGGCTGTGCCTGGAGCCTGCAGGCAGCTGGTCAGTGGAATGTAACAATGACCACAGGAGGAGAATGCGCAAATGCCTCGCTGCAGATGCTGCGTCCCCAACTTTGACCTTGGTCATTTCCCTCCCAGGGTGGCGTGGCCCCTCACAGCAGGACCCTGGCTTTCCAAACAACTGCCATTGTGGGCGAGGTGGCAGCTACCTGCAGGATTTGTCCCCTCCTAATAACATTTAGACCCAACAGGTGGTCACAGTGAGGGGTGGAAATTGAGGCCAATGTGGACAAGACTGCAGAAGGCAAAACACAAAAACAAAACCCCTAATTTTCAGGGAGGAACTTTGTTGCAGAGATTAGCAACTATGTGCTCAGCAGGTCTGGTTGGGGGATCTGAAGTCCAGCTGTTGAGCAGCCATAAGGGGAAGTGGCTGTTCTTTCAGCCCAGGGCTTGCCTCCTGCATATCCTCCATCCTCTGGTCACCAGCCTGCAATGTTAGCCAGGAGCACTAGGGAGACTTTGCCCCAAGGTATTTGCAGAACAGTGGGAGGAGAAATGTGACAAATAATTTGGGTCTCTGCCCACTCCTAGTGGCCCACTCCTTCTACGCCTTTAACTCCCTCTACGCCCCACCAGGAAATATATATCCCTATCCTTATCCCTTCTCCCCATTGCAATCTCCATCCCCATCCTCATCTCCACCTCTCTGTATTTCACCTCTACCTCCATCAGTCTATCATACCTATCTATTGTCTATCTATCCATCTACCATATCTATCTCTATGATCTCTACCATTGCTATCTCTATCTATCATATCTATCTCTATAATCTCTATCATTGCTCTATCTATCTATCTATCTATCTATCTATCTATCTATCTATCTATACATCTATCTGATATAGTTGGGCTGTGTGTCTCCACCCAAATCTCATCTCAAATTGTAATTCCTATAATTCCAATAATAATGATTGGATCATGAGGGCAGTTCCCCCCACGCTGTTCTCATGACAGTGAGTGAGTTCTCACAAGAGCCAGTGGTTTCATACGTGTTTGGCATTTCCTCTTGATCTCTCTCTTTCCTGCCTCCTTGTGAAGAAGGTGGCCTGGTTTCTTTCTCCTTCCGCCATGATTGTAAGTTTCCTGAAGACTCCCCAGCTATGCAGAACTGTGAGTCAATTAAAAAAGCTGCTTTTGGATGCAAATGCCCAAAACAAACTCAAGAAACTGTGAGAAAGACAAATGGGGTGTGAGTGGTAAGTAAGGGTGGTTTTTCCGAGGCATCAGGGATTGCTGTCAGGAAAGGCTGGAGACAGGCACAGAGGCTACCGTCTCCACCTCACAGAGCCTGGAACCAGTGTGCCAGAGGGTGGATGTGGGGCAATGGCCTTAGATACAGGTTGTCTGGGAGCAGGTTGCACCCCAGGGCAGGCCAGAGGAGAGGTTTTGGCCTTGGACAGTCCTTGCTGTGGTGAGCAGTTTGGGGAGAGTTCATTTCCTGAGATAGGTTACTTTGGGGCTGAGTGAGATGGGACCTTTATCCAATTTTCCAGGCTTTCCTGGGGGACAAGTCAGGAAAAGAGCTTCCCAGGGAATGGCTATTAGGGCCTGGTATGACTGGGATTCCCCAATGTGGGAGATGGGACCCCACTTTAGCACAGGAAGAAGGTCTGGGCTAAGCCTACCCTTGCACACAGTGAATCATTGGCTTAACTCGGAGACCAAAAGATGTGGGTGGACTGGGATTGGAGTGGGAATTGAGGGTGGTGTCAGGAGACAATTTCTGAGGATTTTTGAGAGATTCTGGGGATTCATCCTCTATTTCTCAAAATCAAGTCACATATTTTGCAATTTTCATTCCCAAGTTATAAAAGGATGATCCTTAATCACAGGATAAAATTTGTCATTTTAGGAGTTGTGCATTGCTAAAGACAAGCACTGTTACAAGGTACAGATAGCCAGGTTCCTCAGTATCACTCAGTTACAGAGAGATAGGATCTGGTTTTGGTCTGACTTTGCTAATTCAAATAGAATTTGTTTTTTTTTATGGCTTTTAGATGAACCCTATTTCACAGAAAATGTCTACAGTCTATACATTTTTATTTGTGCCATGGCAAATTCAATTTAGTTTTACTTGCTAAAATTTTTTACAAGGAAGAGTAAAAGTGAGAGGTAAAAAAAAAAAATCTGTATTTCATGAAGGACTTGTATGGCAACAACGAAGCTACTGCATTTGGGATGTGAAGACTTTCCTTTCAACACAATGAGAACAGTTTGTTGTTCAGATTAGACTAGTTCCTGAAATTTACCAAGCCCCAAACAAAATGTTAGCAAATAGAATACAGCAATGTATAAAAAGAAGAATATATCTTGACAAAGTGGGATTTATACAAGGTATGGAAAATTGGTTGAACATTCAAAAAACAATTTATATCATAAAGAAGCAAATGTACCATCTCAATAAATCCAAATGAATCCCTCAGTGAAATTCAACATCTATCCAAAATTTTAAAAAGCAAAAAGCCAACCAAAACAACAATAAAAAGCTCTCAGCAAACTGGAAATACAAGGAAATTTCCTCTCTAGTAAGGGCTATCTACCAAACACAGAACGAAAATAATATTTAATGGTTAAATATCAAATGCTTTTCCCCCATAGTGAAGGCAAGAATGTCCATGCTCATCACTTCTATTCAACAATGTAGTAGAGGGCAAAGCCAGTGCAATAAGGCAAGAACAAGAAATTAAAGGCCTAAAAATCTGAAAGAATAGAGTAAAACTATCTTTATTCACAAATGACATCATTGTGTACACGAAATGTCCAAAGGAGTCTACAAACAAACTACTAGAATTTTAAAAATAAATTCAGCAAGGTTGTAAAATAAAAGATTGATGTACAAATATTGAAATATATTTCTATATAGAGGCAAAAACCAATGAGATTAAAATTAAAATACACTACTTAAAGTAGTATAAGAATCATATATTCAGAATACACTTAAATTTAGTGAAAGATATGCAAGATCACTACATGAGAATTTATAAAATATTGCTGGAAAAATTAAAGAAGTTTTCAATAAATGGGGAGATATGCCATGTTCATGTATTGGACAACTTAGAATGTTAAGATGTCAGTTTTCCTCACATTTAACTATAGATTCAGTGTAATCCCAATCCAACTATAGATATGGACATGCTGATTCTAGAATATATATGCAAAGGATCTAAAATGGCCAAAACAACTACGGAAAAGAAGAGCAAAGTTGAACGAGTTATACTAGCTGATTTGAAGAGTTATTGTATTAGTCCGTTTTCACACTGCTAATAAAGACATACCCGAGACTGAGAAGAAAAAGACATTTAATTGGACCACAGTTCCACATGGCTGGGGAGGCCTCAGAATCATGGCGGGAGGCAAAAGACACTTCTTACATGTTGGCAGCAAGAGAAAATGAGGAAAAAGCAAAAGCGAAAACCTCTGATAAACCCATCCGGTCTTATGAGATGTACTCACTATCATAGTGAGCTGAGAATAGAATGGGAAAGACCGTCCCCCATGATTCAGTTACCTCCCCTGGGTCCCTCCCACAACACATGAGAATTCTGGGAGATAAAATTCAAGCTGAGATTTGGGTGAGGACAGAGCCAAACTATATCACTTATTAAAAAGCTATAGTAATCAAGACAGTGTGGTATTGGTATGTTGACCAATAAAGTTATGATATTTTATAAATTCGAAATGGAGAGCTTTATTCCTGAAAGGTATCACAACCTGCAGGCAGGAAGCAGAGACTCTGGCAGATGCTGGAAAAACAGCACTTCGACGGAGGAGTGTAAGGAACAGGAATTTATACTGAGGGGATGGCTGAATATACATTTTTAATAAGTTGTATAGGGAGTGCTGAATATTTATGAAAGGAGAAACAAGCACATGTGCAATTGAGTTGTACACCTCTCCTTGTGTCACATGTACAAAAAGAATAGCACCATTAGCATGATCTAAGGGTCAAGTTTTCAGTCCCATGGCATCAGAAGGTGAAGCAGAGGACACAAATGCTGTCATTGCATTGTGCATCCTCTGTAGACTGCCCAGAACCACCATGGTTGGTGGCTTCTCATCAGGAAAGGATGTGTTGCAAAACTGGTGACTGTCAATGTAAAAATGACAAAGGGGGTGTGGGGTGGGGGTGGTGGTATTGGGAGAGGCTGGCTGTAGCCTCAGATGTTTGGCCAAAGGTGAAGGAATAAGATGTCCATTTCTTGTTTGTCACAGCTGGTTTCTGCTTACTCCTTAGGAAGGAATTCTGGTTAAAGGTTAATAAGGAAGGGGTATCTTGGGGCATAACTAGCTCCCATTCCACCCTAGCCAGCAACTCAATGAACTTTTTCTTAGCGTTTAGGATTTCTTAAGCCAAGGGGGTCCATTTAATGCATTAGTCGGTCAGGATTATTTCTTAAGTATAAGGATAAAAAATAGACTGAGAGCGGTGGCTCATGCCTATAATCCCAGCACTTTGGGAGGCCAAGGGTCAAGAGATCGAGACCATCCTGGCTAACACGGTGAAACCCTGTCTCTACTAAAAATACAAAAATTAGCTGGGTGTGGTGGTGCATGCCTGTAGTTTCTGAGGGAGGAGAATCTCTTGGACCCAGGAGATGGGGGTTGTAGTGAGCTGAGATTGTGCCATTGCACTCCAGCCTGGTGACAGAGTGAGACTCCGTCTCAGAAAACAAAAAACAAAAAACAAGCAAACGGAAAAAAAAGTAAAGAAAAACAGTGAGTCTAGAAATAGACCCACAGTGGTTTACTGGACAACATATAGACCCATGGTCAATTGATTTTTGACAAAAATGCCAAAGCAATTTAATGTGAGAAAGAAAATAAATCAAATGTCAGTAAATGGCAGGGAAAAGTGGTAGAAAAATGAGATACTGGCATAGAAAAACATTAACCTTGGGTCCTACATCATACCACACATATAAATTAATTTGAAATTAAAAATTAAGGACAGGTTGGGCATAGTGGCTCACACCTGTAACCCCATCACTTTGGGAGGCTGAGGCTTCTGGATCACTTGAGGTCAGGAGTTTGAGACCAGGCTGGCCAACATAGTGAAACCCTGTCTCTACTAAAAAATACAAAAAGTAGTTGGACATGGTGGTGGGTGTGTGTAATTCCAGCTACTCAGGAGGCTGAGGCAAGAGAATCATTGAAACCCAAGAGGTGGAGGTTGCAGTGAGCCGAGATTGCACCACTGCACTCCAGCCTGGGCAACAAAGCGAGACACAATCTCAAAAAAACAAAAAATTTAAAGACAAAGGAGAATATCTTCACTATTGGGGACAGGCAAAAATTTCTTAGAAAGTAAAAAAAAAAAAAAGTATGAACAATAAAAACAAACTATTCACATATTCACATATTGGACCTTATCAAAATTAGACACTTTTCATCAAAAGAAACATCATTAAGAAACTGAAAAGTTAAGCCACAGACTGGGAGAAAATATTCAATACACGCACACACACACACAGACTTCACTTAGAATATATTTGAAAATTTTCATATATTAGTAATTAAAAAACCAAACAATTCATTAAAAATGAACACAAAATTTGAGTAACAGCTTTGCAAAGGAAGATACCTGAGTTGGTAAGAAACATGAAAAGGTGTTCACCATCATTCAGCAAGAGGTAAATGGAAATTAAAACCACAGTGAGATACTACAACACACTCACCAGAATGTCTAAAATTAAAGAAAGACTGGTAATACCAAGTATTGGCGTAATAGGTTTTTCTGCCCAGTGCATAGCAAGTCCATACACTGAGACACTGGGGAGAGTCCATATATTGAGACACTGCAGCCGAGAGTTCAATAATTGCAGGGCAGCCAAATGAGACAAGAGGAAATCTCAAATCTGCCTCCTTGAGGAATTTGGAGCTCGGGATTTTAAGAGGTCTGGAGTAGTCTGAGGTGTGGGGACTGTTGATTGGTTGAAGAAAGCAGGGTGAAATCACAGGACTGAGAGATGAAGAAACAGTATTCCCATGCTAATTCACTTCCTCTTTGTGGGTTTGCACACTGGTTGGCATCAGCTATTTTGTTGGAAATCAGGATCTGAGAAATATCTTAAGCAAATTTTAAACAAAAACCATATGATTCTAAGGTCAGAAATTCCATCTGTGGGAATGATATAGGATGGGCAAGTGGTTGTACCTAGTGTTACATGACTTTTGGTTAGCAAGCAACTACAAGGAAGTGGACCAATGTGCAGTCTTATTAATGCTTAATTATGACCGTATTTCTGTCCAGAACCTGGCTTGTAATTTTTGTGGGCCTAGCATGCAATTCTTGTGAGGGTGGTTTCAGTGGCAACTGTACCATGTTGGCAGGAGTATAAATTAGTGGAATCTTAGTCAAATGTGTGCCCATGTTATCACCCAGAAAATGCACTCCTAGGTATATTGCAAAGAAAAATGTCCACAGAAAGATGTGTTCAAGAGTGTTCATGGTAGCCTTATTCTTAATAACCCCACACTAAAAACACAAGAGAATTGATAAGCAAACCGGCATATTTTTACAACGGATTACTACTCACCAATCAAAAGCAACATTCTACTAATACAAGCAACGTCGTGAATTAATTTGAAAAAACACTATGTTGAATGCAAGAATCTAGGTGCAAAAGAATTCATTTTTTAATTCTATTAATACAAAGTTCAGGCAAAACTAATACAATAACAGGCAATACTAACTATGGTGAAAGACATAGGTGTAATCTATGGTGATTACAATAGTGCTGGTTGATTGGAATGGGGCCTGAGGGAATTTTCTGGGAAACAGGGAAATTTTCTATATCTTGTGCTGGGTAATTTTATATGGGATTCACATTTGTCATTAAGTCAAAGAGCAATAGACTTAAGATGTGGATATTTTACATCGTAAAGAAGTACTGCAGCATAGAAGAGAGAAAGAGAGAGCATTGTATTCCAGGAGGATGAGCTCTTGCATTAATCAACTAACAGAAAATGTAAAGAGCTCTTTTTCTTCCACAGATTATAAGCATAAAAAGCAAAATTCTAAGGTTTTATCCTACGACTGTTGGTTTCTAGATGACATTAATTTTCTTTTAAAAGGTAAACTAGGGAATAATGATTCTCATAGTGGTAAAGAACTAGTCAAACATGATACTAAATTCAAGTCAATGCAAGAGTTTCCAATCTTTGGGACCACCACCCCATGCTCAGGGTCCCTGGAGCACCTCTAAGAACTTGATAGTTCTGCAAAGGAGACACTCACTACCACTGGCTTCCTTAACTTGACGGCCCAAATGGCTGGAAAGGAATTGTGTCTGCACCCCTGCTTGGCCTGCTCACCTCTGATGGGTTTCTTTGCTGTTTCGGCTATGCCACAAGAGGCATTTAGCTAGGCCCTTTCAAGCAAGGAATAAAATCACAAATGTAGGGGAAGAGAAATACCTTTTTCTCACCCACTGCTAGGTTCATAGCTGGGACCTCTGGAAAAAAAAAGACAGATCCATAAAAGAAAAGCATACAGATTACTTTAATATAAGTTTACATTGGAGCCTTCATAAGGAAATGACCCAAAGAAATGGGTAAGCCTGTATTTTTTTTATGCTAAGTTTGATGAAGAATTGGACAGCCATGGAGAAGTATAATTGGATTAAAAAGGATGATCTACTGGTAATAAACTGGAGGAACTTAATAAGCCCTATTCAGATTCTTCTCTGTGTTCCTGTGTCTTCAGAGATAAGAATGTTTCTTTCCTGCAGATATAGAGAAGGCACCTCTTGAATGAGGGTCCTATGATTGGCTCTAGGGGAAGGTCAGAAAATCCTTCCTAAGTTTTATGACTCTTCTTCTGGGGACAAGGGCAGAGGCTTGGGAGGAAAGTGAGAGAGATCTTCCTGCTTCTGCTGTTTTCTCAAATGTCAAGGTGCCATATTTTGGGGTAATGCATCCTGAACTCCATCAAAAACATATTGGTTATATCCTTTTGTTGTGTTTTGTTTTTGAGGAAGGACTGCTTGTGGCTGACCTCCATGATAACCATGATTGTTGTGTAGTGGTTGTGCTGCTGTTGCTGCAAGGGGAAGAAAATGGTTTGGGTAATGCATTTGGAAAATTTGGCATCAGATTTGTGTAAAAATGTTAGGCGATTCTAGGTAATGCATTGCCCAACAGTTCTTATTATTAATTCTGGAAGCCTGGTATTAGTTAAAATTTCTTCAAAAAAAAAAAAAAAAAAAAAGCAAAAACGAACTGTCCAATTCTGAGCATCTCTTTGTACTCACCAAGGTAGAGGCAAACTTTATATATTAATTCATGTAAACAAGCGTGTTGCTTCTGAAAAATTCAAGGGTTGGGGAGCAGGCACACACACCTGCAGTGCATCAGACTTCTTGTGACTTAAGGATGAAGGCCACATGTTAATGACGGTGGGTCAGGATGCACTGAACCTATATCACAGGAAGAAAGACTGAAGTCTGTCAATGCCCCTGGACAGACTTGTCACAACTGTTGTCTGCTCTTGAGGCCTAACAGACTTGTCCCAGGCCAGCCTATGTTTTTCAAGCCCATTGAATTCCCCTAAAAATCATTTACTTAACCACTAAAATAATGCACACCTCCCCATCTTCCTTTCCCTAAGAAGTAAGGTATAAGCATCTGTACCCCATTGCATGGTGGAGCAATTATTCTGTGATTTCCCCTATGCATGCTAATAAATTTGTGTACCATTTCTATTAATTTGCTTTTTGTCAGTTGATTTTTCAGCAATCCATCAGAGGGCAAAGAAGTAGTTTTCCCTTATCCCCCCCACATGTTATCACAGGCTCCAAGTTTCATAGATCACACACTCAGAGGTATGTAGAGATTTAGTTTACTTCTCTGAATAGAAATAAACTTGATCTTGAGCCCCTATCCAACTTGGTAGATGAAAACATTTAGACTTGCCACTTGTTATGCACTGAATGTTTGTGTCTTCCTAAAATTCATATGTTGAAACCTTAACCCCTAGTGTGGGGTTAGGCCACAACAATAAGTAACAGGTTAAATGAGGTCATAAGGGTGGGGCCCTGATCCAACAGAATTAGTGTCCTTCTAAGAAGAGATGCCAAGGGCCAGGTGCTGTGGCTCAAACCTTTAATCCTAGCACTTTGGGAGGCCAAGGTGGGAGGATTGTTTGAGCTCAGGAGTTTGAGACCAGCCTCACGACCCTGTTTCTACAAAAAATAAAAAAAAAATCTAGCCAGGCACGATGGCACACATCTGTAATCCCAGCTACTCAGGAGGCAGATGTGGGAGGATCACTTGAGCCCAAGAAGCTGAAGCTTCAGTGAGCTGTGATTGCACCACTGCACTGCAGCCTGGGAGATAGAACAAGATTCTGTATTTTAAAAAAAGGCACCAGAGATTGTTTGCTCTTTTGCTCACTCTCCCCGCGCTTGCACAAAAAAGAGGCCACGTATGTGTACAGCAAGATGGCAGTTGCCTACCATCCAAGAGAAGAGGCCCCAGAATCAAATCTACCCAACTTGATCTTGGACTTTCCAGCCTCCAGAACTCTAAGAAATAAATGCCTGTTGTTTAAGCCACCCAGTCTGTGGTATTTTGTTCTGGCAGCCCGAGTTGACTCGGATACTACTTAAATTGTCACTCGGTAATTTCAGGTTTAAAACAGCTTATTTTGATGAACTAGTCTCTTTCAGATAAATAATCAGTCTTTTGGCGTTTCTCCCTACTTCCCCCTTCTTCCTTCTTTTCCTATGGGATAACTGATGGTTATTGATGGCTTCCTGTCTGGTGGTATAAAGATGAAGGCATCTGCCCTTTTTCCATCTTCTGTTCTGGCCTTTCTGCTCCTGAGATTATCTCTCTATCTCAACTGTGTCTGCAGAGGTGTGTTTGTGACCATCATGGGCACCATGCTGCCTGGCTATTGCTGTTAAAGTCTCTGGTCCCTGGGACAGACCTTGGTTCTAAGATTCCCACAGTCTGCAGCATCCTTGTCTTGCTCCCAATTCTCTTCTTTCCCATAAGACTCTCAGCCTTTCTGCAGGCCCACACAGACATGTGGGGTCCCTGGGTGTCTTTTGTACACGGAACATTTGGTGTACATGGGTTTGCTCATCTGATCAGGCTGTGAAACCCCACACTTTTCCAGGAATTAACAGACAGACTGAAACAGGTGCACAGCCAGCCATCTGTCCCCAAGCCAAGGCAATCTCTCAGAGCCTCACCTTGCACCTCCTTCCTGATATTCTGCTAATCTCTTTCCTAGGCATCACATTGCCTTGACACCTTCTGCTTCCCAAGGTACCTCTGGATACTTTTGAGTGTCCCTAAGTCCAGTGAGTCTGTCCAGGTCTTTCTGACCCTCTGCCTGACCTTTAGCTGCCCAGGATTCAGCAGGACATTGGCATCAGGTGCCTTCTTGAGGATACTTCTCTTATTCCCTTTGAATTCTTTCCTGATCTTTCCTGAAGAAAAGACGGACTTTTCTTCTTCCTGTAGGCTGGGAGCCTCCTTTATGTCGTAGCCTACATTCCATGACCTGCTCCATAGCCAGTCCTAATCCTCAAAGCTTTAGTTATTGATGTATAAAATGCAGCTTTTGGAATTCTAAGAAATTTATTTTTTTTTCTCTTTTGAAAACATGGCTTTCAAGACTATTGTCTTCCCTCTTCCACAGCTACTCACCACGGACCTTAAATAGTTTAGTTTGAAGCATCCAACAGATCAATGACTTCTCTCTCTCCTAGGCAGTCCCCACCCTCTTCCAAAGGCAACGAATCCCTCAGTTTCAACAGGTGGAAGATCACCCAGCAACTAGGGGAAAATAGTGTTTCAATATTTTCAAAAATATAATCCTCATGCCTATACATGATATGTAGAAATGAGCAACACTAACATATTTGTATGGCCACATCTTCTTCAGGAAATTCAATATTCCATAATATCTTCAAATAAGTTTGTTTCTCTGTGTTGCTTTTCTTTCACTTTAATTGTGAGTTCCTTGCTCTTTCATGCCTGAGTAGGTCATTAGCCCCCAAACTGGGAGATCTATGTGTGCCCCCAATCTTGTGCTACTAGGTATATTCAATTGCAAGAATCCGTAATTAACCACAAGTTCAAATATGGGTAAAGGCTGAGGTCCTAAACCTCAGGAAACTGTAGTATAAGTAGAGCTTATCTTTAACATCTTCTCGACCTTCGTTGTTGGCTAAGGTCAACCCTTAGGTCAGGGTTGATTTGGAGGTGATATACAAAAGATTGTCCGGGAAATAGAGCTAGAGTTGCAAGTAACAGGTTAGTTCATCAAACCCAAGGAACTGCATAAAGTCACGACAGGAAGCAGGTGGCCTTCAGTGGCATGGGGAGGCTGTGGGAATGGTTCGAGATACAAGCAGGTGAAATGTAGGTAGCAGAGATGGCTCATTTTCCTCCTCTTCATCTAGAGGAGTGGTTCTCCTAGATTCTCCTAAGTTCTCCATAGTGGGTAGTGTGGGCCCCTGGGGGACATTTGGCAATGTCTGAAGGGATTTTGGTTTGTCACATGGAGGAAGGGTGCTGCTGGTATCTAATGGGTAGAGGTCAAGGATGCTGCTAAACATCCTACAGCACACAGGGCACTCCCTCCACTCCCCCACAGACTCACCAGTCTCAGGATGTCAGTTGGGCCCAGGTCCACCGTCGTTGAATCCTTGATATTTGGCTTACAGGGCTGCCAGCACTGAAGGCTGCATTTCCAGCCAGCCTTGCAGTTGGATGTGACTACATTCTAGATCATGGGACACAGCTGGCATGGTGTGGCAACTTCTGAGAGCTTCCTTAAAGAGTGCTTAAAGGGAAAACATGCACTTCTTATGCCCTCTTTTCTTTCCTCATGGCTGGACTGTAATCGTGTTGGTTGGAGTTCTGGCACCTTCCTGGGACAAAGGGATGACTTTGGAGCCATCCAATGTAAAGCAGTGAGGAAGAGAGTTCCTGGCCCTGTGGAGTAGCACCCACTGCAGACTGCCTACTTCTGACCCCTGTCAGTACACTTTCTTATTTCATCTCTTGTTTTATGTCTTTCTCTCTCTCTCGCTCTTTTTTTTGTTTGTTTGTTTGTTTTTTTGTAGCTCAACTTAATTCTAATGAGTGCAGTGCACCATTTGCACCCACCTTCTTACTCTGAAATGTTCTATTTTCTGGGATCTGCCATGCCACGTTGGGTTGGGGCTACTCTCCTGGAGAGGCTGAATAGAGTAGAGCAAGGAGAAGAGCAGGCCAGGGAAGGGCATGGGAAAGAGGAAAAATAAAGGTGGAAATGAGCTAAGAACCAGAAGAAGGCTGAACACAGGCTTCATCTCTTTTGGCAGGCTTTGCCTAGGGTTGTCCTGGAGCAAGACTGGTCTCCACAGCCAGGCGTTTCACATTTTATACAGCATCATTCTGTCTGCAACCATATCCCAGGATCCTTTGCAGCTAAGGTATATCAACACCTGACCAGGCTCGGTAGCCTTGACTGACATACAACAGGGGCTAATAGAAGGTCCGGCCATGGCTCTTGTTAATGGTTAATGCCCTGGGTGAAGAGCTAAGACAATCTGGTGCTGCTAGGCATATTTAATTGTGAGAATCCGTAATTAGCCACAAGTTCAAACATGGATAAAGCTTGTGGTCCTAAACCTCAGCAAACAGTAATGCAAGGAGAGTTTATTATTATCATTATTATTATTTTTTGAGACAGCATCTCACTCTGTCGCTCAGGCTGGAGTACAGTGGTGCAATCTCGGCTCACTGTAACCTCCCCTTCCCGGGTTCAAGCAATTCTCCTGCCTCAGCCTCCCAAGTAACTGGAATTACAGGCACATGGCACCACACCCAGTTAATTTTTGAATTTTTAGCTAGTCTCGAACTCCTGACCTCAGAAGATCCTCCTGCCTTGGCCTCTCAAAGTGCTGGGATTATAGGCATAAGCCACCGTGCCCAGCCAGGAGAGCTTATCTTTAACATCTTCTTGACTTTTGGTGTTGGCTCTGTCCCCAACTCCCTGAAATCTCAGTGCCCTCAAGTGAGTCTTGGGTTTCCTGTAGCCTTTGTGGTAACACTCCCCTCTGTATGCTCTTTGCTAGCACCAACTCCTCTCTGCGTCTTACCAGCCTTCCCTCTCAGACACATTCCTCATTCCTTTAAAATTCTTTCTTCGCTAGATGATAATAGCTAAGGCACCAATAATTTCTAATTGGTTGAAATGTTGAGGTACTTGTTTCCTAGGACTGATGTAACAAAGCATTACAGATGGGTTGGCTTAAACAATGGAAATTGATTCTCTCACAGTTCTGGAGGCCAGAAGTCTAAAATCAAGATGTTGGCAGTGGGGGTTCTTCCTGAGACTGTGAAGGAGGATCTGTCCCAGGCCTTGCTTCCAGCTTCTGGGGTCGCTGGTGATGTTTGACCTTCCTTGGCTAAGGGATGCGTCACTTCATCCTCGGACTTCATATAGTTTCTCTCTGTGTCTTCACATCACCTTCTCTCTGTGCACATTTGTCTCTGTGTCCAAATTTTCCTTTGTTTATAAGGACGCCAGTCATATAGGGTTAGGACCCACACTAATGAGCCCATTTTAACTTGATGAGGTCTATAAAGATCCTACTCAAAAATAAAATCACATTCTGAGGTCCCAAGGGTTAAGACCTCTGTGTGTTTTTTTGTGGGGTGGGCGGCACATAGTTCAACCAAGTGGCACAGTTACATTTTTTAACACAGCCTCCTGGATAGGCACCAATGTCCACTGCATCTCTGGTAGGAGGATCTGGGGTGTCTAAATGTGGGGATAGTCCATCCTCCCCTCTTGCCCCTCCCAGGCCTAGGACACGTGGCCCATGGTCAGCTCTCTTAGGAAGCTGTTTTCTCTGTGTATCACAGAGCAAAGCCAGACCTCAAAACTTCATTGAAATTCAGCAATACATACTCCTCTATCTCCGCAGAAACCTCATGAAAATGGTGCTGAATAATTGGTTTTAAAGAAGTATCATCTTGAAGCAGGTCTAGTATGTCTAGAGAGAAGGCTGTGAACCTGAAACCAGTGGGCAGTGACTTTTTTTTCAACTAAAGAAAAAGCTGGTGATAAATATTAACAATATAGAAAAAGTTCCAGAAACCAGGCCAGCAAAACCTAAGCAGGAATGTCATGGACGGCTTCTTATAAATGCTTCGTGTTGTTGTTAATCCCAGTTTTAATTTCTAGCCTTATTAAAGACTTAAGGCTTTATCTCCATTTCTTTCCCCTGGAAAACTAGATGCACATAATGATCTTTATTTCTGTCATTTTCTCAGTGGTCACAGGGTCTATGCTGCTTAAGTTTTTTTATTTCCACGTGGATTAATGAGGGCTGTGTGGCTCTGTCTTTGTCCCCTGATGAGTCCCAGGGACAAGTATCTGTGGGATTCAACATTGCTTCTCAAAGCAAGATTTTCACCTTGTGGATAAATGCCACAGTGGAGGGAGGTAAGTACCGGGTGCCAGCTTTGCTGAAACAGGAAGAACAGAATCCACTATAACCTATTTAATGCCCTCCCTCCCCCGCCCCTGATAATTGCATTTATGTCTCAACCAGAGAACTTGTCTGGAAGGCTTTTGCAAGTATAACCCCCAACAGACGGCAGGGAGAGAAGAGCAGTCATAGAAACAGAGTCTTAGAACCAAATATGACCTTAAATCGTTCAATCCAGCCAGCCTTAAACAAAACAAAACAAAATGGAACAAAGTCAAACACCAGAGAGGCTGTGTGCTTTCTAAAGGATACAGCACAGCAATACATAACACCATGAATTAATGGAAGAGAAGATCTGGTCTCAACAATGCCCCATTGACCGTAACCTGAGGACCTAATTGCAACCAAGGGTGAATATTTGTCACCTGCTTTAAAAACATGTGCAAAGTTAGGGGATTAAAATTTCAGATACCTGCCACGGGTGTGTTCTTATGCTGTGAAGGGCTTCACAGCCTTGATGAACGTATTCTTGGTGGGGGATGCTTAACATCAGTATTATTTTTCTTCCCCAACAACAAAAAAAATCTATTTGAGGATGTTCCAAACAGTATAAATAATATGTGACTTATTTTTACACCAAACTTGGAGCATTTGAACAGAGAAGTAGTAAAGGAATTACTTTTAAAAGTACATCATCAGTAAGGAATAATCGTATATTCATGCTTTTGGAATGAAACGAAATATGAATGTTTTAAGAGCTTTGTTCTGGTTATTCGTGATGTATTGGCCACAGTTACAAGTATTCAGAATTTAGATGACTGCCCTACCTTTCTTGTTCTCCTGAGCTAATGGGGATTAGGGGGTTGCCATGGTCCAGTAGGAACTATGGAGTTTCTAGGAGAAAAGGGGTGTTCCCCCATGTAAGGAGTCAGCGATATCTTCAGGGAATTCCCGTAAGGACAAAAAGGACAGTGGTGATATGAAAATTAGAATTTTATTAAAAAAAAGAGGGTAACATTGGAAATATGAATTAGGACATAGAATTGCAAATGGATATTTAACAAATAGGAAAAGTGTTTGGTACAACGAGGGCAACTTAGATTTCGGACCAGATTTGGAGTAAGAAGATGGAATGTTGGGAGTAAAAGGCGAAGCAGAAATAAGTGGATGGGTCCTGACCGTAGAGAGACACAGTAACAGTGGCACTGGAGGCTTATGAAGACTTGTGCGATGTGCAGTTTGAAGGTGTGTGACATCTTTGGCCTCTCAAATCTCCATTTTCGGTTGACAGTTGCACACAACTGGAGCCTAGCAGTCAAGAACTTGAGCTTCAGCTTCAGATAAACCTGGCTCAAATCACACTCCACTTTTGGTTACATGTGTGGCTTTGGACAAGTCGCTTAACTTTTCTAAATGCCTTTTTGTCCCAGCTATAACATGGGGCTGATCACATGCACCCTATAGAGTTGTAAGATTTCATGGGATGCTAGATATGAAGCACTTTGCACTGTGTCTGGCACTTAGTAATTGCTCAGAAATTGATGGCAATTATTACTAATTATTACTAATAAGAACAAATGTTCTTTCAAATTGCTTCAAAGCAAATGCAGTAATTTTCACATCATTGACTTTTTTCAAAGATTATCATTGTGTTACCAGAAAGGGGTTTCTGGATCTCACGCAAGACAGAATTTGAGGCAAATCCAGAGTAAAGTGAAAGCAAGTTCATTAAGAAAGTAAAGGAATAAAGAATGGCTACTCCATAAGCAGAGCGGTCCTGAGGGCTCCTGGTTGTTTTTCTCAATGAAAAATCAGAAGACTTTGCATTAAAGCATGTCAGTGACATAGATAGCCTCAAATAATCACAAAGAATTTACAAAGCTGTACAACTCCAGTTTCAGTTAGCTTAGTGGAATCACACTCTTGCTCTCTTTTCTGTCTAATGGGCATTTCCTTCTGAGATAACAGTTCTGCTTCCCACGTGTTGCTGCTACTGGATGCTTGATGGCTGTGAGTCTCAGGCAGGAGGGACGGAGGGCTTTGGTGTGTGTCTGGGTGAGCACAAATTACCTCGATGCTGACGTGGTAGGTGTCTCCCGGAAAGAACACTCTTTAACTGACTTAATGTTATTTTCACCTGGATAAAAATTTTAAATTTTTATACTATTTGTATTTTCTTTCCTTCTTTCTTCTTTCTCTTTCCTGTCTTCTTTCTTTCTTCCTCTTCTTTTTTTCTTTCGTTCTTTCTCTTTCTTTCTCTCCCTCCTTCCTTCTTAACTTCCTTCCTTTCCTTCTTTCTTTCTTTCTTTCTTTCTTTCTTTCTTTCTTTCTTTCTTTCTTTCTTTCTTTCTTTCTTTCGCTTTCTTTTCCTCTTTCTTTCTTTCCTTCTTTCTTTCCCTCCCTCCTGTCTGTCTGTCTGTCTGTCTTTCTTTCTTTCTTTCTTTCTTTCTTTCTTTCTTTCTTTCTTTCTTTCTTTCTTTCTTTCTTTCTTTCTATCTTTCTTTCTTTCTTTTTCTTTCTCTTTCTTTCCTTCTCTCCTTCTTTCTTTCTTTTTCCTTCTTTCTTCCTTCTCTCTCTCTCTCTCTCCCTCTGTCTCTTTCTCTCTCTCTCTTTCTTTCTTCCTTTCATTGGTCTTGTTCTGTCACCCAGGCTGTAGTACAATGGTGCAATCCTAGCTCACTGCAGCCTCAGACTCTTGGGGCTCAAATGATCCTGTCACCTCAGCCTCCTGAGTAACTGGAACTACGGGTTTACGCTATCACACCCGACTAATTTTAAAAGTTTTTGTAGAGATGGGATCTCACTATGTTGCCTAGGCTAGTCTTGAACTCTTGGCCTCAAGCAATCCTCCTGCCTCAGCCTCTCAAAGTGCTGGGATTACAGCCACTCTGCCTGGACCATTTTTTTTTCTTTAGGGAGCTAGGGGTGAGTGTTTTGCATTTTCCTTTCCTCTCCTCTACTGTCAGCCTGGCTTCTGTTAGCCCTGCTGCGTCTGGAGGACCAGGAAATCCCAGCCTAGAAGACTACCTAGAAGCTCCTTCTTGACTAGAGAGGAGGACTGAGAACATCATAGCAAAGGGCTCCTGTTCTGAGCATAAGCAGAACCCGCCTTAGACCTAACTTCCTGCTCTTCCTCTATGACAGCCTCGAGGTCTTTAGGAAAAGCGTGACTCTGGAGCAGAGCCCTGGAGCCCTGGTGGCAGGTGGATGAATCTGCTCCCCACCTGGATGCTGCTAGTCCTTTCTCCAGGCTCCGTGACTGAAAAGTTTTACTTGGCAAAAGCTACTTCTGCTCAGAACTCTAGAAATCAGATCTTGGCCCACCCCTTTCAGGTAAGGATCTTCTTAAAATTGATGCTTGACCCAACTAAATTTATTACACTCTAATCCCTCTTGACCTTGTAAAATCATATGTATATATTTTGAGATGAAGTCTTGCTCTGTTGCCCAGGCTGGAGTGCAGTGGTGTGATCTCAGCTCACTGCAACCTCTGCTTCCTAGGTTCAAGTGATTCTCCTGCCTCAGCCTCCCAAGTAGCTGGGACTTACAGGCACACACCATCACACCTGGCTAATTTTTGTATTTTTAATAGAGATGGGGTTTCACCATGTTGCCCAGACTGGTTTCGAACTCCTGAGCTCAAGTGATCTACCCACTTCAGCCTCCCGACGTGCTGGGATTACAAATGTTAGCCACTACCCCTGGCCCATATATAGCTACTGTAGAGTTCAAATTCTGTTTCTTGCATTTCCTGGCTGTATGACCTTGTGCAAGTTACTTAACATCTATGTGCCTCATTTTCCTCATCTGCAAAATTGCCTCTTCTTGGTGTTAGCATGAGGATTAAATAACAAAATGAAGTCTAAAGTTAGTGTCATTGGAACAAGATAAATCAAGTTCCCATATTCATGGTTTACTAAGTATTAATTGAGGGGAAGGATGTTAATTCACTGTATGGTCAGTAATTCCTTTGATGGGTCAGTAATCAACGCATAAGTCCACCTTTATCTGGTTGGAAACAGTGTTGGTGATAGTGGGGAGGGGTCATTTATACAATGAGATATGTACTCATGTGACTCGTCACTGTTCTACCACATAGCCATAGAGGAGGCAGATTTTAGGCTAGAACTATGAGAGGAGTTAGGATGGAAAATTGGAAAGTGATTCCAGGGGACAGCCTAGAATAGATACAGACTTTCAAAAATTGAGATTTAAATATGTCAGCAACATTGCTTGTTAATTAACTTGTTCAACAAACATTGAGTGTCATATCCTACCTTCTGGTCCCTTCAAAAGGAGTCAAATTCAGCCCTCATCCTCAAGGGGAACTTAGATCAAGCCAACTTGTTGATTTTTAAATTGTATTTGATAATGCATTGGACTTCGCTAAATTCTAGAGAATATTTACAAAATAAAATGCGTGTCTAGTCATGTAAAATGAGAGACGTGTAAGAATAACCGGGTGTATTAGTTCATTCTCATGCTGCTATAAAGAACTGCCTGAGATTGGGTAATATATAAAGGAAAGAGATTTAATTAACTCACAGTTCTGCATGGCTGGGGAAGCCTCAGGAACCTTATAATCATGGTGGAAGAGGAAGCAAACATATTCTTCTTCACATTATAACAGGAAGGGTAAGTGCTGGGCAAAAGGGGGAAAAGCCCCATATAAAACCATCAGATCTTGTGAGAACTCATTTACTACCACAAGAATAGCAGCATGAGGGTAACCACCATGATTCAATTACCTCCCACTGGGTCCCTCCCATGAAATGTGGGGATTATGGGAACTACAATTCAAGATGAGATTTGGGTGGGGACACAGCCAAACCATATCACTGGGAGTGAATAGAGTTTGTTGAGACAAACTAAAGAGTAATTTGTTTTGTTGAAATGAGTGCAACTCATTGGTATTATACTGTGTTCTGGGATCCAGGAGCCCAGTGTTTAGAACTTCCTCCAACCAAGACCACTTCATTATTCTAGCAGACTCACTGACCCTTTCTTATGTACAGTTTTCACTACTTTCCCAGACCCCTTGTGTTTAGATCGGGCAAAAAAACTGGTTTTAACCAAAGTATATGCACCCTGACCAAACTTAGACAATTGGTGTCTGCTTTCCACAGGCTCTTTCTATTTCACAGCAACCTTGCAGGCCATGTGTTAAAAATGGTGCTATACAAGATGAAAGGAATCTGGGATCCTGAGTTACTGCTTGGGAGGGAACTTCTCAATCTGAAATGGATTGTGGTACAAGCAGAAATAAACCTGTAGTGTGTTAAGCCACAGAGGTTTGGGGGATGTTTGTTACTGCAGCTTGTGTAATTTACCCTGACAAATGTATTCTGTTACCATCCTTGCCAGGACGTATCTGTTCTTTCTATCCCTAATGCTACCTCTGGGTTTTAGTGGGGAAGAGGTCTCAAGGAAAGGGATTCTGTGTATGAACACTGACATTTCTTCTTCCTATACATAGTTGAACATTGGAGAGGTTATGTTTATTTAGAAAAGTTTTCACAAATCCTTTGTCATGAAGATTTCAGGGAAAGGTGACCATGAACTGTGTTAAGGTGACTTTTTACACACCAATTAAATAACCGGATTCAATGATTGCAGGGCATGAAGAGAAACGACAACAGCCGTGGGTGTTCTGATCTGAGTAGCTTGTCAGTGCCTATTAGCTCCTTTGCTGCATGTAGATACAAATGACCAATCTTATGCTTTGTTGTTTTTTTACCCTCTCAAGCTAGATTTTCTTTCCTCAAGAAAATGGGAAAATGTCACTGGTCACAACCTCTAAGCCCTATAAGTTTATGTCTTTATTTTATGTTCTGGAGAGAAAAAAATTCACAATCAGAGAGAAATGTAATTTTTTCTGTTGCTAATAAGCTACGTATGTGCAAAAGGTTAGTTTTGGAATTTCTTTCAAAGATCCTGTGATGCAAAGTAAAATATTTGGTAAACTATAATGAGGTAATTGTGAGAAATGAGACATTAAAGTGGGCTTGGAGCCTTTTATATATTTCAAGTTTAAAAACAATTTGGTGTCTCCATCATTAAAACTAAACTTTCACCTGCTACAAATTTCCTTCTTTGCTCCAAAGACTATTGTTTGTTTGAACAGGGTGGAAAGGAGGCTGTCAGAGGCCTTTTACACACTGCAAATGAGAGCAGAAATCAGTGGGGCCACAAGTGTCAATGAGAGAATGGCTGCTGATCAGAGTGCGGACTTGGCCACAGAAACTTTATCTTGAATTTTAAAAGTTTTTCAGTTGGTTATTGGTGGTTGCAATAAAATAAATTACTTCTAAAATATAAATATTGAGTGAGTCATAATGTCTTAAATGATTATGACCACACTTTGCAGACCTTGTGCTGTAACTTAAACTTGACATTTAAGCAATCAGCCTGCATTTAGAATTTCTAAATCTTAATATGTATTACTGCACACACGTTTTAAAAAACATATAGATGAATACATAGCATTTATACCAATACACATAAACACATATTTCTTTTAAAAGATAGGCAAATACTGTCATTTATTCACTGGTCAACTCATGGAAGTCATGCTTATTAATCAACTATTCATGGATCTAACATTTTATGCATTAATCTATCACACAGCTTTCCCATTGGATAATAACTCATTTTATCTTCAGGACAACTCTGCATGTCAGGGATTAGTATCCTCATTTTCTTTTCTTTCTTTCTTTCTTCTTTTTTTTTTTTGAGATGGAGTCTTGCTCTGTTGCCAGGCTGGAGTGCAGTGGCGCTATCTCGGCTCACTGCAACTTCCAACTCCTTGGATCAGGTAATTCTCCTGCCTCAGCTTCCCAAGTAGCTTGGATCACAGGGATGTGCCACCAAGCCCAGCTATTTCTTTTGTGTTTTTGGTAGAGACGGGGTTTCACCATGTTGGCCAGGATGGTCTCGATCTCCTGACCTCATGATCTGCCTGTCTCGGCCTCCCAAAGTGCTGGGATTACAGGCCTGAGCCATTGTGTCTGGCCATCCTCATTTTCTAGATGAGGAAACTGAGGCTTAGCGAATGACATTATTACTGAGACAAATGTTTGAGCCAGGGTGGTGCTTGGGAAGACTATGAGCCTCTGAAGAAGGCAAATAAAATAAGGGGGTGAGTTATTGTGAATATATGAACTACTCTAAAAAGATAAGAAATGTCACTCTCCCACTCAAAGTGGGGGAACTGGTTGAGTGCAGGACCCTGAAATGTGGAAAGGCATTTAATATAGGGAATGATGCTTATAAGAGCGTTTGAAGGGCTGGGGCAGCAGGCAGAGGGCATCCCCTATAACCATTAACCAATAACTCCCCACTCTTCCTCTTCCAAGCCACTGGTAGCCTCTAACCTACTTTCTCTCTCTAGAAACTTGCCTGTTCTAAATATTTCATTCAAGTGGAATAATACAATTATACAACATTTGTCCTTTTGTGCCCAGCTTATTTCACTTTGTGTAATATTTTCAACATATTACATGTTGTAGCATGCACAGAACTTTATTTCTTTCCATGTCTGAATAATATTCCACTGTATGGATATGCCACATTTTCTTTATTAGTTCATCTGTTGATGGATGCTTGGGTTGTTTCCATGGGATTGCCTTTTGATATGACACATGCCGTCCTCAGATCTACCTCCCTCCCTTCCTCTTCCTCAAAGCTGCTCAACCAGAGGCTTGGGTAACAATTGGCCACACCCAGCTAATCTAAGTCTGTTCTGTCCTCCATTCAGATGGGAGCCCACCCTTCAAGATGGCCATATAGAAAATAAAACCATTGTCCTGAGAGACCAACTTTCTTGCAATTTGGCACCCACTATAAATCCTCATGGGCTATATTCTTCTGAGAGAAACCATCATTTTAAATTTGAAGGTGTGCTATTTATTGTTGTTTTTCAGCTCCAGACTCACCCTTCTAATTTCTGCTCTATGCTATTGGATTGGAGCAGAGGTTTTACAAACCACATATCCACTTTCCCAGCAGGCTCCATGTTAGGCTCTGCCAAGAGGGTGTACTGAAGAGAAGCTAAAAGGTTGAAGTAGAAAAAAGGAACCTGCTCCTTCTTGTTTGCTTCCTGTCCCTCTGTGCATCACCCAAGCATGCTTCTTCACCCCAGCAGCAGCAGTTCCTTCACATAGTAGAAGCTGCACCTAGTGAGCAGTTTTTCCAGCAGTTATAGATCCTACCTCATTGTACCACTCCCCCACCTTGAGAACCAGCTGGCAGGAGCGTCTTCCTCTCAGAACTGAATTTCAGCCCCACAAGGTCCCTCTTATTAGCCCAGAAGCATCATCAGCAGTTGGGCAGGGCGCCTTCCTCTGAGATCTGAGTTTCTGCTCCTCAGAGTCATTAAATTATATATTTTAAAAATACCTCTTCCCTTTGTTTCTGCCAGCGCTAAGAGTAGTGCTGCTTCTGGTAGTTGCTACTTCCGTCTGTGACTTTCCAGTTGACTTTTAAAAAATTGTATCACTAGTTAACAGCTATTTGTATTAAATTCTCACTTTAAGTCCTTGGTTATAGGTGGCTTCTCCCCGTCCTCTCCCAGCCCATACACAATACATGGGCATCGCACACATAGTGCCTGTGCATATGGGATAGGAACATTCCCAATCAAGATAGTGAATATGCTGTGGAGGGCTTTAGAGTGAGGCCGGACCCCATGGATCCAGAAGGTCGTTTTAGTTAAGGAAGGCTGCTATTTCTTCACACTCTCATTACATAATTACTTGTAGAAACCCATGCTTGAGAGAGTTTCTCACTTATTGTAAACAACGTGGATAATGCCTTAAAAAAATCTGTTAACTTCCCAGTTGTCAGGTGACATCTTAAATAGGGGTACTTAAGAACAGGGCATTCAGCAGCAGCTGGTGAGGGCTAAGGAGACAGCTCTCTCAGCCTCGCAGTTTGGGCGGGGCTTGACTTAGAACCCACAGACTTTCCACAGAGCTCCTCCGTGATGGGGCCCTGCATATATAGTTTGATTCCTGGTCTGATTTGAAGGTCCTTGCTATGGGATTACAAGGCAGGTGTTACTTTCTTCACCTCAGGAAGGATTTATAAAGGACTCCTTACACCTAGGTGGTCTGAGAGTCATTCGCAGAGCCTGAGACAGACAGGAGGAAGGGTCAGGTACTGCGGTGCATGGGCCCAGGAGATCTGAGATGGGTCCCTGCCCTGCCGTGTTTGGCTAAAGGACCTTGGATTTCTCACTTCACCACTCTCGACCTTGGCGGCTTGTCTCATCTGGAAATGGAACATGAGAGTGGTCAGAATGAAAATGGAGTCACTAATGTTAAAAACCCAACCTCACAAATAGAGCCAGGGAAAGCCATGAAGAGAGGGTTCTTACGTTTGTATGCCCGATGACACAAATTGTCACAAAGGACTGCAAAATTCACAACCCTGCGCAGAGGCCATTGCAGCCTTACACAAAGAATACTTCTGCAGGAACATCTGTGCAGCAACTGTCTGCCCAACCTTGACTGGTGTCACCCTTGTTATAGATATTTGTAGCCAAGGATAGTTACCTCAAAACAATTATGTGCTCACCTCATTTCCTCCTCTAAAAACCTTTGTGTTCCTTCACCTCCCTGAATATGCATGTAGTTTACTGTGGCATGTGTACTCTCATTGCAATGCTCTGTTCCCAAATCACTATCTTATTCTTTTACAGAGCCTCCCTCTGTTTGTTATCTAGGTTGACTGGAAAGTGGTCTCAACTATTCCCACAGTCCGTCCTCATCCATGAGTCTTTGATAATCTTCTTTGGAGAGATGCTCAGAGCTCAATAAGCCCAAATAGTCCTTTATCACTCAGGGTACAGCAAGCAACAGACAGCATGCTCAAATTGTGTTACTTGAGGAAAGTGTAATAAACGGACCCTTTTCAATGATGTGGGCAGGTTACAGGGCAGCCACAGGGAGTACTGTGGTGTTTCTGGGCTAGTAATCATGGTGGGCACTTACCCCCTTCAGGCCTAAGAGCACAGGAGCCTGAGGCACAGAGGGCTGGGGTTGGAGGGATTTGACCAGCCTGTAGTGACCCCAGAGAAGGATCAGGAGAGCACATGAACTGACCTCATATTTCTATCCCCGTCTCCTCTCCAACCCATGACGTCCCCATTGACTGGAGACAACCAGAAGTCGGAGAGGACGGGAGCCCACTGATGTGGCCCTTTGAGGTCAGACTTGTGGGCATAGAGCAGGGTGGAAGCAGGGCTGGAGGGGCAAACAAGAGACATCCAGCACAGGGTACCCTTCATCCCCCAGTGTTTATGGTTGTCCTTTACCCAGGTTATAAATTTGTGTCCCCAACAAGGAGAAAGTCATACAAAGTCCCATCAGTTACTGTACCATTGTGGGGTGATATCAATTCAGCCAGCTCCCACTTAAAACCTAAAATACTAACCACCTTCATTCAAGGTAATGAGGGAAAAGGGAAAGGAATGATTGATGTGTATAACCACCATGGTTCCTGATGGAGCAGGTTACAAGTCCAAGTAGGCTATCACAGCTGCCTTCTTCCTACTACCCTTCTAGAGTTCCCCTTGTCTTATGCCAGTTTCGGTTAGCCTGAGTTCTTTAACTAGAGGACTGAGCTAAGCTTTCATTCTGGAAGCATCTGTGTCCTTGGAGATCTTTTCTCCATTGTCTAAGCCTACTGGGCAAGGAAGTACTAAGAAACTTCCCAGTGTATCTCTGGGGATCCACACATAGAACTCCATTCACCCATTAGGTAACTTGCTCCTTGGTTATTGGGATCAATTACTGTGTTCAACACAGTGACCCCTTCTCTGCTTGCTGATTAAGCAGCAGGAAGATTTCTCCCCAAAAGCCATGACTTGGAAAGCATGTTCCCCTTGGACATTGTATCAGTCAGGGTTCCAGCAAAAAACAAAACAAACAAACACAGAACAAGTAGCATATATACATCAAGAGATATATTGCAAGGAATTGGCTTACGAGGTTGTGGCAGCCACCTAGGCAAGTCTAAAATCCAGATGGTAGGTCATCAGGAAGGGCCACCTGGAACTCTAGGGCAGGAGTTGATGCTGCAGGTCAAAGGCAGACTTTCTTCCTCAAGGAAGCCTCAGCTCTGCTTTTAAGGCCTACTGATTGGAAATCTCCACCCAGAGTGTAGAGGACAATCTTCATTCCTTGAAGCTAGTGATTGTAGATGGCAATCACATCTGCAGAATAGCTTCACAGCAACATCCAGATTCGTACTTGATTGAATAACTGGGTATTATAGCCTTGCCAAGTTGATACTTCAAACTGACCATTACGGGCACTAAGACCTCCACATCTCCCAGTCCAAGAAGATAGGGATGGGATGCAAACACTCCTCCAAAGAGTTTCACAACATGATAGTGAGAGCGACACTCATTTCCCCTACTCGCCCCCCAGTCCCGTGCATTCTTACTAAAGGGAAGACGGCACCAAACCTTAGATCTCTTTAAGGACACATGGGACAGAGGTAGACAGCTCTCTGACCTCCCAGCATGTTGTCTCCCACCTAGAACTATACCTGAGCCATCCTCAGGCCACTCCACTCTTTATTAAGTTTCTGGGTGATGTGGCCCTTTGGGTTAATTTGGGTATGAGTTCATTGCCACACTTCCTTTGCCCTAAAATATGTCACCCGGTCAGAGGTGATAGTGTAGGATACTATGGCAATGGTGGAAGCATTCTGCAAGTGCGGGAACAGTGGTGCTGATCAAAGCATTATGAATAGGCATGTTATTCCATTTTGTGTTGCCATAAAGGAATACTTGAGGCTGGGTAATTTATTTTTAAAAAGAGGTTTATTTGGCTCATGGTTCTGCAGACTGTACAAGAGGCATGGCACCAGCATCTGCTTCTTGTGAGGCCTTAGGAAGCTTTTACTCATGGTAAAAGGTGAAAGTGAGCCAGTACGTCACAGGCTGGGAAAGAGGGAGAGAGAGAGAGGGAGAGGGGGAACGGGGGGTGGAGGGGGGAGAGAGAGAGAGAGAGAGAGAGAGAGAGAGAGAGAGAGAGGGAATGATGCTAGGCTCTTTCAAACAATCAGATCTCATGTGAACTAAAGGAACAAGAGTGCACTCCTTACCTCAGGGAGGGCACCAAACCATTCACAAGGATCTGCCTCATGACCAAAACACCTCCCACTAGGCCCCACCTTCAACATTGGGATCACATTTTAACATGAGATTTGGAGGGGACAAATATCCAAACTATGTCAATAGGGAAGGCAAATCTCTATCAGGGATATATCTATCTCTGTGAAGAAAAAGTTCTACCCCCTTCATGGTGGAAGGGCTCTGTGGGGGTTACTTTCATGTGTCAGCGTGCCTGGGACATGGTGGCCAATTGTTTGGTCAAGCACCAGTCTAGATGTTCCAATAAGGATATATTTTAGATATGACTAATATTTAAATCCATGGACTTTGATTAAGGCAGATTCTTCTCCGTGAGGCATGTTGGCTTCATTCAGTCCACTGAAGGCCTTAAGAGTAAAGACTGACGTTTCCTGAGGAAGAAGGAGTTTCCAGCCTGCTGCCCTGTGGAATTCATACTCAATACCACAGCATCAACTCTTACATAGGTTCAGATTTTGGACTTGCCAGTTTCCACAGTTGCATGAGCCACTTCCTTAAAATAAATCTCTGTCTTTCTCTTCTATTGGTTAAGTTTCTCTGGAGAACTCTGATTAATACAGGGTTCAGTATAAATCAACTTGCTGGTACCCCTGGGAAATAGTAACAGCTTAGAGGCTCAGATATAGTCTCTGCTGTTGACAAGTTGGAAACTCATCAATAGCTGTAGCTGAATCAGCCCTGGTGAGGAAAAGTTCATAGTGATGAACCCATTTATAAACCTCCACCCCTGCCATATGGCCACTTTGTGTCTCAGCCCATTGAGTGAGCAACATGGTTAGTCAGCCTCTACAGGACAGGTTAACTTAACCACCTCAATTATTCTGCTCAAGCTGCTGTAGCAAGATACCAAGACTGGTTAGCTTAAACCATAGACATTTAGTTTCTCTCAGTTCTGGAGACTGGAAGTCCAAGATCAAGGTGCCAGCAAGGTTAATTTCTGGTGAGGACTCTATTTGTGACTTGCCGACAGGTACCTTCTTTCCTGTGTCCTCACTTAGCCACTTTTCTGTGTGTGCAGAGAAAGAGCTCTCTGGTGTCTTTTCCTTTTCTTATCAGGACACCAGTCCTACTGGATTAGGGCCACACTCTTATGACCTCATTTAATCTTAATTATCTCCTTTAAGGCCCTATCCCAAATATAGTCACTTTGAAGGGTTAGGGCTTCAATATATGAATTTAGGGGGCGGGGTTAGACACAATTCAGTCCATTACACACCTGATTTTTGAGAACCTCCTCCACAGTGAATGCCCTGTAGTGAAGAAGGCATGAATATCCTTATACTCTCTGCTCACACTTTTTTTTTTTTTTTAGATGGTGTCTCACTCTCTCCCCAGGCTGGAGTGCAGTGGTGCGATCTCGGCTCACTGCAGCCTCCACCTTCCGATTCAAGTGATTCTTCTGCCTCAGCCTCCCGAGTAACTGGGACTACAGGTGCATGCCACCATTCTCAGCTAATTTTTGTATTTTTGGTAGAGACAGGGTTTCAGCATGTTGGCCAAGACGGTCTCGATCTCTTGACCTCGTGATCTGCCTGCCTTGGCCTCCCAAAGTGCTGGGATAACAGCCATGACTCCATGCCCATTCTAAGAGATCCATCCACATACTCCCAGACCTCCTTATCATCAATTTTCGAGTCTTGTTCCAAGTCACTGACTGGCTGACCAATCCATCAGTCACTCACCATGGATTGGACTGGATTTACAACTCTGGCCACCTTTCCTGACTGCTTTTTGGATCTGCATAGATGTCAGCACCTCATCCCAGCCTTCCTCACCTCTTGATTTTCAAGCTTTCTGGCCTCAGCTATGACCTCAGCTCAGATGTTGAATTTAAGTGTAAGCTTGCAGAGCAAAAGAAACTAATAAGGATTCCCTGAGTAACAATGAGTGAACAGGCAGGAGCCCAGAAGTGGGCTTGCAGACGGCTACCTTCTTTGCTGTGTCCTCACTTACCCCCATAAATGTTTAGAATCACAAGAGGATCAAAGTCTCTTTACACTTTGCCCTCAACTTGAACTTTATTTCATGCCAGCACTGTTCATAATTTGAGTAATAACACATCACAGTGTGCCACGGATTACCTGTGTGCCTTTTCCCCTTGGCAAGACAGATATTACTGGACAATGCAAATAGATGAGCAGCTAGTGGCCTGCTGGTAAGTGTTGAACGATTGATTCTTAAAGAGAAAGGAGGAAGGTAAGAAAGGAAAGGAGGGAGAAAGGGAGGGAGGGGGGAAACAAAGAAAGAAACAAAAAAGAGAAAAGAAAGAAGCCCTAATTTGTAGCATTTGCAAATTTCTACGGTATAAATATTCCCACTATGGCTGATTTCAATCTACCAACATAATTTCACTCAACACGTAGTTGGAAAGAGATGTACACAATCAGCTCTTGTGAGCCAGTCATAGTTGGCTCCAGCACACCACGTGGCTATCTCAGTCTTCAAATTCAGTTCTGAGGGTCTGTTTCCTGGGGCTACTCCTGGAACCCGCTATTGTATCAGTCAGGGACCTAGCAACAAATAGATGGTCCATTAATAGGGAGTAATTTAAGAAAATTTTAACCAAGTAATTACTTACAAATAGTATTTTGTAATTATTTATCAGTTAATTTAATAATTATTCCTTATAATTAGTAATATATACAATGTATAATATATACATTATATATTTATTATGATTAATAATTATAGAAATATACTTTTATATTATATTGCATATAATATATAGATGTGTAAAATATTTAATATATAAATTGCATATTATATAAAAATTGATATTTATAAATAATATATAAATTAATTATATTTTTAATGTATAAGTATGCATTTATAAATTTATATAAATTACTTATAATTTATATACTTTATTATCTTATTAATTATATAATTACATTATTAATTTCCTAATTACACTTATATAATTATTTATAGTTATATTTATTATAATATATAATATAATTATGTATTATATATTATAATTATATATTTATATATATTATATATAAATAAATATATTGTATATATTTTTATATATATTGTATATAATATATTTATTACATATAAATATATTATATATTATATATTATATATATTATAAATATATATAATAAATATATTTATATATATTAAATATATAATATAATTATATAATTATATATTTATATATTATATATATTATATAAATATATAATTATATAATATAATTATAAATTTATATATTATATATATTATATAAATATATAATTATATAATATAATTATAAATTTATATATAATATATATTATATAAATATATAATTATATTATATAATTATAATATATAATACATATATGTTTTTATTTAAAAATTATATATAATTATATTTTATCTATATATGGAAATATTTTATATATTAATATTATTACATATAAATAATATAATTATAATGAAAATATATGAAAATATAAATAATAAATAATTAGTCACTTAATAATTATTTAATTATTATTTAGAAGTTAAGAGTGGGTAGAGTCTAGAGAAACCACAAAGGACAGTGAAGGTTTCTTGGGCTAGTAAGAGCAGGGCTCTGTTACAATCCCTGGGCCTGAAGTGCAGAGGGAAAGAGCAGTTACTGGAACACAGCGACAGAGAGAAATCCACGTGACAGGTCCTGGGTGCTTTGGTCAACGGATGAAGCCGGCCTATATCAATTCCTTAGGGAGGAAGCTGTAATTTCTTTTCCTCCTGCCCTCCAAACCCACAATTGTTCCTCATTGGTAGGGTGACCAATGGTCTCAGATTGCCTGGGATTACCCTGGTTTTAGCACTGAAAGTCCTAATCCCGGAAAATCAATTTGGTGATATGCACAGAAGCTTGGGGGAAATGTGTAAAAACCATATGGTGGCCCCAAAAATAGGGGCTGAATGCAATACTGTTTTGTCTGTAAGTGGGTACAGTGCAGATGATCCACCTTCCATAACCCGTGTTGCTGTTTCTCCCCTGACTGCTCAGGTTGGGAACCACAGCTTGTCGTTCAGAATAGTGGACCATCCACTGTTACATCATTCCCAAGGTTGCATCTAAGTGTGCGTCACAAGTGCATTGCAAAATCATGGGCATTAACAGTCTGTCTTTGACTTGACCTGTGAACTGACTGTTGTCCTTTGTATCAAAGTAGTGCTCATTTAACTTTTAGCAGTTGTAAATATTGTGGCCATATTTTCTAAGAGTTCAGATAATTTAAAAAGATAGTGATTACAATACCAATGTTGGCATAAACCCAGGCATCACTGGAAAAGAAGGCTAACCAACTGTGTTATCTTAATGACATATGGAAGGACATGTACAACTGGATTAGAGAGGTAAATAATCAAAACAGAGCACACTGCTCAATATGCAGAAAAGAGTTTTGAACTGGGCACAGTGGAGAAGGGGATGTGAAAGTGCATGTAGAGACGACATCTCATAATTCTAAGATGAGACCAATATCCCTAAGTCAATCAAAAGACACCTACCAAAAAATGTCCAGTCAAAAATAGCAGCTGCTGCATTAGCTCAGTCATACCACACAAATGAACACGCTTTATCAAATCACTCTTTTGATCATTTTATAAGATTCAGTAAGGCTACATTTCCTGATTCAGAGGTTATAACTGAAATGTCTTGCAAGCAAACAAAAGAGATGAATAAAAACAATAAGAGATGTGTTGGTCCCTTACATGGTAGAACAGATCTTTTCCTATCTTTCCCACAATCATGCTTTCTGCAGCACTGAATCATGGTAACAACAATAAGAAAACCATTCTCCCTTGCTCTCAGGTGCTCTGATTTGAGAAATGGAGTTTGAAATTGTTTTGATTTCTATAAAGAGTTTATAAACTCTTATAAACTCAGAAAATGTAAACCAAAAGATTACTGATACCTTATCCTAATAAAAACTAGACATTCATACCTCTAACCCCAGTGCCTTCGGAGGCTAAGGTGGGAATCTTGCTTGAGGCCAGGAGTTCAAGACCAGCCTGGGCAACATGGTGAGACCCTGTGTATTAGTCTGCTTTCATGCTGCTGTTAAGATATATCTGAGACTGGGCAATTTACAAAAGAAAGAGGTTTAATGAACTTACAGTTCCACATTGCTGGGGAGGCCTCACGATCATGGCAGAAGGTGAAAGCCATGTCTTACATGGTGGCAAGCAAGAGAAAAGAGATTGTGCAGGGAAGCACCCCTTTGTAAAACCATCAGCTCTCATGAGACTTATTCACTATCACAAGAACAGCACAGGAAAGACCTGTCCCCATGATTCAATTACCTCCCACCTGGTCCCTCCCACAACACATGGGAATTCAAGAAGAGATTTGAGTGAGGACATGACCAAACCATATCACCCCCCATCACTACAAAAATATATATACAAATACATTAAAAGAATAAAAATAAAAACTAGACTTTGTTAATCTACTTACAGATATGACTAAGAATGCAAAGGTAAATTTTGGCAAATTCTTTTCAGTCTATAAACTTCTTACCAATGAAAATGGAAAAATCTTATCTGCTAATTGTCATATATTTAGGGGGTGTGATTTGCTTATCTGGGATATTGATGATTTCATAATGAAAGCTTTTGGTCAACTTTCATTTCTTTCAAAATGTGTAGAAACAATGAGACTTTTGCCCTTGTAGAAATGGTAGGAGATAGTCTCCTTAGACACATGCCTAGAAGGTGGCTATTTTGTTGGTCTGTTGCAAAGTCACATTTTCAAAGTTTGGGATAAGAAGGATGTCCCTGTTTAATTGGGAAATACACTGAGGCTGATAATGGAGACAAGGATTACAGCAAAACAGAACTTATATGCCCTTTCTTCAAAACTGGTGGTCTTTGAAGAGCCCCTAAGGAGCATAGAAAAGGATGGGCAGACTGGACTTCAGTTGTTTGATGTTATGTGAACATTATGAAAAAACTCATTTAAAAAAAAGGACTTAGCAGATGAGGAAAATAAGGCTTAGATTCATTCCAAAAAAGTGATACTTTAAAAAATAATAATAAAGCAGGTTTAAAACTATAAAAAACAGAAAATGGCAACAGAGCTTTCTCAATTTCTCTACTAAATCAGTAGTTTATTTGTAATCCAATTTAAGATTTTAAAAATTAAAATGATCTCTGTGTTTTAATACCATTTTCCATGAGAAACAAAGGTTTAACTTATAATGCCATCCAATGTACTTCAGGCTATGTAAAATAATGGCCATTTTGGACATGACTAACTCATATAACTAATTTATTAGTACAAAGGATCTCACTGCGAAATGTCTGGTTTACCAAAACAAGTCTTTAGATACAAAGTGGATGGACAATCTTGGAGAGCTGCAAACTAATTCTTGCATGTCTAAAAACTTGTTCTTGCTAGTGTATTACATGGCAAAATTTTAAAAGGATTTCACAGAATGTATGTGTTTACTATACATTATTATTACCCTTTCTCCAGAGAAACAGAATCAATAAAAAAATCTACATTTTATTATCTATCATCTATCTATCCATCCATCCATCTATCTATCTATCTATCTATCTATCTATCTATCTATCTATCCATCCATCCACTGAGAAATTTATTTGAAGGAATTGGTCCACACAATTGGGGCTGCAAGGCTGAGATCCACAGAGCAGGTGTCAGGCTGGAGACTCAAGGAAGAGTAGATGTTGCAAACCTGAGTCCAAAATCTGCTAGAAACTCAGGCAGGGTTTCTATATTGCAGTCTGGAGACAGAATTCCTTCTTCCCTGGGAGACCTCAGTCTTTGCTCTGAAGGCCTTTGACTGTTTAGAAAAAGCCCATCCACGTTAAGGAAGGTCATCTGCTTTACTTAAAGTGTACTGATTTATGTGTTAATCACATCTATAACATACCTTCACAGCAACATCTAGAGCAGTGTTTGACCAAACAACTGGGCACCATAGCCTGACCAAGATGACACATAAAATCAACCTTAATTCCAATAAGGGCTCCACATTAAAATGCTTTTATTGAGAACATTGCTAGCTCAATGTCATAACCTTGGGCTGACACCAGGGCTCAGTGTAATGTGGGCTTGATAAGAGGACAGCTGTGACTGGGTGCCCCCCAAAGTGCTGGGATTACAAGCACGAGTCACCATACCCAGCCTGATTTATAGTCTTATATGACCCTGTCCCAGGTTGATTCTGTAAATAGTTGCTCATTCTGCTATTGGTCAGGTATAGCCAGGAGCCAGAGGGTAGGGAACCTGTTGCTATAATCCATGCAGATAAAGGACACAGAACAGAGCACAGGTGAGTGAAGAATGGGTTTGGAGAAGCAAACGGCAGCCCTCTGAGTTGCTGGCTTGTTGTTGGCATTAATGTGATCTCAGTGGTCCAAGACCACCAACAGCACAGTGACACTGACAGTGCAACAGGGAAATGGAGAGTGCTGATTTCCAAAAGGTACCAGGGTTTCCCAGGGCTGCTTCCTAATCTCCTTTCAAGAAATGGTAGCACTTCTCATGTCCCAGAGAGCATCAAGTGAGTGTGACTTTTAATTCCTGTGCATATGGTCAAAAGTGTGCAATAATCTTGTGCTTCAGTTTTCTCTTCATCTTATGGCTCAGTTTTCTCTTCATTTGTAAAATGAAAAAAAAAAAGAATACAGACTTGTTGAAGGATTAAGAATAAAACATATAAAGATACTTTGAAAAACGTAACAACTTAATGATTTATTGGCATTTCTCTCTTCTGCCTTTCAGGCCACTAGAGCCCTTTTCAAAAAAATACTATTCTAAAGTTGGATATTTGGTTCTAACCAAGAGATAATAACCATCATAATAATGGCAGACATTAATTGAGGGCTGACTGTGTGCCAGGAGAATCAGTGGGACATGTTTTCCCATGGCTTATCTTCTTTAATCCTCAGAACAACTGCAGGAAGTTATACTACTGATGTTTGTTGCAGACGAGGGAAACAAGGCTTAAAGCATTAAATAACTTGGCCCAAGTTTCCATAACAAATAAGTAATAGATCTGGGATTTGAACCCAGGCAGTCTTTAGACCATGAAGCACTCTGACTTCCTAATCATAGCACTTTGTAAAGCCAAGGTAACAACTAGGTGACTATTTCCTGTAGGGAGATTTTTTTGATAAAATATTGTAGAATGGTCATGAGAAATGTACACAGCAGGGAAAGTTAAACCCCATCAAGATTTATGCTTCGAGCCCCCCATCTGCATCAATGCAGAGTAATGGTAGAGTTTTTAAAAATCACCATGCTGGAAAAAAAAGATAACATCTCTATGGGCTAGAAACTTAAAACGGAAATTAGTTACTGAAGCTAGCAGCCTACTGGGTTGTGAATCTGCAAGCAGTTAAAGGAAGCAGAGAGTTCATTTTCTGCAGGGTGATTGGAAGGCAGAAGAACAGAGCTAGGGAGGAATGTGGCTCCCTCTTATAAGAGAATATAAAATGCATCTATGAACCCCTGCATAACTGAAAATACAAGATGAGAAAAGGCAAATACAGCCTTGCATCCAGCATCTGGCCATTTTACTAAGCGGTTCAGTGACTAGAACTAAAATATCCCCAGTTATCTCTGTAGGACGAACACTCTGAAAGCCCACTGTAAGATGTGATTCTGAACCAGAGACTCTAAGAGGGCACATAGAGACAAGAAACCACTAGAAAGGGAATGGTGAGTACAGAGCCACTTCTACAAAATGAAATAAAACAAAAATAAACTTACACCTATTCAAAAAAAATTAAAAATCAAGAGATGAAATCACTTAAGAGAAAATGAAAACAATGATGTAATCTGAAAATGATTTAAAAAGTCACTATGCTGAATATCTTCTAAGAGTTAAAGGAAAGATGAACAGGATTTCTTTTTTAAAAAAAAGGACAAGAAATTAAGAACTTGAACCAGGCAGAAATGAAAAAAAGAACAGATAGATATGAAAAAGAATCATTTAGAAATCTTGGATTAAAAGGACAAAGCAGCTAATTACTGAAATTTACAAAGCCAGTATATGGAATAAACCCTAGATTGGATGGCTAGAGAGAAAACTGACAAACTGGAAGATCATTGTGGAGGAACTCATCCAGAATATAGCACAGAGTGATAAATTATCCAAATGGCCAACAATAAAAGAACATGTTTGACATCATCAGTCTCAGATTACATTTTTTAGAAACATACATATTGGTTGTGTACACATTGGTTACAAGTCAGTCCTAAAGCAAAATGAAACAGAAATGCTGAAAATGTGGGGATATAAGAAGCTGCTGTGTGTAAAAGCTGAACAAATGCTGTATTAGTCAGGGTTTTCCAGATAAACAGAACTAATATAATGTATACAGAGACAGAAAGAGATTTCATATAAGGAATTGATTCACATGATTATGGAAGCTAAGTTCCAAAATCCTCAGGGTGAGTTGGCAAGCTGGAGAACAAGCAGAGTCCCAGCAGCCTCCAGACCCAGGAAGAGATGATGTTTCAGTTTGCATCTGAAGAGAGGAAAAAGGTGATGTCCTAGTTTGCAGGCAGTCAGGCAGGAGGAATTGTCTCTTACTTGGGGGAGGGTTGGCCTTTTTGTTCTATTCAGGCCTTCAGTTGATTAGATGAAGCCAACCCACATGAGAAAGGACAATCTGCTCTGCTGAGTCTACTGATGTAAATATGAATCCCATTCAAAAACACCCACACATAAAAAACCGGAATAATGTTAATCAAATATCTGGGCACCCTGTGGCCCAGTCAAGTTGACACATAAAGTTAGTTAACCATCACAATTGGCCTTGGGAAACTTAACAGGCACAGCACCCTGGTCAGCCAGGGAAATAAAGGGAGGAAGTGCTTCTTCTTGGCAAGAAAAGAGAATAGATCCTAAGCATGGAGGTCTCTAGGTGCAGATGGCTGGAGTTCTGGGTGCTGTATTAGAAAACACTTGTGCTTTGAAGCCAGAGATGCCTGAGTGAGACTCTCCTATCAGCTGTTTGACTTTGGACGTGTTACTTAATTCCTGAGTTTTAGTTTCCTCATCTCTTAAAAGAGACTAATGATAGCACCTATCTCAAAGGGATATTGAGAGGATTTTAAAAGATGATATACAAATTCCTTAGCAAACATCTGACCTAAGATAGATCTCTAATGGTCAGCACTGGAACGTGGACAGGTGAGTCACCACTGATGACACCATGACTGGAGAGGACTGGGCAGAGGAATGAGCCAGGGCGTGAGAGCCAACAGACAGCAGGTCTAAGTCCTGCTCTGCCTCCTGCTAGCTGTGAAGCTTCCATTCCTCTTTCACAGGGTGTTTGCCTCTCATCTACAAACTGAGGGTGGTATGCCTACCTCCAGACCTGTGTTTCTGAACTGAGGGACACTCCCCCTGCCTGATGTACAGTGACATTTGGCTATGTCTGGAGACATTTTTGGTTATCACAGCTGGGTTGGGGGTGCTGATGGCACCTAGTAGGTAGAGGCTAGGGATGCAGCTCAGCATCCCACATTGCCCAAGACATGCCCTACAACAAAGAATTATTCGGGCCAATGTGTCAGTTGTGCTGAAATTGAGAAACCCTGGAGTGAAAAACTTAGTAAGATCATGTTTATAAAAGGCTCAGCTTAAGAGATAAAAATGAAGGCTATGATCCTCCTCCTCTTTCTCCTCCTCCTCCTCCTCTTCCCATCAAAGTGATTAGGCCAGGCACAGTGGCGTGCACCTGTAGTCCCAGCTACTTGGAAGGCTGAGGCTGGAGGATTGCTTGAGCCTGGGGTTTGGAGACTGCAGTGAGCTACGATCGTGCCACTACACTTCAGCCTGGGAGACAGAGTGAGACTGACTCTTTAAAAAAAAGATGGAGGGGGAAAAGAAAGAGGGATTAAATAGACAGTGGGTAGGTTCCTGCTCTTCTTCCCCATGCTTTCCTCTTGCCATGGCTGGGGACTAGCGAGGAGAAGGAAGTGTGACTGTCCCACTGCGGCATTCCCCCTGCTCAGAGCCCAGGAGGAAGGGAAACCACTTGCGGCTTTTTATAAAGAGAGTCTGCCAGCTGCAAGCCAAGTTCTGGTACGCAGCTTCCGGGCAGCGGCTTCTGGAATGCTTTCTGGCTCTCTCTGCAGACCCAGCCTCCCGCAGCTCCTTGGCTAACCTGGCAGGAACCTCAGCCCAGGCCCAGGAGGCTGTAGCCAACTCCAGTCCCCTGATGGGCTGCCACCCCACTTCCGCAGCTGCTGGTGGGATTTGGTTCAGCCCTTGGTCACGACCCTTCAATAGACTGACTTCTTTAAAATTCACGAAGCTTTTTCTTTACAATTATGTCTATGCCCATCCTGTGTGCAGGCACTGAAGGAGGAGGAAACACTAGGAATGAAAGGTTAAGGGACAGAAAAGGAACCTCCAGTCCCCCTGCATAAGCTGTCTCTCTGTGTTGTCCTTGGACTTGAGTCTTCCTGTGGCCTGTGACTAATGCTCACACCCCTGAAATTTCCCAGGACAGAAAAGACCCAATCACGCAATCCCAGAAGAAAAACACCAACAAAACCACTGTTCTCTACCAATGTGCATGGGACAGCTCCAGACAGTTCTCTAAGCCATTCCCATCAGCCCAGGGTTCACAATCCAGTCCTCAGCTGGATTTCAAAGGTGGGGACAGGCTGGGTTCATGCCTGTAATCCCACTTTGGGAAGCCAAGGTGGAAGGATCACTAGAGGTCAGGAGTTCCAGACCAGCCTGGGCAACATAGCGAGACCCTGTCTCTACAAAAAAAAAGAAAAAAAGAAAAAACAAAAATTAGCCAAGCTTGGTGTTACACGTCTACAGTCCCAACTGCTTGCTTGAGGATGGGCGGATCACTTGAGCCCAGGAGTTCAAGGCTGCTGTGAGCAACGATGGTGCCACTCCAGCCTAGGTGACAGAGAAAGACTCTGTCAAAAGAAAAAAAAAGGAGGGGGGGAGGGGAGCGGACAGACCACACTCAAATTCCTCAAAAGGAGAATTGCTACTTTCCATTTGCTTAGCTACAGTAGAAAAAGTCTAATCACATAACTTTCCCCGGGGCTGCGGAAGACTTCTCCTTTGAGGCAATTCCTCACAATAACACTGTAATCGAAACAAAGCCTGGCTCTTCTCACGCGGAGCGTTATTTTCTCCTGGAGAACCACAACTGGGTTTGCAAGGATGGAGCCAGGCCCCTACCCATAACATGCTTTCCTTGCCTGCCTGGGATTGAACTTTTTTTTTTTTTTTTTTCCACAAGAGAGCCATAAACACATAGATACCAAAGAGTTAATTTGCGTTTTTTAAACCTCCTTCCCAAAGCCTGCTCTCATTCCTGCATAAAATCCCCATGTCCAGACATCAAATCAGTAAGCCCTGTTGCCTGTCAGAGAATACAATGTCAGACCATTAGTATGTTAATAAGTCCGGAGGGCGACAGGTGGCCTACTAGACAGCTCAATTAAGCTGCTCATTAAACACACGCTAACGAACAGCCGAGGCAGGGCCTGAACAGCACCATTCTGTAATGACATGATGTCAGAGTGAACAAATGAGGAAAAATAACAAAAACATTACAGCAGGGACAGACGCCACTAATAAGGACCCCTCGCACTACATCAGCCCGCAAATCAATGAGTCACCGGGATCAAAAAACTCGACCCAACATTCTCAGGGGACTGAGTGCAGCAAGATTTTTTTGGTCACTACTAAAAAAAAAAAAAAAAAAAAAAAAAAAAGCCCAACCCCAACCCTAAAATTATCGCAAAATATCGCAAATTAACTGCTTTTAAAAAATGAAAAAGAGCAAAGTTTATTTGACACAGAGCTAATCACGAAGTCCGAGAAATCTGTATTGCTGGGTTTAAATGAAAATCATTATTTAATGGGATCATCATTTACATTTGATTGGCATCCTCTTTTTATAGGCCCACAGGTTTGAACCATTTCTCTGCTCTGGTACCCAGGAAGCAGAGCACAGTGGAACAGAAGGAGCACGTAGCCAGATTTCTTAGGTGAAGATTCTGCTTGTCATTATTTTAACAGAAGGGACTTCCAGCAGCTGCTAGAGGTTTCTCTCATTTTCAAGTAAAGCGCTTCCTGAATAATAAAAAATCAAACCTCCGCCAGTCATGGCTCTGACATTGGAGACATATATTGCTAAACTAATAGGCTGGCTGGCCATTAGGAGATCACGACCTTGGCTCTTATCTTTTGTCAAGTTAACAGCTGACACCTCCTCTGCATGTAGACTTTCTTCCAGGCCTAAGGTAGGTGCTGCTCCTCTAGCTAGGCTGGTGAGCTGAAGGCAGGCAGGAAACCAGTGCAGTTGGGCGTAAGGAGCTGACGCAGAGTCCCTCAGAAGCATGATTCTTCCCATGTTGGTTGAACTTTATCTGCACAAATCTATAGTCCAAATCTATGAGTGAGGCAGGTAAGACTGTCACCTGAGTGACCCTGAGCAGGTCACCTTAATCCCTGACTCTGTTTCCTTATTCATATTATTTTTATTTTTAGACACAGTCTCTCTCTGTTGCCCAGGCAGGAGTGCTGTGGTGTGATCACGGCTCACTGTAACTTCAGACTTCTGGGCTCAAGTGATCCTTTGGCCTCAGCCACTGGAGTAGCTGGGACCACAGGCATGTGCTGCCATGGCTGGTTAATTTTTAGAATTTTATTTGTAGAGATGGGGTCTTGCTATGTGGCCCAGGCTGGTCTTGAACTTTTGGGCTCATGTGCTCCTCCTGCCTCTGCCTCCCAAAGTGCTGGGATTACAGGCTTGAGCCACTGCACTCAGCTCTTTATTTATAAAATGTGATTGGACTGGGTATGCGCCTTGCCTTTTCCATTCTAGAAAGGACTTCAGCACAAAATAAGAGTAAAATCCGCATGGAATTTGCCATCTGTTTGAAAAGAAAAACTAGTGGCTGAAAACAGTACAAAGAATTCAAGAACGCAGTATAGTGTGTTACCTAGAAACATAAGAAGAATTTAAAAACAGGAGACATCGAGGGTTTGTAAGGGCTCCAGGCCAATTCCCTGAAATCAGCTGGGCCTGAGTGGGTGGAGCAGATGCAGGGAGAGGGCGGAGCTTCTGCCGACCTTGCAGTGTGAGTAGGATGGAAGGGCAGGAGGATGTCCAAGCGACACAGGAAGGTATGAGCATGGGGTGTGCATGAGTCTGGGTGTATGTGGACAGTAGGATGGGGGCAACCTGTGATCAGAACTGCTACATGGAGGCAAGCTGGGGGGTGCAAAGCCGGAGGAGACAGATGTGCAGGGGCAGAGGCGAGAGGCATTTGGTGAGTCCAGGGGCCACAGCAATCTGGCTTTTTATCTCAGTGACTCTACGTCTATCTTCAGGCTGGTGGATGTGAGAGCATGCCATCACTCAACAGACATTTACTGAGGTTCCCTCTTTGCTTGAGGAACTGTGGGGAATACAAAAATCAGAATATTCTGGACCTGCCCTCAGGGAGTTTATAATCGAGTCATTCCTTCAACTAATATTTCTTCAAGGACTTCTCTTTGCCAGGCTCTGCTGAGAATAATGGTAAATAATGATTTCTTGGTCCCAGCCCTCATGAGTTTATAGTCAAGTGGAAGAGACAGACATATTATTTGACTAACTCCATTTCAAGTCAGACTGTGATGAATATTGTGACTGAGGTGGGAACAGAGACTTGGAGGAACACAGATAAAGGTGTGCTTGTCTGTCTGTGAGAATCACAGAAGCCTCCGGGCACCTTCAAGGGCTCTAGAGCAGCACTGTCCAGTAGAATTTGCTGGAATGACAGAAATGTTCTTTACCTGCATTGTCCAGTGTGGTAGCCACGTCGGCTACTGAGCAGTTGAGATGTGGCTAGAGTGACTGAGAAGCTGAATTCCTCATTTTAATGCATTGGAATTTAGTCACATGTGGTTAGGGGCCACCATATTGGATAGCGCAGCTGTAAAATGGTTAATAAAATGGTAGTATGGATGACATGACTGCTGGTGCGTTTTATGTGGAATGACATGTCTTCTTCCTCACAAAGGGCACTTTCCCTCTGTGCAAGGGTAGCAACATCCTAGAAGCCAGAGAAAAAGCTGTTCTTTCAGTAATGCTATATCCCTTTCACCAACATCTCACTATCTTCATAGGCCACACACAGTGGGTGTATTGATTGATACTGGCATAGACACACTGACTGGTAAAAACTGAAAAAGAATTTTAAATTTAGAACGCCTTTTCTCCTCTTCTCTTCTAGTCTGAGTTCAAATCTCTCCTCCCCTGGCAATGTTTGGTGTTCCCTGGACCATCTTGGAGAGCTGAGAACCCTAAAAGCAGCACCAGCCTGCTCACCAGGGGGCAGCACTCGCACCATGAGGTTGTTCACTGGGCTCATCAAGATCTATCCGGCGAGGGTTGTTTTCAAAGGATTGGGAAGAATCGCTTCGGTCCTCCTTTGGAATTTGTTCTTAAGTCTTCTTCCCTTCATCGCTCCTGTTAGATGCTCCACAGCAAGTGAAGAAATGAGGAAACTGATTTCTTTTCCCACATTAAAGCAATGTTAATAAAATGGTCATGGGCACCGGAAAAGTGTTTGCTTTGGTTTTGTTTACGTGATCATTTTTATGATAAAGATAGGAAAGGAAGAGTCCCAAAGCCAAGGCCATTGAGAGGAGATGAGTGGGGATTTCTACTCAAGGATGGTGAGTTGAATGCAGGGGTTAGCCTCCAGGCCCTCCTGAAACCCCACTAAAGCAATAACAGGGGAGGTATTTTGGAAGACATATAAACCTACGGAATGAAGAGAATAGAAGCAATGATAATAGCAATAGAATCTGGAAGTTTGGAAAGCAAATGTAAGTTTGGTAACTGTGATGGTGAATATTAGGTGTCAACTTGATGGGATTGAGGGATGCCTAGGTGGCTGGTAAGGTATTGTTTCTGGGTGTGTCTGTGAGGGTGTTGCCAGAGGAAAATGACATTGAAGTTGGTGGGTTGGGAGAGGAAAACCCACCCTCATGTGGATGGGCACAATCCAACCAGCTGTCAGCTAAGCTAGAGCAGAGCAGATGCAGAAGGAGAAGGTGCTATGAGCTGGCTTGCTGAGGCTTCTGGCCCACCTTCTTCTTCCCATGCCAGACACTTGCTTCTGCTCCTCCCTGCCCTTGGACATCAGACTCCAGGTTCTTTGGCCTTTGGACTCTGGGACTTGCATCAACAGTTTCCCTGAGGGGTCTCAGGCCTTTGACTTAAAGGTTGCAATGTTGGCTTCCCTGGTTTTGAGGTTTTCGGACTTGGACGGAGCCACTACCAGCTTCTCACTTTCCCCAGCTTGTAGATGGTCTATTGTGGGACTTTGCCTTGTAATCATGTGAGCCAATTCTCCCTAATAAACTCCCTTTTATATATACATACATCCTATTGGTTCTGACCTCTGGAAAACCTGGACTAATACAGTAACTGATGCAGCAGGGTTGAGAAAGCGGAACCATAAGCAGCCAGTGGAGCAAGCTAAAGTCAACCCAGTTGCTCAGAAACTGGTGACACCAGAGACCTATGGAAGTGGGAATCAAGGTGGATCTACAAGCAGAAGGACAGATTAAACATCCTTTAGGTTCTTTGAAGAAGTAGTTAGATCTCCAGCCTTCCTCGCTTATTCTTCAATGTCAGGCAAGAGAAATGTTTGCATTCCAAACATTTAGATCACTGGTCATTTTCCTGATCATGTTGCCAGAATAATGGTAGTAAGGACTATAGCTTCCAGGGGAGACCTTGTGAAGCCTTCACTGCAGCTCTTCCAATAGTATGAGAGAAAAGACTCATAGATACTGCCATCCAAGATTCCCCAGGCAAACGGCCCAAGCAGGTCGCTGTGCTGAGGCTCAGAGTTGACAAACCCCATGCAAATGCACAGAGCTTACCATCGGCTTTGAGTGCCCCATTCTTCAATACGGGAAGACAGTTAAGGACCATTTGGTACTTGAGAACAGCCTCTAAGGCAGAACCAGAAAAGGTGGAATATAACTCAGAGTTAACATAAGTTATAGAAGCTATGAAGGGAAAAGAAATGTTTAAAAATTACTAATCATTACTATTCTTAGAGAATAAGGAGAAGCTATTGCATCCGTGAAATAAGAATAATATACTAATTTTATTTTTAATTGACAAATGATAATTGTATTTATTTTATGAGCTACAGCGTGATGTTTCAGAGCAAGTATACATTGTGGAATGATCAATTCAAGCTAATTAACATATTCATCACCTCGAATAGTTATCATTTCTTTGTGGTGAGAACATTTAAAATCTACTCTGTTACCTATTCTTAAATATAATGTATATTAACTATAGTCATCATGCTGTGCAACAGATCACCAGAACCTATTTCTCCTGTGTTTGTACACTTTGACCAACATCTCCCCTTTCTCCATTCTCCTTTTCTCCCCGACCCCAGCATCTGACGACTGCCATTCTCCTCCCTATTTCTATGAATTTGACTTTTTAAGATTCAACATATAAATAAGATCATGTGGTGTTTCTGCTCCAAACCAGTTCTCTTGGACTTAGCCAAATGTCCTCCAGATTCATCTATGTTGTAGTAAATGACAGAAGTCCCCTTCTTATTTTAAAGCTGAGTAGTATTGCATTTGTGTGTGTGTGTATAAAATATTTTTTATATTAGGCACTTTGGTTGTTTCCATATCTTGACTATTGTGAAGAATGCTGCAGTGAACATGGAATAGCAGACATCTCTTTAACATACTGACTTCAATTCCTTTGGATATATACCCACAAGTGGGGTTGCTGGATCACATGATAATTCTATTGTTAGTTTTTTCAGGAACCGCCATACTGTTTTCCATAATAGCTGTACTAATTTACATTCCTGCCAGCAATATACAAGGGCTCCTTTTCTCCATATCCTCGCCAATACTTATCTTTCAACTTTTTGCTAATAACCAGTCGAAGATGTATAAGGTAATATCTCATTGTGGTTTTAATTTTCATTTCTCTAATGATTAGAGATGTTGAACATTTTTCATATATCTTTTGCTCATTGTATGTCTTCTTTTGAGAAATGTCTAGGTCTTGGGCCTTTTTTTTTGTTTTATTTATTTATTTATTTATTTGAGACGGAGTCTCACTCTGTCACCCAGGCTGGAGTGCAGTGGCATGATCTTGGCTCACTGTAAGATCCACCTCCCAGGTTCACGCCATTCTCCTGCCTCAGCCTCCCAAGGAGCTGGGACTACAGCGCTCACCACCATGCCCAGCTAATGTTTTTGTATTTTTAGTAGAGACGGGGTTTCACCGTGTTAGCCAGGAAGGTCTCGATCTTCGGACCTCGTGATCCGCCTGTCTCAGCCTCCCAAAGTGCTGGGATTACAGGTGTGAGCCACTGCACCCGGCTGGCCATTTTTGTAAAGGGTTGGTTTCTTGTTTTTCAGTAGTTCAAGTTCTTTATATATTTTGGATATTAGCTCCTTATGCAATGTATAATTTGCAGATATTTTCTCCCAATCTGTAGGTTGTCTCTTCACTCCATTAATTGTTTCCTTTGCTTTGCAGAAGTTTTTAGTTTGATGCAATCCACTTGCTATTTTTGCTTTTGTTGCTTGTGTAAGATACTAATTTTAAACAAACATTCAGAGAACAAACAGAAGTGCTTGGAAACAGGAGAAGTGAAAAAGTTAAGAAAATCTCTCAGGATATGGAGCAAAAACACAGAAAATAGGAGGGAAGAAATAATGAATTTATAGAACCACATCAGAATGTCTAATATCCAATTATGAAAAGTAGATTTAGAGACAATGGAAGGCAATTTTCCGAAGAAGCAATTCATGAAAACTTCCCAGGTATCAAGTTCCTGAATCAAGTTCCCAAGGTATCAAATTTCACAATTGTACCTAGCAGGATGGATGGATGAAAATTGATTCACTGAGACACATCATTGTGAAATTTCATCTTGATGAGAATAAAGAGAAGATCTTATATGTTTCCAGAGAGAAAAAAGATCACATACTTTATACAAAGGATCAAGAATCAGAATGGCATTGGACTTCTCCAAAGCAATGTGGTGAAAGACAACGGAGAAATATTTTACTATTTGAAGAAAAAATATTACTAAAGGCAGAATTTTATACCCAGCAAAACTATTAATCAAATGCAAGGGTACAAAAAATAGGTTTTCAGACATTCTGGGCCTCACACTAAAGCTATTGGATTTTTTTTTTTTTTTTAATAAAAAAGGAGTACATTTTAAAAGAGAAAAATGTATGGTCTGGGAAACAGAGACTCCATCATAGAAGGGAGGTGAAGGAAATCTGCACTAATACAATAACTGGATAGTAGACTTACAGAGCAACAATCCAGAAGATTCCAGAAGAGACTGCTTCAAAAAGGTGGAATTATTGTGCTTGAAGGGCACAGTTTGGGGACAAATGATTAAAACAAACAAAAAATTGTCTTTGTTTATAAAAAACAAAATATCTACCCATATGGATTAGAGAAAGTAAGTCAGGTAAAAAACAAAGGCAATTGTTAACCTCAGGGAAAGCATAAGTTGTTCAGAAAAGGGAAAATAAGCATAGTATTTATGGTTCAGCTATTCACAGGATTTACACAATTACAACAATGTAAACATTGTTAAAAAGTAAATTGAAGCTGGTTGCTCCAGCTTACCCCTGTAATTTCAGTACTTTGGGAAGCCAAGGTGGAAGGATCACTTGAGGCCAGGAGTTTGAGACCAGCCTGGGCAACATAGCGAGACCCCGACTATACGACTAATTACAAAAACTTTTTTTAATTAGCCAGGAGTTGTGGTGCACACCTGTAGTCCAGCTACTTGGGAGGCTGAGGCAGGAGGATCACTTGAGCCCAGGACATTAAGAATTCAGTGAGCCATAATCGTGCCACTGTACTCTAGTCTGGGTGACAGAGCAAGACCCTGTCTCTAAAAGAAAAAAAAAGTAAATTGAAGTACAACTTTAAATAATGTATTTGAGCAAACAATGATTCATTAATCAGACAGCTCCAAACAAGGGGTAGCTCAAGACCTCCACCAACAGAACACAAAGCAGGAGACTTTTATAGGACAGACACAGAAGTAGAGCAAAGAAAAATTTGATTGGATATAGTTATCCAGTTGCCTTATTTGGTCTATGCCTGTGTTAGTCCATTCTTGCATTGCTATAAAGAAATACTTGAAGCTGGGTAATTTATAAAGAAAAGAGGTTTAATTGACTCATGGTTCTGCAGGCTGCACAGGAAGTGTGGTACTGGCATCTGCTTCTGGTGGGGCCTCAGGAAGCTTCCACTGGTGGTGGAAGGTGAAGAGGAAGCCAGTGAGTCACATGACAAGAGCAGGATGGCAGCAGGGGAGGAGGGCAGGTGCACACACTTTTAAACAACCAGAGTTCACGTGAACTTAGAGTGAGAACTCACTCATCACCAAGGGAATGGTTATTCGTGAAGGATTTGCCCCCATGATCCAATATCTCTCACCAAGCCCCACCTCCAACCCTAGGGATTACATTTCAACATGAGATTTGGGTGGGGACAAACATCCAAACCATATCAGTCCCACTGGAAAATCCCTAATTAAATAATTACAAATTTTTGGCTACTTCTGATTGGTTGGGCTTAAATTATGTTTTTCTTTAATATAGGCATTTAATAGCTGAAGTTAAGTTTTGCTTATGTTTGCAATCAAGCAAGGTTTAGGTCACTTAGGAGGCCTAATTTGTTTTGTCTGCTCAGAGATTCTTCAGGCCTGGCTTCCACTTTAGTTTACTTGAACAGCATCGAATATGAATCTGCAGAATTTCAGTGAAACTATAGAGGAAGAATGGAGGTAAGGGGTGTGTGTGTGTGTGTGTGTGTGTGTATGCCCGTGCGCACTTGTGTAGGCTCTTGTGTGTATATGTTGTGTGTTGTGTGAAAGAATAAAATCCTTTTTTATCTGTACAGGAAGTAAATATTCAATGCGTAAGATGAAAACACCAAGAAACAGTAATGAAATCAGGTTATTATAGACATATGGATGTAAATATCAAAAGAATCCATTAAAATGAAAGTGATTGCCTTAGAATCAGGAAATGGCAGAGAGAAAATGGAGAGTTGAGGAACTGCTCTCTATCATAAGCTTTAAATCTATCTTCCTGGGCATGGTGACTCATGCCTATAATCCCAACGTTTTGGGAGGCTGAGGCAGGAGGATTGCCGAGGCAGGAGTTTGAGACCGGCCTTGGCAGAATAGTGAGCCCCATCTCTACAAAAATAAAAGAAAACTAGCAAGACATGGTGGTGCATGCCTGTGGTCCCAGCTACTTGGGAGGCTGGGATGGAAGGATTGCTTGAGCCTGGGACAGTGAGGCTGCAGTGAATTGGGATCGTATCACCGCACTCCAGCTCTGGGCAACAGAGAGAGACCCTGCCTCAAAAAAACAAACAAGCCAAAAATACCCACAAACTATCTAACTCTCAACTCTGTGGATTTATAACTTTCATTAAAATTTTTTTTTAAATAAAAGGAAGAGAACAATGGTCAAAAGTTACGGAGTAGTATAGCAGAATGAGAATTGACTACAAATCACTTCCAGGGACCAGCAGGCCACTATTTTGCAATGGAACAGTTCCAGGTTGGTCTATCCTAAGTGCTAGAATCTGCCTCTATCCTAGATCCCTCCTCAGTACAGGACAACTTGTTTCATGAAACTACCGAGTTACTTCGTTACTATATATAAAAATTATTCAGATTTATCACGTCACCACCCACTATGAGAATTTACGCAACAAACACTGAGTGCTTCCTTCTCAATGCCTCTTTCCAACTTTGTATCTCTATTTCTTGTACCATCTCCCCCCACCCACCCTGACACACAATAAATCTAATTAGGGTGTTGTGTAGATTTCAATACAAGTTTGACAAGTAGATGAATAAGAGATTAATACAACCTCACACTGCCCCATGTTTCCCATCTTCATGGAAATCAGCTTGCGAAGTCAAACGAGTTGGTTTTTCTTTTCTTCTTTCCTTTATTTCCTTTCCTTCCTTTTCTCTCTCTTTCTTTCTTTTCTCTTTTTTTCTTTCTTTTGCTTTTTTGACAGGGCCCAGGTTGGAGTGCAGTGGTACAATCACAGCTCGCTGTAGCCTCGACCTCCTGGGCTCAAGCGATCCTCTTGCCTCAGTCTCCCATGTAGCTGGGACCACAGGTATGTGCCACTATCCCCAGCCAATTTTTGTAATTTTTTATAGAGATACGGTTTCACCATGTTGCCCAGGGTGGTCTTGAACTCCCGCACTCAAGTGATCTGCCAGCCTCAGCCTCCCAGTGAGTTGGTTTTTCTCTTTGTTCTCACATCATCCCTTTCTCCTTCTTGCATACCCCTAAGTCTAAGCCCCAGGTTATGCCGCATCTCCTTGATGAAGTTTTTCTGATCAGGGTCAGGCTTCCCAAAGATAACTTCTTTGTTCTCTCTCACCCTCTTACTGCAAGGCACCAACAGCTCTTCTTAGCAATATACTGAGTGCCTGGCACTTAGTATTGTTTACTTTTTTGTTCCAAGCCCCACCTGGGAGCTGCCCAGACTTAAGACATTATTAGTACTCCCTGCGTTTAGGAAAGGCTTAGTTGGAACTTGTAGATTTGGCTCCTGAAACCACACAAAATAAAACAAAATCCTGAACATGCCTACATAAATATGCACAAAAACACATTCAATTCCACTGAATGGTTATTTGATGAAATTGAAATTATTTTTCATTCTTCAGGCATGACAATCATTTTGTTTAAATAAAGACTTCTTCTCTTTTAAAGATATATACTAAATATGTACATATGAGATGGTGTAATGTTTGGGATTTGCTTCAAAATAACCTGATACTTGAAGAGAAATAGGTGGCAGTGTAAGTAAAATCAGAGGACCAGGAATTGATGCTTTTTGTGGCCCAATGATGGGTAAATAGAGGTAATTTGTGCTATTTCCTCTATTTTTAATTTGTTTGAAATTTGTATAATAAAATATTAAATACATAAATATATATTTATATATGATGTAATTATAATAGATATTAAATATTATATGTAAGTGCATATATATGCACATTCAATTATGGAACAGAGTGTTTGACCTGGTTGGGCGCGGTGGCTCACGCCTGTAATCTCAGCACTTTGGGAGGCCAAGGCGGGTGGATCACGAGGTCAGGAGTTTGAGACCAGCCTAGCCAACATGGTGAAACCCCGTCTCTACTAAAAATACAAAAAATTAGCCAGGTGTGGTGGCTGGCGCCTATAATTCCAGCTACTTGGGAGGCTGAGGCAGGACAATCGCTTGAACCTGGGAGGCAGAGGTTGCCGTGAGCCGAGATCATGCCATTGTACTCTAACCTGGGCGACAAGAGTGAAACTCCGTCTCAAAAAAAAAAAAAAAGTATTGGACCTTATTGAGTTATTACTTTCTGGCTTAACCTCTTTTACTTTACAGAAAAGACATAAGAAAGTGAAATTACTTGTTCAAGGCAACAATAATGGCTGACTGTGACAGTGCTGGGCCTAGACTTCAGATCTAATCATTTCAAGTGTAGTGGACTCTGAGATAGCTGAGATAGAGGAGGTGGCAGGGGAGAAGTGCTAACTGCTTTATTCTCTCATCTGAAAGCTTTAAGTCTGTTAAAAATAGAACTTGCCTAGTCAAAGTAATACTTTCAGCTATTATTATTCAATTATACCTTGGTGTGAATGAGTGTGACATCCTTTTCTGAGAAATAACCCATTAAAGAACTACGGAGGAGAAAAGAGTAGAGGCTGGAGAAAGTGCAGCACTTGAAAGACAAGGGGTCTAACCATACATTTTATCTACTCAAAATGTAGAGCAGATGGGCCAGAAAATATTAACAATGGCTGTCTCTAGGTGTTAGGATAAGAGTTGCTTTTGTTTTGTTTTAAATTTTTTTTATATATTTTCCAAGTTTTCTGCCTAATACACATATTACTTTCATCATTCATTCTTTGTTATCTAACATAGAATTTTTTTTTTTTTTTTTTTTTTTTTTTTTTTGACAGAGTCTTGCTCTTGTCACCCAGGCTGGAGTGCAGTGGCACAATCTTGGCTCACTGCAACCTCCGACTCCCAGGTTCAAGTGATCCTCCTGCCTCAACCTCCCGAGTAGCTGGGATTACAGATGCCCACCCCCATGCCTGGCTATTTTTCGCATTTTTAGTAGAGAGGGAGTTTCGTCATGTTGGTTAGGCTGGTCTCAAACTCCTGACCTTATGATCTACCCATCTCGGCCTCCCAAAGTGCTGGGATTACAGGCGTGAGACACCACGCCCAGCTTTTGCTCCAGCCTTTTTGGTACCAGGGACTAGTTTCATGGAAGACAATTTTTCCACAGATGGGGTGCGGGGAATGGTTTCAGAACAATTTAAGTGCATCAAGTGCACACTTATTATTTCTATTATTATTACGCTGTGATATACAATGAAATAATTACACAACTCACCATCATGTAGAATCAGTGGGAACCTGAGCTTGTTTTCCTGCAACTAGATGGTCCTGTCCAGGGGTGAGGGGAGACAGCGACAGATCATCAGGCATTAGATTCTCATAAAGAGCAGCAATCTAGCTCCCTTGCGTGTGCACCTCACAATATGGTTCATGCTCCCGTGAGAATCTGATGCTGCCGCTGATCTGACAGGAGGTGCAGCTGAGGCAGTAATGTGAGTGATGGGGAGCAGCTGTAAATACAGACGAAGCTTGGCTTGCTTGCCTGCTGCTCAGCTCCTGCTGTGTGGCCTGGTTCCTAACAAGCAAGAGGAAACCTAGAGGACACTTTGGTTTCATCAAGCAACACTTGCCACCAGGAAGGCGTTGAGTGCCAGTTCCATGTCCGATACCCCCAGGTAGAGGGAGTCTTGGGCCTTGGGGTTTGCAGTCTAGTTTCCTGGTAATGTCTGTCATGGGACTGAAGACCGAGCTTTGTCTTCATGCTAGACTTTGCCCATTTGGATATTTCATATCTTGAGAGGCAAAGAGAGCTTCTGCAATGTTTGAGGCCAAAATTCAAAGCAGAGCCAGGCCCAGAAAACCCATCAAGCAAGGCCTGTTGCCCATTCTGCTAAGATTCAGCTCAATTTTGAGAATATAAATGGCTCCCTGGGCTACTGTCTTAATCTTTCTATACCTTGGTGAGGTTTCTGTTAATGGTAGAATCTAGATGAAGGGTAGCTTGGGCCACTTTGTAAATGTGGGTAGTGATTTTATTCAGATTAGGAGATGATTTTGTTCAGATTAGGATACCAAAAGTCTGGAAAAAGGCAAGACCAGAAAGTCTGGTTAGGCAAGAGGCAATGGTTTAAAACAGAGACCTTCATAATTTGGCAAGCAATTAAATTACTTGGAGTGTGCGAAATACAGATGCCTGGACCTTACCCGAGACCTATTGAATAAAAAACAACAAGACAGCTTCCATGGATCTGTGCTGGGTTATTCCCCTCAGAGAAACAGGGGAAGTTATGGACGTCCATAATTCCATAATTCCAGACAGAAGCATGGGTCTCTGAGCTTGGTTTGCTGAGACAGCATGTTGCTTCATTCTCTCTCTCTCTCTCAATGTCTCCCTTTTCAAAAGTAGATGTCACCATTCTGATCTGATGCTTCATTGCTAGCTGGGCTGAACCAGAAGCATCATGTCTAGTTAGTGTAGGTGCGGATGGAATTTGGTAGTCATAAACATTAGAGCTAGAATACTATAGGTAATTGATGTAACCAAATGAAGAACCAGAGACCCAGAGATGAAAATTCCTTGCCCAGATCTCCAAACTCACATCCAGGTTTCTCCCTGCCTACCCTCATCTCTTACAAGCCAGCATCCTTTTACAGCGGACTGTGGGCTCCGAAGCACAGCTGTGGACAAGAGGGCGCTGTGCATTCACCCCGAGGTCTTGAGGCCACCCGGGGCTTGGTCAGCATTTTTGGTTGTGGTACTTCGCATTTGCCTGCTTTGAAGGCTCCCAAAAACCCACTTCTTGGCCAGGCACGGTGGCTCATGCCTGTAATCCCGGCACTTTGAGAGGCCAAGGCAGGCAGATCACTTGAGATCAGGAGTTCAAGACCAGCCTGGCCAACATGGTGAAACCCCATCTCTACCAAAAATCCAAAAATTAGCCCGGTGTGGTGGTGGGTGCCTGTAGTCCCAGCTACTTGGGAGGCTGAGGCAGGAGAATTGCCTGATCTCAGGAGGTGGAGGTTGCAGTGAGCCGAGATCACACCACTGCACTCTAGCCTGGGTGAGAGTGAGACTGTCTCAAAAAAACAAAAACAAAAAACAAAAAACACAAAACCCACTTCCTTTCACCTTAGCACCCTAATGAGTAACACAGAAGCACAGGGATGAGTTCCTTGGCCCCAGCCTCTGCAGCAGTGTGTTTTGGGGGTGCTGGGCTCCCTCGTGGTGCAGAGAGGGGACATCATCTTGCAGCGGGCTTTCAGAGTGGACCACACCCACGAAGCAAAAGTTCAGTCCACATGGAGTGCACCCTCAGGCTCCAGGGGCCCATGGTCCCCTGTTCCTTGCACCGTCAGATGGTCCCATGTGTGGGTAGCTGGCCTTGTTTCTGGCACCTTGCAGGGAGACCAGGCCAAGTGTGAAAATCCACCGGGGCCCTTTGCAAGCCCAAAGTGAGGATTTTGTGGCCGCATTAAAATGCCTTTCCCCTTCTTCTGAAAAAGGATTAGATGCAACAAAGTGCTTGAGCCCTCAGCGCCTGTGAAAAGAAGCCCAGTCTCAAGTGTTAAGCTCAGATTCCACGCAGCCTCCGGCAAAGGCCCCCTCAGGAAACAGGCTGTGTGGCTGCAGCTGCTCAGACTCCAGCGTCAGGGTTGATTTGCACCGGTTGCAGGGTAGGGGTGGGGGCGAACCAGATGTTTTAAGGAGATTATTGCCTGAAAGCAAAGCCAGTTTGCCTGTGTGCCACCCACTTCTTGAAGGTGATTTTTTTACATAGTGCCACCAAAATTGGTAAGCGCGGAAATAGGAGTTTACATCTTCTGAGAACATCCAACAGCCTCGGCTTCAGGTGCCTTATCTTATTTAATCATGACCATATTACCTCTGTTCTGGGCTGAATTGTACCCCCAAAATTCATATGTTGAAGCCCTAATTCCCCATTACCAAGGATTGTAACCGTAACAGGAGATATGGTCTTTAAAGAGGCAATTAAGTTAAAATGAGGTCATATGAGGGGACCCTAATCCAATATGATTGCTGTCATCGTGAGAAAAAAATTAGGACACAGGAATACACAGAGGGAGTCTGTGTGACAGCACAAGAAGGCGGCTGTCTACACCCAGGGTTAGAGGCCTTGGGAGAAACCAACCCTGCTGATGTCTTCATCTCAGGTTTCCAGCCTGCAGAATTGTGAGAAAATAAAATCTGTTGTTTAAGCCGCCCAGTTCATGGTATTTTGCTATGACAGCCTTAACAAAATCATCCAACCTCCATTTTACAGATGGGTGAACCAAGGCTTAGCCAAGTGAGGTCACTGACCCAATGGTATGTCGCTCTTTTTTTTTTTTTTTTTTGAGATGGAGTTTTGCTCTTGTTGCCCAGCCTGGAGTGCAATCACGCAATCTCAGCTCACCACCACCTCTGCCTCCTGGATTCAAGTGATTCCCTGCCTCAGCCTCCGAGTAGCTGGGATTACAGGCATGCACCACCATGCTTGGCTAATTTTGTATTTTTCTTTTTTTTTTTTTAGTAGAGACGGGGTTTCTCCATGTTGGTCAGGCCGGTCTCGAACTCCCAACCTCAGGTGATCTGCCCACTTTGGCCTCCCAAAGTGCTGGGATTATAGGAATGAGCCACCACACCCAGCCGGTATATAGCCCTTGAGTATCACGGGCCCAGGTCTGACCTGTCTGATTGCAAAACTCTTATGTTTAACCCCATCATTAACTGCCTGAGGAAGGGAGCTGGGGGACAGAATTCTGACACTCCCTGGGCAAGAGTTAACACCGAGGCTTTATGATGCTTTTAGTAAGGGGGCTATTATACCAATGTCTCCCATCGTACTGTTGTAATTTGGGCAGACCAGTCTGGGGGCTTCCTCACCATGATGTTTGACTAGGGACTTGAAATGGATTTGTCACGTAAGTTGGCTGACAAGTGGTTCTCAAACCTGTTTGCAGATTAAAATCATGGGAGCAGCTAGAAAACAAGAGCCATTTTTTTGGGCCTAACTAAGAGTTGCTTGGAATGGGCTCCTGAAATCTGCATTTTTGGGAGATTCTCTGGGTGAGTCTAATGCATAGTCAAGTTTGGGAATCAATTTAGGAGAGAAGGCATTCAAAGGGTATAGCTTCCTGGTGAGGATCATTTTCATATGGGAAGGACCATTTATTTAAAAGACAAATTCACAGCCAGCTCCTCGGTATTTCTGTCCGCTAGGTGACTGGCATGACCTGTAGTATGCAGGGGACATCAAGAACCCAAGGCAACCTCTGCTGATCTTTAACAGAAGCTTCCTGCAGCTTTGGGTGCCCCCCATTCCATAGATGGATCCACCACAGCCACAGTAACGTGATCCATGTCTCCAACCATCCAGGCAGCAAACAGGTCTTCCTTAAGGGGTCTCATGCTGCAGTTTAATGCTGTCCTCAGTTGAAGAACTTCAGTGGGGATGCAGGACACATTTGCTACAACCCTCATAGTATGTTTTCAGGTGCATTAGCATAATTATTGGGTCATAGGCCCAGCCCTCCAGGTAAGAGCCGCTTGGGGCCCAGCTTCTTTAGCCCAGACATTGTAGTTGGCTGATTACATACTTAGAATTCAGAAAACTGGCTTATTTCTTAGGGCACTGACAAAATAAACCCCACAGCTCCAGGTTGAAGGAATTCTGCTCTGTTCAAGTCTTTTAGGTTGGAAAGGGCAACATCAGGTTCCAATTATAGCGACAAGGGATATTTCCTCATTGGGAACTCTGTCCTACTGGCCTTACAGGGTTAGTGGGGAAGACTCTCCCCATATCCATTGCTGTGTAATTAAACACCCTAAAACTTATGGGCTTAAAACAACAACAAACCTTATTTTATCTCCCAGTTCCATGGGTCAGGGATTCAGGAGAAGTTTAGCTGGGTGGGTTCTGGCTCAGGGTCCCTCTTGAGGTTCCTGTCATGTGTCACCTGGGGCTGTAGTCATCTGAAAGCTAGACCGGGGCTGCAGGGTCGGCTTCAAGGAGGCACACTCACATACCTGGCAAGTTGGTGCTAATTGTTGGTGGACAATCTCAGTTCCTCCCTCATGGGCTGTTCACAGCCTGCTTGAATGGCCTCACAATATGGCAGCTGGCTTCCCTCTTAGATGGTGATCCAAGAGGGAGCGAGGCAGAAGCCAGAAGTACTTTTTTTTTTTTTTTTTGAGATGGAGTCTCGCTCTGTCACCCAGGCTGGAATGCAGTGCCGCAATCTTGGCTCACTGCAACCTCTGCTAAACTGTTTTTATATTTTCAGTTAATCTAATGCTAACTTATTATGATACCACTGGTCCAATTAACAGAACACATTATTCCAATCTGTGGTTGGGAGAGAAACTTCCAAGATATGTGTCAAACATATATACTTATATTTAATGCTACCTTTATTATTGTGAATAAAATCACTATTTATATTCAAAAGTTATTTGCAGAGCCTTTACTATGTTCCAGAATGCTCTTTCACATATATTCCTATTAAATTTTCAAAATAACCCTATAGGCTGAGTATTTCAATATTTGATTCATTTTCCTCCATATTTCACCTCTAGAGAGGCTAGAGGACTCAATCAGTCACACAACGGGAAGAACCAGTTAGTGACAGAGTCCATTTCCACCATTTGAAGCTGCATTTGTGACCCTTTGCCAGCTGCCTCCTTGAGCTTGGTGAACACGTGCCCTCGTTGTCTTCTCTGCGTCACTGGAACTATCTTCTGTGATCACTGAAGATCATGGTTGTGATGTAACGGTGGCATCAGGAAAGTGCGGTAGCAATCCACTTACTGGGAGCTTACTGTGTGCCAGGCATGGTGCTAAACCCCTGCTTGTGTTGTCCATGCAGCAGGAATTATCACCATTTCACAGATTAGCAGATGTAGGTGCAAAAGGCTAAGCCATTTGCCCAGGTCACAAACAATTGTGGGGGCTGGAAATGAGGCCTCCTGTGTGATTCACAGTCATGCATTTACCTGCCAGCTCCTCTCCCCAGGGCTCTGCTGCTGCAACTCTCAGTTGGCAGGTGGAAACCCTCCTTAGATGATTGACAGCCAGGTTTCCTTTGAAAAGCCTCCTAATATGGTTTGGCTGTGTCCCCACCCAAATCTCATCTTAAATTGTAGTTCCCATAATCCCCATCGGTCATGGGATGGACCAGGTGGGAGGTGATTGAATCATGGGGGCCATAACCCTCATCCTGTTCTCGTGATAGTGAGTTTTCCCGAGACCTGGTGGCTTTATAAGGGGCGTTTCCCCCTTCGCTCGGCACTGCTCCTTGCTGCTGCCATGTGAAGAAGGATGTGTTTGCTTCGCCTTCCACCATGATTGTAAATTTCCTGAGGCCTCCCCAGCCCTGTGGAACTGTGAGTCAATTAAACATCTTTCCTTTATAAATTACCCAGTCTCAGCTATTTCTTCATAGCAGCTTGAGAACGGGCTCATACACTTTCCTTTCCACACTTGCTGCAGTTCCTCAAAATGTCACGTAATTGTTTTTATCTGTGTTGATTTTGCAATGTTTCTCCTAAGCAGTTATAATGCGTTATTAGGTCATTGGGTGAAAACCCAGTTTGGGGGTCAAAATAATTTTGTTTCTCTGCTTGATAAATGCTATGCTGTAGTATTAAATAATAATGGCAGTGATCTGCAGGAATCAGGAGCAGCAGCAGCAAAAGCGAAAAAAAAAATAGGAAAGTCTACTTCATTTCATTAAAAATGTTTTCGATGGAGAGAAGTAATTTCACCATAACAATAGTGTATTCATTGTCTGGGGCTGCCATTACAACATACCATACAGCCGTCTCTTGGTTTCTGTGAAGGATTGGTTTCAGGACCCTCACAGGACACCAGAATCGGAGGATGCTCAAGTCCCTGATATAAAATGGCATAGTATTTGCATATAACCTACACACATCCTCCCATATATTTTAAATTATCTCTAGATTACTTATAGTACCTAACACGATGTAACTGCTATGCAAATAGTTGTTATACTGTATTGTTTTTATTTGTATTTTTTTATGGTTGTATTGTTATTTTGTATTGTTTTCTTTCAAATATATTTGATCTGTGGCTGGTTGAATGCACAGTTGTGGAAACAGCAGATGCCGTGCTGCAAATTGGGTGGCCTAAAACACAAAAACTTATTATCTGAAAACTCTGGAGGTTAGAAGTCTGAAATCAAGGTGCTTTCTTTGAGGTCTCTATGGGAGGATGCTTTCTTATCTCTCCTGCTTTCTTTGAGGTCTCTATGGAGGATGCCTTCTTCTCTCTCCCAGTTTCTGGTGGCCTCGGACCTGCTGTGACCTGTGGCTGCATCACTTCAATCTCTGCCTGCATCTTCACACAGCTTTCTCCTTGTGTCACGGTCTTCTCATGGCTCTCTTCTTAGAGGGGCACCAGACATGCTGGATTAGGGGCCCACCCTGCTCCAGTATGACCTCATCCGAATTACATCTGCAGTGGCTCTCTTTCCAAATAAGGTCACATTTGTCTGAGGTCCTGGAAATTAGGACTTGAGCATATCTTTTGGTGGGATACAATTCAACCCACGGCAGGTAGTATTAGGGCTTACCCTTAAATCTAAAAGATTATGCTTGAGACTTATGCAGCATTTGGTGTTGCTTTGGGATAATTTCTAGGAGTTGGGATACATGGGAGACTTTGGCCTGATCTCATAAACATTCAACAAGGAAACAAGAAGAAATGAACAGAAACATCCTTTGCTTTGTGTTCCTCTGGGGGCAGATGGGGCAGGTTTGGTTGGTGAGAAATCTGGCATAAATCTTACAAGCAAATGTGCATGAGGAGGAGTCCCGTGGGACAGTTTCTTGTGCGCATGCACCTGGGAGATTTGATGAGTTGGGGAGTAGCTCATTTTTATGGATGATTTTCTGGTAACCAGATAGAAGATAGACACACTGTGTCTCCTCTGCGATGTTTAGTTGCTTCTGTCAAAGACACAAGGTGACAGCTATGCTCCTGGATTCTGGAGAGAGATAAACAGGACTTAGTCGCAAATGGCAATTCAAAATGGAGGAGGGCTCTTCCCAGCTGGGCAAGGAACATCCACTCCACATCACAGCCTTTGGTAGTCACCTGCATCTACCCCTACCACCGCCACTTTGTTGTCTACACTGCCTAGTGGCAAACACTTGCACCCTCCTTATCTCAGCAGTGTGATAGCCAGCCTCCAAGATGGCCCCTAGTAATTCTCACTTCCTGGCAATCACATCCTGTATAGTCCCCTCCCATATACATAGAGCTGACCTGTGTAAGCAATAGGATATTTAAGGAGTGATGGTATGTGACTTCAGAGGCTAGCTCATAAAAGTACTTCTGATGCCCAGGCACAGTGGCTCACGCCTGTAATCCCAGCAATTTGGGAGACCAAGGCAGGTGAATTGCTTAAGCTCAGGAGTTTGAGACCAGCCTGGGCAACACGGTGAAATGCCTTCTCTACTAAAACTACAAAAATTAGTCGGGTGTGGTGGCATGCACGTGTGGTCCCAGCTACTCGGGAGACTGAGGCTTGAGCCCAGAAGGCAGAGGTTGCAGTGAGCTGAGATTGTGCCACTGCACTTTAGTCTGGGTGACAGAGTGAAACCCTGTCACACACACACACACTCACATGCGCACACTCACACATACAATTGTAAATGACATCCAAAAATCAAAAAGAACTTTGAGTGGTACTTTCATTTTCATTGAGGGGAAAGTGCTTTTAAAGTATGTATACTGGCCGGGCGTGGTGGCTCGTGCCTGTAATCCCAGCACTTTGGGAGGCCGAGGCGGGTGGATCACGAGGTCGGGAGTTTTGAGACCAGCCTGACCCACATGGTGAAACCCCCATCTCTACTAAAAACACAAAAAAATTAGCCGAGCTTGGTGGCACCTGCCTGTAATCCCAGCTACTCAGGAGGCTGAGGCAGGATAATTGCTTGAGCCCAGGAGGTGGAAGTTGCAGTGAGCCGAGATTTTGCCACTGCACTCCAGGCTGGGTGACAGAGTGAGACTTTGTCTCCAAAAAAAAAAAAAAAAAAAAAAAATTGTATACTGAGAGAGAGCACATTAGGTCAATTGATGGTGTGATTTTTACCTTCTAGGGAACATAAGGCTACATTTGACCATATCTGGAAACATCTTTAGCCGTGACAAGGTGAGGGGGGTGCTGCTGGCCTCTGTTGGGTTTAACAGCCAGGGATGCTGTTAAACGTTCTGCAGAGCACGGAGCAGCCTCCACAACAGAGAGTGGTCAGGCCCCAATGTCAGCGGTGCCAAGGTTGAGAAACTCTGCTTTAGAGACTAGCCCGACTCTGCCTGTGTGCCCAGGGAAGTGGGGTCAGAGTCTTTTCCCTTTTTCTCAGGACCGGTGTATGTGAGGTATGGGCAAGGTCAGTGGAACAGGAAAAAGTCAGTGTAAAAGACACGCGGTAGTGAAATTTGAGGTCAGAAAGAATGCTGGAAACAGTGAGCAAGCAAACCAGAATTTGAGCTCAGAATTGCTACCTCTGTTGTCCTTGGAAAGTTGGAGGATATTAAACTCGGAAAATGAGTTACCCAAAAGAATTCCTCCTGCTTTCTAAATAAAGGAATTGCGCCTTTGCTCAGGCACCTCTCCAACCTTAACGAGCTACTGCTGTCTTACTTGAGAACACCAGAGGGCGCTCAAGAGAGGAGGCGACTGGTGACCATTAAGGTATTCTTGTATTTGTCTTCACACCACCCTGGTCCGGAGGGTCAGAAGAAGAAGATTCACCTGTTTCTCTTTCATCTCAGCCCCTCATTAACCAATCTTGGTTCCTCTCTCATTCTTCTACCCAAAGAGCCTCAGCAAAACTTCCCGACACTGGAGCTAAATAAACCTTTGCCATGGGGAGACCTGCTGGTCGAAAGGACTGAATCTTGGGAGTCTTTGTATTCTCAGCCCCTTGGTACTTGAGAGGGAGATTTTGATTTGAAAACAAGCCCTGGAGAGGGATGCTCCAGCTATCTCTCGGGGCAAAGCCTATGATTATTGCCTCTGGTGGTGAGTTTAGTGATACAATAATGGAAAGTTTGTTGGATCCCAAATCAGGCTCTAAGAAGTCTCAGTTTTGCCATAACTGTCTAACTAATGGGACTCAGATGCTCATCTGTAGACTTAGGTGGACTGCATGGTAATTTCCTAGGGCTGTTGCAATAAAGCACTGCAAACTGGGTGGCTTCAGCGACAAAAATTTGTTGTCTCGGTTCTAGAGGCTGGAAATCCAAGATCAAAGTGTCTGCACAATTGGTCCATCTGAAGCCTCTGTGGTAGACTCTCTTTCATTCCCCTCTCCCAACTTCTGGTGGTTTGCAATCTTTGCCATTTCTTCACTTACAGACGCAACATCCCAATCTCTGCCTTTATCTTCACGTGGCATTCTCCCTGTGCGTGTGTCTCTCTGTTCAAATTTCCCCTTTTTATAAGGACACCAGCCATGTTGGATTTGTGCCAACCCTGATGATCTCATCTTAAGACCCTGTTTCCAAATAAGGTCACGTTCGCAGGTACTGAGGGTTAGGACTTCAATGTCTTTTGCAGGAACACAATGCAACCCGTAACAAATGGCTTCTAAAGTCTCCCCTGGTTTCTTGACATTACAGCTGTGGAGTTTTGATAACAGGACTCCCTCCACATGGTGCTAATGATGCATCCAGCCTACACCTCCCCGGAGGAAGGGGCAGTTGTTTCAGCCAGAGAAAATTGATTCCAGCCTGGGGACTGGAAGGTTCAAGTTGACTGGTGACAATTCTTTCCAAGAGGCTGTTATCACTGCTTATTGCCACCCTCCGTGGTTTGGAATCACTTTGTTGCTGGTTGGAGTAAATGGGAAATGTGTTTAACTTAAAAAGTGAAAAATGCAATGCTATCATATTGCACAAGCAAACGTGGAGAGGGGCAGGGGGCAACTACTGTTTCAAGATGATTTAAGAATTTGATCAAATATCTGGCTGCAAAACTGCATGTTTTGAAAGCACCTCACAGATGGGGTCTATAATTGAGAAATGCATTTGTTCTTTGTTGGTGCGTTTAAATAACGTGATTCCAATTTGGAGTTGAATGCCTTTCTGAAGTGACTTCCCTCCATCTCGCGCACACATGGTAGTGTGTTTTCACAGAATGGCGTGCAGTGGGGAAAGGACTGCATGCTTTTGGAAAGACATAGTCCACGTCCATGAGAAGCTATGTCAAAGAATTTGCAAACAGACACTGAAGAGAAAAGTAATAACCAAAAATCAGCATCTGTGAAGCCTTACTTTGTATTTAGAAAAGATAGGCCAGGCGTGGTGGCTCACACCTGTAATCCCAGCACTTTGGGCAACTGAAGGTGTGTGGATCAGTTGAGGCCAGGCATGCTGAAACCCTGGCTCTACTAAAAATGAAAAAGTTAGCCAGGCATGGTGGCACATGCCTGTAGTCCCAGCTACTTGGGTTACTGAGGCATGAGGAGCACTTGAACCTCGGAAGTGGAGGCTGCAGTGAGTGAAGATCACACCACTGCACTTCAGCCTGGGTGACAGAGTGAGGCTTTGTCTCAAGAAAACAAAAACAATACAGAAAAAATAACCACAAAGAATTAAAGGCCTGGCATAGTTTTAAGAGTGAAGCACCTCATAGAAACTGAGAACTCACAGGACTTAATAGGGCCAGGTGTTTCAGTGCTCTGAGAACACCGTAGAGCAAATTTCTCCAGTAGGTATTCCTTCCTTAGCATTTCTGGAGTCCACAGTACTTGAAAAGCTTGATAGAATATTCAGGATCTCTAGCTACCAGTGAAAATAAACAACTTACTTTAAAAAGGATGAAGTGAGCATTTCCAAGTATCAGGTGATTAGAGCTTCCTAGCATTCCCTGGAAAGGAGGGCATTTCCCAAAGCTGAGTCGCTCTGATCCTGTCCTGTTGGATGGCTTTGGACACCAGGACATTATGTGGCTTTTCAACATTCCCAGGATTCCTGACTTTGGGGGCAGAACTAAATAGAATCCTGCCCAGTGTTTTCTTTCTTATTTTTTTCTTTTTTTTTTTTTTTTAAGGTAGGGTCTTGCTCTGTTGCTCGGGCTGGAGTGCAGTGGTGCGATCATGACTCACTGCAGCCTTGACCTTCCAGGCTCAAGTGATTCTCCCACCTCAGCCTCCTGAGTAGTTGGGACTACAGGTGCATGCCACCATGCCCAGCTAATTTTTGTATTTTTTGTAGAGATGGGGTTTCACTATGTTGCCCAGGCTGATCTCAAACTCCTGGGCTCAAGTGATCCATCCAGCTCGGCCTCCCAAAGTGTGAATCACAAGTGTGAGCCACAGTGCCTGGTCCTGATGTTTTCTTTCTTGGAAGACCTAGATACAAAAAGTTGCTGAGGGTTTTTCTGGAATGGGCAACACATGGGTTCTGGTTTTCATATACCTTTGTGTGGTCTGAACAGGTTCCTCCAGTCATAATATGCAAATATATATGATCCTAATGGACTCTGCCCAAACCCTTTCCAGCTCCAAGACACAGAGCTTGATTACCACTTGGTTACTGACTCACAGGAGGATACACAGAAAACTGAATGGACATTCCTGACTCTAATGATCTGCAGCGGAGGCTCTTGACCTCCCATGAGCCGCAGAGTCACCTGGAGGGCTCATTAACACACAGACTGCAGGGTCCTACTCCAGAGTTCCCAAGTCAGACTCAGCAGGTCTGGGGTGGGCCTCAGAATTTGCATTTTTAACAAGATCCCAGGAGATACTGATGCTGCTGGCCAGGGAACCGCACTCAGAGACCCCAAGGGCTCCAGGAAGAAGCAGCATAGAGAATGCTCCCTAGGCACCTGGCACCAAGGTCTCACTAGACTCACCAAGACACACTAAGACGGACTGGCCTGAGCTTTCCCGTGCCTAAAAGCAAGGCTCAAGTGCAGGAATGCAGGGAAAGGACCCAATGACAGGCCACTGTATCTGGATGACTGAAAAACAGACACCTTCATCCTGGTCAATCTCAAGCTGGCTCAGCATCTGTTTAGGAGAGTTTAGAAGACTTTAGCAGAGTCAGAGCCCCCAGAAGAGGCTGTGACTCATGTGTCAAACATCATCAGGAGGCCGGGCACCATGGCTCACGCCTGTAATCCCAGCACTTTGGGAGGCCAAGATGGTCAGATTGCTTGAGTTCAGGAGTTCAAGACCAGCCTGGGCAACATGGCCAGACCCTGTCTCGACAAGAAATACAAAAATTAGAATACAAAAATTAGCCAGGCATGGTGGTGGGCCTGTAATCTCAGCTACTCGGGGGCCAATGTGGGAGGATTGCTTGAGCCCAAGAGGTCGAGGCTGCAGTGAGTTGTGGTTGTGCCACTGCACTCCAGCCTGGACAACACAGCAAGACCCTGTCTTACAACACAACACAACAAAACAAAAAACCCACATCATCAGGGAGCAAGACAGGGGTCTTAAGGGTGGTGGGAGGTCAGAATGTCACAGGCCCTGTCAACATATTCATTGCAGGCTGAGCAGTGGGAACATGGAGACTCTGGTCATCTAACTTCCCTTCAAAAAGGGGTTTTCAAATATTGTTTGAGTGGCAGACATTTAAAGATGTGAAAAACATTGAGGCAGAGCTTCTCTGGTTGAAGTGAGAAGAGGGTGGGCAAGGGGTCTAGAGGCAGGATAGGATGGGGAGAAGGATACCTCTGTCATCCCCCTTGCGTGGCCTTTCTCTTGACCTCCTGGTGGACCTACAGGACCTCCGTGGAACCCCGGGATTCCTCAGAACACAGTTGAAAAACCATTGAGTGGACCTCTCCCTTCTCCCTCATTCACGCATCCACCAAAGGCTTTCTGAGCGCCTCTGTGCAGGAAACTTCTGAGGTGCTACGAAACACAGATACTCCTAGTACACTTTCTGACTTCCACAGAGAAGAAACTATCAGAAAAGATTAGATCGTAGTTTTATTGGAGGATTGTTGGGCAATGCAACAGAATGAGTATGCCTGGGGTTATGAATACCAAGAGCTATTCATGGTCATACGTGGGTTTACCTAGCCATGGTAGCCTTATCTGAGACCTGGAGACATAACAAGACAGTGGTAATGTCAGGCTCTGGCTCTGGGGGGAGGTGTGTGTGTGTGTGTCTGTGCATGTGCGCATGTGAACGGTAATGGTAGTTCTCTCAGGCAACTGGACCTCTTTGCATAGAGCAGGCGCTCAAGGGATACGGACTTTGACTGTTTCCTTTGCCTACTCATGAGACCACCCTGTTCTATTACAAGAAGGTGGAATAGCCTCATGGTTTAGAACATGGACTTCGGAGCCACACTGCTCAAGTTCACAACCAGCCTGGGTGAACCTGGGCACGTGACATCACCTCTCTGTTCTGGTTCCCTGACCCATAAAAATGGGAGTGATAATAGCACTTGCTTCACAGAGCTGTTGAGAAGTTTGAATTAATCAACATCTCTAAAGCACTTAGGAAAGGCCTTGTTGTATGACAAGGACCGTCATTTGATATGTGGTTATAAGAAGTTTTTTATACTTGTACATTTTACTTTCAATAAATATTTGATTTTTATTTTTAGGAAGCAAGACTGGGAAAGCATTAGAAGCTAGCTGCTTGGAGGCCTAAATCCTCTAACTTCTCTCAAATCTTCTTAAATTAAAAAAAATATATCAGCTGGTACCTTCAAGGCCAGATGTGAAAGTTATTATATGATGGGAGCATCAGCTATCTAGTGTAAGAGCTGAATAGCTCTTAAGAGAAGCAAACAGGGGTGGAATCCAACACTGACCCTGTCTTACAACACAGTTCTTGAGTTCAGGAGTTCAAGACCAGCCTGGGCAACGTGGCCAGACCCTGTCTCGATAAAAAATACAAAAATTAGCCAGGCATGGTGGTGTGTGCCTGTAATCTCAGCTACTTGGGGGCCAATGTGGGAAGATCTGTTCTGGTTCCCTGACCCACAAAAATGGGAGTGATGATAGCACTTGCTCTCAAGTTTTCTGCTTCCCCCACCTCTTTGTCATAACTCAAGAATTAGTGGAGAAAAGAAAAACATCCGTCATAAGCTATGATTATTAGAACAACAAAGCCAAGAATAGTGGCCATTTAATGAGCACATACTATGTGCTCTGGGCCATGCTCAGTACTTTACATAGGTTCTATCCTAGGCTGGGTTTCCAGGAGCCCCAGAGACAAAGTTCATGTGTTCAAAGTTCATAAATGACTTCATTTGTGAAAGATAAGCTTCCAGGGAAAAGCAGTGAGTGAGTGAAGAAGCAGGATGCAGAGAGGGAGGAAATCGAGCAAATGTATGATCTCAGGCAAAATCGCTCCGAGGTAGCTGCCACCTGAGCCTGCAGGGGACAGTGGAGTGTAAATTGCACCCCAGAGTTATGCCCAGTAGAAGCAAGGAAGCTGGGCTTTTCTTACTTGCATGCCATCAGTTAGAGGATCAGGTCCACCTTGGGGGAATATAAATTCCCAGGCACTTCCAGCTCCACGTCTTTGAGTAAAGTGGGGCTCCGGTAGCCTAAGGGAAGCCACAGGTGCTGGCTGCAGGTACGGAAGCAAAACGAATCTCAAGGAGAAATGTGCAAAAAATGAGAAAAAGGGGTCCAAGGAGATCTCAAAGGAGAAGGAGTGAGAAGTCCAGTCCTTCCACGTAAGTGTGACTTGGCTCCAAAGAGATCTGGAAGTCATGATCTTGGCCTCTATCAACTATCATCAACAAATCGCAGGGGAGGCCATGTGACCCACGGTTGTGTGGGTCCTCCCTTGAGTAAGATTCAAATCCTCCTCTTCCATTCACTGACTGTGAGAACTTGGTGATCTCTTTGACCTCATTTTCTATATCTGTAAAATTGAGACAATAATAGAACTCGTATCAAAGTGAGTTGTTCTCACTAGGTGCAGTGACACACACCTTAGTCCCAGGTACTCAGGAGGCTGCAGTGGAAGGATGGCTTGAGCCCAGGAGTTCAAGGTTGCAATGAGCCATGATCATGCCACTGCACTCCAGCCTGGGCAACAGAGCAAGATCCTGTCTTCAAACAAAAGGGAGAGTTGTTTTGAGAATTAAATAAGTTACAACATGTAAAGCTTTTGGGGCATCAGCTGGCACATAGTAGTGCTCAGTAAGTGACAACTGTCACTGTGTGGATGCAGTGTGGTTACACCAGGAATATGCACAGTGAGACAGGTGTTGGTCAGGACGCAGTGGGAGCAGGAGCTAGGTAAGCAGAAAGGGGCTGGTGGAGTGTGTGAGTCTGAACAGGAAACAGATTAGAGTCCAGGGAAGCCCAATCAAGGCAGGAAGGCTTGGGCATCAACCAGGGACTGAGACAGGCAGGCTGAGACAAGACCCTGGAGACCAGGCAGTTAATAAGGGGATTTGAGAGCAGGGTTGAAAGCCCCAGATCATGAATAGAGGTTCTTTGGTTTGGGGCTGATTTCATTTTGGCTGCTGGGTCAATTCTATTTCCCTTTAAAAAAATCTTTGTTGAGACATAATTTGCATGCCATAAAATCTACTCATTTAAAATATGCAATTCAATGGGGTTAGTATATTCACAGAGTTGTGCACCTATCACCACAATCTAAGTTTAGAATATTTTCATCACCCCCACACAAATTGCATACCCGTTAGCAATCACTACCCATTTCGCCTTCCCACCAGCACCTGGCAACCACTAATCTATTTTCTGTCTCTATAGATTTGCCTGTTCTGGACATCTCATATCAATGGAATCATGTAATATGTGGCCTTTTGTGACTGACTTCTTACATGTAGCATAATGTGTTCAAGGCCTATCCATGTCATAGCATGTATCAGTTTTACATTCCTTTTCATGGCTGAATAATATTTCATTGTATGGATATACCTGTTTTATTTATCCATTTATTAGGTGATAGACGTTTGGATTGCTTCCATTTTTTAGCTATTATGAATAATACTGCTATGAACATCTGTGTACTAGTTTTAGTTTGGACATACGTTGTCATTCTTCTTGGATATATACTGAGGAATATGATTACTGGGTCTTAAGGAACCTTTATTTTTAAGCTTTTGAGGAGCTGCCAAACTGGTTTCTGAAGCAGCTGCCTCATTTTACATTTCCACCAGGAGACTGTGAGGGTTTCTATTTCTCCTCATCCTCACCAACACTTGTAATTATCTGTGTTTTTGATTCTAGCCCATCCTGGCAAGTGTGAGGTGGTAATTCATTGTAATTTTGATTTGCATTTCCCTAAGGGCTAATAATATTGAACATCTTTTCATGTATTTATTGACTATGTGTATATCTTATTTGGAGAATGTCTACTCAAACACATTATCCATTTCCAATGGACTCATTTGTCTTTTTCTTATTGAGTTGTAAAAGTTCTTTATATATTCTGGATACCAGTTCTTTCTCAGATACATGATTTGCCAATATTTTCTCCTATTCTGTGGGTCATCTTTTCACTTTCTTGATGGTGCAGCACAAAAGTCTAAGTCGAGGTAGTTCACTTTATCTGTTTTGTCCTTGGTTTGTGCCTTTGGTGTCATGTGTAAGAAATCAGTGCCTAATCCAAGCTTAAGGATTTTTAAGACTTTTATAGTCTTGGCTCTTATATTTAGCACTCTAGTCGTTTTGGAATTAAATTTTGTGTATGGCGTGATGGAGGGGGTCCAATTTCATTATTTTGCATGTGGATATCCTTTGTCTATGTCTGTGTCAGAAGTATGTAAACCAGAGCAACTCCATCTTGAATGGGAGCTGGGTAAAATGAGGCTGAGACCAACCGGGCTGCATTCCCAGATGCTTAACGCATTCTAAGTCACAGGATGAGATAAGAGGTTAGCACAAGATACAGGTCATAAAGACCTTGCTGATAAAACAGGTTGTAGTGAAGAAGACGACCCAAACCCACCAAAACCAAGATGGCGACAAAAGTGATCTCTAGTCGTCCTCACTGCTAACTCCCACCAGTGCCATGACAGTTTGCAAATGCTATGGCAATGTTAGGAAGTTACCGTATCTGGTCTAAAAAGGGAAGGCATGAATAATCCACCCCTTGTTTATCATATCATCAACAAATAACCATAAAAATGGGCAACCAGTAGCCCTTGGAACTGCTCTGTCTATGGAGTAGGCATTCTTTATTCCTTTACTTTCTTAATACACTGCTTTCACTTTACTCTATGCATTCACCCTGAATTCTTTCTTGCGTGAGATCCAGGAACCTTCTCTTGGGGTCTGGATCAGAGCTCCTTTTAGGTAACATCTGGATGACCTCACAGGGGGTGGCATCGGTGTGCTCCCTGCCACCTCTGCTGGACGTTAACAACTAGGACTTAGAGAGACTTGAAGCTCCCATGTATTCAGTGGTTTCTACATGTTCTCTATACCAGTCCAGGCCTTGCTTTAATTGTATTAGAAAACATAAAATTGAAAGCAGAACTCCTACATTTTCATTTTGCAAAAGAAAATTAGTTAAGCTCAAATAATTCCCCATTTGGCATTTAGTTTTGGGAGCCTCTAGCCTTTGTTATTATTTATTTATTTTTGTGCCAATGCAGTTGAAATATCTCTCTCTATATATCTCTGGGGCCTGTTTAACCAGGTGAAGAATCCACACAAAGCTGCAAAAATCAGTTGAAAATAAAAAAAAAAATTAGTGGAGAATTAGTTTTCCTTGTCTATCTGATAAATGTCCCTAGACTTGTTTGAATGGCTTTGCATCAAACAGCAATTAGCATGAAAGGACAGCATTACTGGGTGGTTTGGCTTCTTGCAGAGGCAACTTTTCTCACAAGAGCTTAGTGATCCTACTCACCACCCTCCTCTGGGACAGGGCCAGGCCAGCTTGTGACCTGGGACTGGTGACATCTTCTCACTTGGCTTTTCCAGTAGAGTCTCTAGAGTCAAACATTTTAGAATGTTCATCTGGACTAGGCAGGATTAAGTGAGAATCTCTTTAGCATCTGCCTTTGTTAGAATTAGGTTCATCTGTCTGAAAGCAAGGCCTCAAATAAAAGTGGCTTGAAAATGACCCAAGTTTATTTCTCTCTCCGGTGGCCAGGGCTGGTGGGGTGGCTCTGCTCCATGGGTTCTGAGGGGCTGCCCTACCTCCTTAGCACAGCTTCTTATAGCACCAGAGGTCCAGCCATCACGTCTGCATTCCAGTCAGCAGGAACAAAGGAGAGCAAAGAAGGGAATGTCCCTTCCCTTACAGTATGCTTTCTGGAAGTTGTATACCATTTCCACCTTCAGCCTTTGGCTAGGACTTACACTTAGCTGGAAGCAATACTGCAAAATGCAGTGTTGTTATTCCATATGGACCTGTGCCTGGGTATAAACTGGGGCCTCTGTTGCAAAGGAAGCAGAACAGAATTGATATTGGGTGCGGCGGGCAGAGGGGGGTTACTGTCTAGACTCTGCCAGAGTCCAAGGGCACTCTGTCCCAAGAGTCAAGGCACCTTTTCCCAATTTCAATTCTGCAAATGATTTGTCAGCCCAGTTGAGGAGCAGGCTAGGACAGCGTGCACAGATGCCGTCTTGCTCAACTTAACCCTTCTTCATCTCTGCATTTTCATTTAATACACTTGGATTTGGTACAGAGAAGGGGCATGGGATTCTAGACAGCGAAGGGAATGAAACCCCCACATGGCTCAGACCGTGGGGATTTTGCTACTTGAAATACGATTGTATCCTCTCCACTTTCAAATGAAGATCCTAACATTGTTTTCGAGAACAATTGCACCATCCAGACTCAGGGACCCACAAAAGTGTCAATTCACCACATGTTGGCTTTTTTTTTTTTTTTAAACTAATTGTAACAAGTGGTTGCTGCGAAACGCAGGCTTCCGAAGGCTGCCCTTCCAGTGACCCATACCCTGACCTGGACAGACCACCTTCTGTCCAAAAGAGGAAAAGTTTTGTTCTTAGATCAGATGAAACCCTGGCTTACCCCTGGTGACCAGCGGGATTAATCAGACACCAGTAAAACAACTGACAGAAACACTGAACCAACTCACAATAACCAGCACACACATCAGGCAGCATTCCTCTGCAGGGTCTTACCTCATCCCTTTCTTTTGCCCTGAGATGCAATCCCTGCTTCCTGAGGCCTGGTTTTCTGTACTTCTTAAAGGGAGCCCCTTGCAAGCTAAGAAGCTGCCCGTTTTTAGGATCAATATGGTATTCCCCCAGGTTGGTTAGAAAACACAATGGCAGGGACAGAATTTGCAGCAGGGGCTTGTAGAGGATTAGGGCTGCTTCGCCAGGATTTATCGCTCCATGCACAACCCAGACTGAAACCCCGGTCGCAGTCCGGGTGGTTTAAAATGAGCCAACAGGCATTGCCTTCAGTTTTAGGCCTTTGAAAGGTAAAATCTTCCCAACGTGCAAAAAGTAACCACTAAAAATGAACCATATTCAGAGGCAAAGAAAGAATGAAAGATTGTGAAAGGAAAAAAAGTTCTGAAACTGTATTTGGGAGTTTCCTGCAGAAGGGGTCCTTCTGGAAGTACGCGGCAGGCTCCACAGCTGGCCCAATAGTCACGTACGTTTCAGAATGTAACTTTCCAACGCAAGTTGCTTCTTCACTTAACTACCTGCAGAGAGCCACCTGCTTCATTTAATCGTGGTTTGGGTTCTATTTTATTTTTACTGTATCCCATTTTCCAGGGCAAAAAGCAGAAAGCCAATAAAACCACGTTTTTGCTACCAACTTAATATGAAGTATATTTTAATTCAGAATGATTTCCCTCCACTTCTATTTTAAAACATGTTTGAGAAGAAAAGCAAACTTAGAGGATTTCTGCTCCTCAATACAGCAATTTCAAGGATTATTATCAAAACCCTGAAGGGCAGCGTTAAAAAATGGGATGACCTTGAAATATAGGATGGCTAAGAAGTGAGAGCAAAATATCACTCAATAGTGACTATTTGTAGCCAGAGTTATGCCAGGGAAGGGAGAAAGCAGTGAGAGCCAGCAATATTTGAGACAGAAATAGATGACAGAGAAAGGTATCTTTAGTGAGGAAAGGACTTAGTGTCTTTAAATCAGATGCCAAAGGAACATGTACTGGGGAAAAAAATCAATTTTTCTGTGCTGTGGAGGAAGCATTTCAAAGTAAGACAACCTTTATTTCCAAATGCCTTCTGGAGGCCTTCCCCTGAGGACACAACACCAACGCTATTAATCTTGACTTAGTGAATGAGCGTATTATACGGATTTCAATCCAGACCTTCAAGTCTTAAAGAGTTCTGAAGAGCCCAGATAAAGCAACCCGTTTTTACTTTGGTGATTCCACAGGGGTAACTCACTTTAATTCCCCTTTCATCTCTATGGGAGGACTCGGAATTTTAAAAGCAAACAGGTTTCCTATACTAATTCCTGGAGAGAAGGTTTCTGTTGCTTTCTTGCTGCTGTGAGACTGAAGGTGGGTGACCATCTCCATTTGTTACCTTGGAAGATGTGGAGAACCAGAAGTAAGTCCGAAATAATAGGCCAACGGTAGCTGTCTCCTTTCTTCGAGGAAAGTTATTGCCCTTCCAAATGCCAGTTTGTTTTTTGATTTTCCACGGTCCAGCCCCGTATTTAGCACAGAAAGATGCTTTAGAAGCCAGAACACTGGTAATAGCCCCAAATATACACAAAGACAAAGCACAGGGCATGTCTGTTTTGTCCCGTCAGACAAATTATGATCTAAATTTTCTGCCAACACTTTTTTTTTCCCCTGATCGTTTATGGCAACACCAGTCTGTTTATTGAGATTCTAAAATGCAATGAAAGTTTCTGGGATTAAAAAGAATAAGAGAGTCAGAGAGAGAGAGAAGGCTTATTATGTAGAAGTAAACTGTTTCAAATGGAAACCCGATTCCCATTGTGGAAAAGAGAAAGCACTGAGGAAAATTACGCCAGATTATCTAGACTAAAGGAAAAATTTTATGCCTCACTGTGCCACTTGTAAGGGACAGGAGAGGAAAGAAAATACTAGAAACTGCATGGCAACAAATGACTATGTCGGGATGCAGAGACAGCAGACTTGCTAGGTTCAGTCCAACTTGTACAGGAATGGCAACAACCTAAGGCAGCGATTTCCCAGCACTGATCTGTTACCCAGGGATTATATTAATAAAACAGCCAGGGAGGAAAATGGCTACAGTTAACTAACTTTTTTTTTTTTTTTTTAGACAGAATCTCGCTCTGTTGCCCAGGCTGGAGTGCAGTGGCACGATCTCAGCTCACTGCAACCTCCGCCTCCTGGGTTCACGCCATTCTTCTGCCTCAGCCTCCTAAGCAGCTGGGATTACAGGCACCCACCACCACACCCGGCTAATTTTTGTATTTTTAGTAGAGACGAGATTTCACTATCTTGGCCAGGCTGGTCTTGAACTCCTGACCTCGTGATCCACCCACCTTGGCCTCCCAAAGTGCTGGGATTACAAGGGTGAGCCAACACACCTAGCCACTATATTTTCACATAAAGTCCGAAGACGGGACACGGTCAACACTTTTCATCCTGAAGGGTTATCAAAAGACATCAACTTGTAGAAAAACGTGTGAAAACAGAGTGATGTTTTAATCAATGTATATGTTTTGTTCTTTCACGTGTCTAGATCCCGGAATAGGCTGAGAAAAATAGAACCTGGAGTGTAAAAAGCAAAAAGAAACATCTTAGTGCATATAGGACATCTTGCAGCTCTCAATTTGATCTGTTCCTCAGTTGTCACACAGGATGAGAAGATTGTAGGAATGGGGAAAAAATTAGAATAACCTTGCACTTCGAGTTATGGAAAAGAAACTTTTAAGCTTTCAACATTTCTATGAGAACAACATGAACCTGACAGCTAAACCACTGAAATATTGATCACATTACAAATAAAAATCCAAACGAATTCATTTCAACTGAAAGAGGGAAAACATCGATACTACTGCTCATTGGCATGGTGACATGCACATGTGTACTCCAATAAAGGAATTTGTCAAATTTTTGGACCACAATTATGTGAAGGAATATCAAAATGTATAGGTTTTGCAACAACAAAAGGATGTAACTTTTGTCTGATTTTGTTAATCTCTGAAAGGCTTATTTTTGATGTAAATTAATCGGATAGTCTAATATGCTTCTTTTCTGCCCACCAAAAATATCTGTGAATTAAATTATGTAAACAGTTTCCTTAAAAGTAGAAACATCGCTAACTCCCTTCCCCCGCATTAAATAGTTCCATATGAGTTGACAGAAGGAGGTGGCCGTGTGACCTTTTGCAATGAACGGGGAACACAGCCCCCTCTGGCCTGAATCTGAGAGCAGCTCCTTCCCAAAGCCCTTATGAGATGATGTACCAGAAACCAACACATCTGACCAAGAGGTCTCTGAAGTTGCAGCCTTTTGTATTTACACTTTTGAGATATCTCCATTGTGATGCAAATCTCGATTTTCAATCAAAATTGGCTAGAAAAAAACCAAATCTTTCTCTGGAAACCATTGTGGGAAGTACATAAGCCTAAATATTAAATTTTCTCTGTTCTGACTTCCTATGAAGCCACAAAACAAATGTTATCAAACACGAATGCCTTTTGCAAATGCTGATTGAAAATCAACCGTGTCAACTAGCACTTTTAACTAACTATAGTTTTAGTCTTAAAGGGTGCTTAGTTTATGTGTTATAAATGAACACCCCCCCTTTTTTTTCTTTCTAATTTGGGTACTCACGTCCAAAGCATCTAAAACCTTTTTAATTTTTGTAGACTGTCTCAAATCAAGTTTGTTTTAGAGAGCACTCCCTTCTTAGCTTGGATCCTTTATGTAAGGCCAGATGAATAAAATAAAATGAAATACAAAAGGAAGGCATCGTTAATGGCTTGAAGGCGTCCCACTTTTATTTTCTTGTGTTTTAAGAGCTGAAGTTGGAAATATGGAATCCTCCCAAGCTGCTCAGAAAGTCTGAAGACATTGAAGGCAGGCACCCAGGCTTATGGAAGTCTTCGGTCAGCCTCAGGGTGAAGGTTTGTGGGCGTCTGTGTGTGCGTGCGTCTGTCTTTTACTGTACCCTTCAAGATCGAGTTCTGAAGGAGCATTTCTCCTGCCAAAATACACACACAGCCTGGGATTAAAAGGGCTGAAACCTACCAGCAAGTTCTTAACGCCCTCCCACAATCATTAGACCAAATCCACCATCATTCCAGATTCATTTTTCCCTTATTCATCTGTCCAACTAATTCCTGCCACATTCACCAGGCTTATATCTTAATCTTTTCTGTTACATAGAGAATACATAATGAAAAGCTGCATTTTCTGGGTACATGCACACATTTGGAGCGGATGAACCATATGTGAAGCGACATACAATGCTGAATGCCGGCTGAATGGCGTCCAGCGCTAAAAACACCGCGAGCGCAGGAACAAAAAGCCGACGAACAAGAGCCAGTGCCAGGCTTGCCTCTGCTGGAACACCAGGGGCTTCGCCGCGAAAACATGGGTATAATTTCACTGTTTTCACTCACACAAGCTGTGGGAAAGGAGTCACCATCTGATGTTTGATTGTGTGGGATATGTTTTTGGCAGTGGCCTTGTATTCCTCTTTGACAAAAAAAGAAAAAAAAAAGAAAAGAAAGAAAGAAACAAGAAAAAAGGGGGAGAGATGGAGGGGGAAGGAAAATAAAAAAGAATAGAGCTACATTTGCTGTTTTCAATTTGCAGTCTGGGGGACAGGCACAGCTGACAGTTCTGACCAGTGGCCACCTGAAAATGAGGGCCAGGGCCTGGGGACTGTCCCCTCTGCCTCCATCCCCTGGGCCTCTCTTTATGCCCAGGGACCCAAGAGGGGACTTTTCTCCATCCTCCCCCGTCGGCTGGTTAACTTACGACTGAGCCGTGGGGCTGATGTTTGCCTGATTTAATAAAGCCTTTTATCCAAGGTAGCGGCTGGGAAGGCAGGGTCCTGACAGCCCAGAGGGGGAAAGGGCACAAGGCTCATAGCAGGCACTTTCGGAGCCGGTGAGGAAAAGAGTGAAGCTTTAAACACTCCCTGGCAATGCGTCTGGGGCCAAAGCCAGATGGTTTCTCCCGTGGTTTCTGGCTGGAGACTGGTAGGGTGTTAGGTTTACACCCTGGGTCTCCACCCTAACCAAAGGTTCTAGAAAGAGATATGCTGCTCCTTGTCTCTGTCACCATCTTTTCCTCACTCAGGAATGCCAGATTTCACAAATAAACATACAGGATGCCCAGCTACCTTTGGATTTCAGAACAACAAGTACTAAGCCATGATGTACCATTTCCCTAAAAGCCAATTTTCACTGAGTGTCTTGCACGTTATCTGACAACGCTACTCCCACGCCACCAGGCTTCCTGGTCCAGCCACCCACCTCCCCTCACCTGTGGCGGGCAGGCAAGGGGATGGTGATCAACAGCCTCCTCTGCCTGCATCTCAGGGTGTTAAGAGGATAATGAGAGAATAGATGGGTAGCTGCTTTCCAGAAAGGTCATTAATTAGCCCTGCTGGTTAGCATGTGATTCGCGTGCCCCAGCTGTGCTAAAGGCCCTCCTCTTAACTTCCAGTTCGGACTAGGAGACATGACCTATGAGACTAGAGAGAGTTTGGTGTCATTGCCTTCTGGTGCCCAGGGCCCCTTCTCTGATGGGTTTCACATAATTTTGTTTGGACCCTCTTTTCGAATCAAACCAGCCTGGGTGCAATAATCCTATAATCCCAGTGTTTTGGGAGGCCAAGACAGGAGGATTGCTTGAGGCCAGCAGTTCAAGACCAGCCTGGGCAACATAGTGAAACCCCATCTCTACAAAAAAATTAAAAATGATCTGGGTGTGATGGTGCATGCCTGTAGTCCCAGCTACTTGGGAGGCTGAAGTGGGAGGACTGCTTGAGCCCAAAAGTTCAAGGGTATAGTGAGCCATGATGTGCCACTGTGCCACTCCAGCATGGGTGACAGAATAGGACTTGTCTCCAAAAAAAAAATAATAAATTGAAATAAAACTCCCCAGTTCAGCACCCCTTGCTTTTACTAGAGGCAAATATAGTGTTTAATGGAAGACACGGGGAGAAAGTCACATCCTTCCTAATCAACTGCCTCTACTCACGGGGATGTTGGATTGCTACCTTTCAGTACAGTGCTTGCTACGAAGCTGGTAACACCTAGTTGGCCTGCAGGATTTGTCTTGAGGTGGCTATCTTGCCTTGAGTTCCCCATTTGTAGGCAGGCCTGTGAAGCATATCCGATTAAAGGTGGAGAGAAAGAAAAGGTTTCCCTTTGTGAGTAGCAGGCAGGTGACCAGGACAAATCTCAATGGCAGCCAGATCCAGGGTCTGTGCTGTCATTTATCCTCCACGTGGGGAGGTGGGATCGAGCACGGGCTTTAAAAGCAGGTGGCGCTCTGCACTGATCGGGTCCAAGCCCTAAAGAGAAGATGTCAAAGGAGGACTGCTCTTTTGAATATTCCCTTTAGTGGAAGACGTCGTGGCTGCATATATTGGCGGGGACTGGAAGTGTGGTTTTCCCCATGTGGCGGAATTGCTCTCATTTTCAAACATGGGCCAGGGGCATAATGGCCGCTTGTAATGATCACATTAGCATCATGGAGCAATATATCTACAATAAATTAAGACTGCTTTGCAATTAGTACCGATGATCACAGCTGTGGAGACAAATGGCATATGTGCTAATTAAATAATTTGTCACTTCACTGTTAAACAAACAATTCAGCCTCTTTATATTACAAACTGCCATCTCCAGAACATCGCCATGGGCCATTAACCCTGTGGAAGGCACAGCTTGCCATGCCCACAATTGGTGGGGAGCAATGTTTGAATGGCAGGATAAAGGTGATGGGGAAAAATCCACCTGGATGACAGGTCTCCTCAGACTTTGAAAATTTTCTTGGAAAATGAGTTCCAGGAGGACGAAACAAACTCTGCCACTCCACTTAGAAAACATTTGGAAGATAGCCCACTCTGGTGTTAAGATTTCTAGCTCTATTCGATGTGCCCTGATTGAAGTGAACTGTCAAATTGGTTGCAACCAATAAAAACTCCATCACGTCAAATCTCAACTTCATCTGGTGACTTCAGCCAAAGTCCCTCTTCCCATTTGCAGTATCTTTGTACAGTTTTTCTTTTCTTTCTTTCTTTAACTTTTAGCATTTCCTACCCCAAATGCTAATCCATAAAACTGAATTGTGAACTAGGGTTTAATGGGGGCCAGCCATTGCTAGTCTATACAATGGCTTCGTGTGAACTAAGAGGACTCAGCCCTGTGCAGGGCACCAGTCTTGGTAAGCAAGGTGCAGGCTGGATTTGTATCTCTGCTCACCGCCTTGGTCCAGGGCCCTTGTGCAGTGAACAACCTGTCCAACCACACAGGCAGTTCTGACTCACTTGCCTCTGAAACCAGGAGAGGCTTGGGTAAGTTAAAGCCACAGAAAACTTGGAAGTCAGCTGTCATTATTATCCTTTATTCCTTGCCCTTTTATCAGAGTTGTTAACTAATGGAACTTGATTTCTCCTTCTCATTCCTGCCCTTGCTTACATGCGAGAGGCAGAATGGTCAGACAGAGAGAGAAAGGCAAGGCAGTGAGGACTTCATGTCATTGGCCCTTCAGCATATCCCTCATCAGGCACTGCCTTTGTAAGGAGCATGCGACGTGGGTGGTGTTGAGTAGAAGGCATTTGTGATATAACAGATGTTTGGTGTAAAATACTCAGGCAGTGTTCCACCAAAGTCATTCTACTGCAACAAATTTCTACCAGGCAGGAAACAAGCTAGAAACAAGGTTGAGCGTTCAGGCTTCCTTCCTGCAGGAAGGTGATTCCCTGGATAATTTCACCTTAGAATTTAAGAGCTCCTTTCCTGTGGCATTGTGGGAATGGAAAGAGAAGCCAGTGTTTTATCTTTATGGAAAAATCTCACTGGATACAAAAGTCTGTAATAGAGGCAAGTTCCTCAGCAAATTGGTGCATTACTTGCCAAAAAGTCATTGTCTCGTTTATAAAGTGAAATCTGAGTTTATCTGAGAAAGACTGGGACATGGAGCAGCTTAGCTCACATCACTTAGGGTAAAGGTGGGCACACTCTAAGTGAGACACAGTCTCACTCTGTCACCCAGGCTGTAGTGCAGTGGTGCAATAGTGGCTCACTGAAGTTTTGAACTCCTTGGCTCAAGTGATCCTCCCACCTCAGTGTCTGGAGTAGCTGAGACCACAGGCATGCACCACCATACCCAGCTAATTTTTTATTTTTTGGTGCCCAAGCTGGTCTCAAACTCCTGGGCTCAAGCATTTGTCCCACCTCAGTCTCCCAAAGTGTTGGGATTACAGGTTTGAGCCACTGTGCCCAGCCTTGCTGTTATTATCGTAACTGAATTTTATAGCATGGAGTGTCTTCGCCAGCACTTGTTAATATTGTCTGTTAGGGGTGTGTGCAGAGTACGGGAAGGAGATAGCCATAGAGTAATGTTTCCAAAAGAACTTTTCTGACATGTATTTATACATGAGGAAATGCAGAGAGTGCAAGGTGAGTTTAGAGGCTTTGAAAGCATTGCCAGGACATAAGATGTTTTTCCTACAGCTCTACAAGACGCATTATTCTCTGGCCTGTTTCGGAAAGGACAGGCTGTTTTCTTTTTTTTTTTTTTTTTTTTTTTTTTTGAGACGGAGTCTCGCTCTGTCACCCAGGCTGGAGTGCAGTGGCGCAATCTCGGCTCACTGCAAGCTCCGCCTCCCGGGTTCACGCCATTCTCCTACCTCAGCCTCCCCAGTAGCTGGGACTACAGGCGCCCGCCACTGCACCCGGCTAATTTTTTTTTCTATTTTTTAGTAGAGACGGGGTTTCACCATGGTCTCGATCTCCTGACCTTGTGATCCGCCCGCCTCGGCCTCCCAAAGTGCTGGGATTACAGGCGTGAGCCACCGCGCCCGGCCAGGACAGGCTGTTTTCTAGGCAGCTTCCTGCCTTCTGGAACTTCAGGGAGTGGATTTCCATGTGTCCAAATGTTGAGTTGTGAGTCAGAACCACCCAGACCAGCCAACTGTCCTACCAGTGGGCATGGAATCCTTAGACTGCAAGACAACTGAGACGCCAGCTCATCTAAGCCTCTTATTTCACCAGAAGAAGGAATGGGAGTAGAGAGAGACAACAACGACCCTAAATCATCCTGTTCTTTTCCTTCTCTGGGGGGCGCCAGGGAGCCTCCCACCTTTCCTCTATTTTCTGATCTAAGCTGAGGAAATCCAAATGGTATTCTTTTCTCCCAGTATTAACTGGGACTCAGAGACTCCCCAAGCCACTTACTTAATTTGTGGCGTAAAATATTTTTGCTATAGAATCGTTCTGCCTCTTAAAGGAGATCTGTGGGGAAAGACCTGGCCAAACAGCCTCTTACCTACCCCCAATGCAATGCAGGAATCTGAAAAGGTCATTAGGAAAATAAAAACTTAAAGTCCTGAAAAACTTTCTGACAATTGTCCAAGGCCATGCAGTCCTGAGAACACATAGGACACCAGTTACCCCTCACCCACGACCCCCAGGCCAACCCAATGAGACCACATCTTGTCTTTCAGGAAAATGCACTGAATTTTGTACCATGCCCCCAAGAGCCTGGATCAAATTAAGAATTTTAATACTCAAAGTCATTTATTTATATTGTGTCCCTAAAGCATATATAATAAATGTATGCCTCACTCAGGGTATATTAAAATGTTTTGCCATACATTTCTAAAATCTTAACCAATATCGTCAACACTTTAAAATACAACTTTTATTTTGATCAAAATACACTTCATCATTTGAAAATCAAGTATTAATTGGATGAATTCTAACAAATAAACACAGTTCTCTGCTCAGCTTCTTCTGGAATCTTACTTTCACACCCTTGAAACAACACATTTCAGCTATTTAATTTAGATTTTTTTCTGGAATTTACTTCCATATCTCTAGATGATATGTTTCTAGATTTCCTGAATTGTATTGTTCAATACCATTATTAAAAGGGTTTTTTAAATTAAGCTATTCTATTTTCATTTTCAATAATTTTGGTTCTCTGATCCATTTTGATATCCTCCTCTTCTTGTTTCATGAGCTAATCTGCTATTTTTGAAAAGGCCATCGTTTTTAAACATATGTTTACTCATTGAAACATTTACTGAGTTGTCTCTGTTTCTTCTGGGTTCATTTTTGTTTGATTGGTTTTGCCTTTTTCTTCTTGGAGCTTACTTCAAATGTGATTTTGGCAGTTAGTTCATAATAGGGAGGTACTGGGCAGCTAATTCTATCTGGGCATGGGGCTTCACTCTAGAGTGATCAATGGGAAAGCAGTGGTAAAAGCTGACCAGCACAGTATCACCACCTGATACAGCCACGTAATTATTATTTTACTGTGTGTCTCCTCCTGGTCTTGTATGTGTAAGTTCCATTCATGCAAAAGTTTGTTCATTTTGTTCACTGCTCCAGTCTCAGTGCCTACAACAGTGTCTGGCACATAATAAATGCTTAAAAAACACTTAGATGAACAAAGAACTGTGGGAGAAAAATGCTATACAGAGCATAAAGTGAGTAGGAGACTAAGAGTGAGGAAAGTTGATTTTGCCTTGGAGCAATGGGGAAGCTGTTTTTCACTGCACTGACTAGGAGCATTCCTGTAATGCCAAGACACTGCCGAGGAGTTTTCCATGCATTCTTTCATTCATGCAGCCAGCAACATCCATTGAGTACCTACGATGTGCTCTGAAGCAGTGTAGCACGGTGGTTAAGGACATGGGAAGTGATTAATAGACTGAAGTCTAGCCCTGGCTGTGTGTCGTTGGGCAAGTTATTTACCTCTCTGAGCCTCAGTTCCCTTAATTCTATATGAAGAATTGTCAGAGTGTCTGCTTATAGGGTTACCTTAAGGATTAAATAAATTGCTGTATGTAAAGAGTTCAAACATTATGCTTGTTTTGTTATTATGCTTTTAACCAGACCCTGTTCTAGGCTATGGAGACACTGAGATAGGTAGAAATGATCCTTCCCACCCCCCAACAGGAAGACTTCATAGTCTAGTAGGCTGCTTTTCTCTTTCTTGCACACTATCTCCTGAATTTTTTTAAAATACAGAAAGTGCACCAGACAGGGTGGCTCATGCCTGTAATCCCAGCACTTTGGGAGGCTGAGGCGGGTGGATCACCTGAGGTTAGGAGTTCGAGACCAGCCTGGCCAATGTGGTGAAACCCTGTCTGCACCAAAAATGCAAAAATTAACTTGGCGTGGTGTTGGGTTGCTGTAATCCCAGCTACTCAGGAGGCTGAGGTAGGAGAATTGCTGGAATCTGGGAGATGGAGGTTGCAGTGAGCCGAGGTCATGCCACTGCACTCCAGCCTGGGCAACAGAGCGAGACTCCATCTAAAAAAAAAAAAAAGAAACCTAGAAAGTGCAAAGTATGCCCATAGGCAATCAAAATGATGCTTGAATTTGGGGTGGGGGAAGGGGCAAGGTCTCATGTCAAATTGGATGACTATCACCTTGACAGGCGCAGGACTGGCAGAGTTAAAGGAAAATAACAAGTCAACAGCCTCTTCCCTAGGGGCTCAGTAATGTCTCTAGCCTTTGGCTCTGGTGTGCTCTGTGCAAAAGGCTAAAAATAGCAGAGGCATGCTCAGGATTAAGACGGCCTTTCAATCACAAGTCAGGGAAGTAGTGATTTTCCTTAGACAAACCCTATTGCTACTGGTGGGGGTGCGGATGGAGGTCGGGAGACATACAACTTTCTCATACATTTGATTAAAACTTTGGCAACGTTAATAATCTTCATAGTCTCTAACTCTCCATTTGCCTCCACCCTGACCATTCTTAAGTATTGTTTCATTGATTTTTTTAAGGTTACCTTTGAAGATAGAATTGCTGAATAACTCTAAAACTTACTGAAGAGTCCACTCTTTTGGTTGCCTGTTTGTGTGATAACACATCCTCTTAAAAAATGCAGCCCATTTTAATTTGCATCCATCCACGCTTCACCTCGCCATCTATAGCACCATAAATACATTCATCAAAGAAGGCAGCACAGAAACTAGTAAGCATGGAGAATGGTGAAGTGTCAGTTACAATTAATAGCTTTGGAAATAAAAGAGATAATATTGTGTCTCATTTACAAGTTTTGAATTTAATTTCACAACTTACCATTTGAAATAAATTAATGCCAGAATTGACCTGTGAAGAAGTCTGTTTGTAAATAAAATTGGCCCAATTAGTCAGGGGTGGGGAATGCATCTTAGTCCCAGCTACTCAGGAGGCTGAAGTGGGAGGATGGCTTGAAGCCAGGAATTGGAGGCTGCAGTGAGCTATGATCGTGCCATGGCACTCCAGCCTGGGTGACAGAGGGAGATCCTGTCTCTATAAATAAATAAATAAAATCAGCTCAACTATTCATGTCAGTGTTGTAAATACAGAAAGCAAATCCTTAAAATGCCCTAGAAGTGGAGGTTGGGTGGGAGGGAATATCCTCCCCAAACTCGAAATCAAATCCATGCGCTCAGAGCTCCATTGGGTGGCCAAGCTCCATTCAGTCTCGTTTTCCTCTCAACAATGCGCATGCGCAAAGGCTTCCTACCGCGGAAGGCACGGGGCATCTTTTTTTTTTTTGAGACGGAGTCTTGCTCTGTGGCCCAGGCACGGGGCATCTTTTTAAATAAGTCCAAGGATTTTAGATGAGGTCAGGAGCTGGGCATGGGAGCGAGGTGAAGGGCCAAAAAAGTTAAGCTACTCTGGTGTAAACCAACACAAACTGCCTGTTCCTGCTGTTATTTCTTCCCTAAAATTTTTTCACTTTGGGAGAAGATTTTAACAAATCATTATTACTGATAAAAAGCTGTAAAGTGGGCTGCCCATGGGGGCTAATGCCTGTAATCCCAGCACTTTGGGAGGCCAAGGCAGGAGGATATCTTGAGCCCAGGTGCTCAACACCAGCCTGGACAACATAGTGAGACCTTGTCTCTACAAAAAAGCAACAAAATTAGCCAGGTGTCTTGGCTCACGCCTTTAGTCCCAGCTACTCCAGAGGTTGAGCAGGAGGGTTGCTTGATCCCAGCAGGTCAAGGCTGCAGTGAGTCGTGACCACGCCACTTCACTACAGCCTGGGCAACAGAGGGAGGACTCTGTCTTACAAAAGAAACCCCAAAAAACAAAAACCAAAAAAAAGGGAGGAAAATGGCAGGGTGGGAGCGGGTGGGGAGGGGGAAATCACCCATAATGTCAGAGGTATGTGAAGCAGAGCAACTCCATCTTGAACAGCAGCTGGGTAAAATAAGGCTGAGACCTACTGGCCTGCATTCCCAGATGGTTAGGCATTCTAACTTACAGGATGAGATGGGAGGTCGACACAAGATACAGGTCATAAAGACCTTGCTGATAAAACAGGTTGCAGTAGAGGAGCGGGCTAAAAACCCCCAAAACCAAGATGGTGACGAGAGTCACCTGTGGTTGTCCTCACTGCTACACTCCCACCAGGGCTGTGACAGTTTACAAATGCCATGGCGATGTCAGGAAGTTACCCTATATGGTCCAAAAGGAGAGGCATGAATAATCCACCCCTTGTTTAGCATATCATCAAGAAATAACCATAAAATGGGCAACCAGCAGCCCTCTGGGCTGCTCTGTCTGTGAAGTAGCCATTCTTTCATTCCTTCACTTTCCTAATAAACTTGCTTTCACTTTAGTCTATGGACACACCCCAAATTCTTTGTTTCAGGAGATCCAAGAGCCCTCTCTGGGGGTCTGATCAGGACCTCTTTCCTGTAACAATAATGGCACAACCCAGGTACAACGACTTTAATGTTTCAGTCATCTCTTTCCATTATTTCTCTAACTGCATTTATATTTACAGTTACAATGTGCATCAAAGTTTGCGATCTATTTTTCTCCTAACGTTGCCATAGGTTATTAGAGAGTCTTTCGCATAATTGTTTTAATGGGTGCATAATATTTCATTGAGTGGATCATCATTTAACCATTTCCCTATTGATGGACAGTGAGATTACTGCCACTTTTCTCCTTATAAATAAATATACTGATAATCTTCAGTATCTTCCATATCTGCAGTTTGGCATCTTTATTTACCTTTTTCCCTTACAAAGAAAAGTTGAACAAAGACTTCAAATCGCAGATACCACAATCAGCTGATGCTCAAGTCTCTTATATAAGATGACATAGTGCTTGTGTTTAACCTATACACATCCTCCTGTATACTTTAAATCATCTCTAGATTACTTATAATACCTAATACAATGGCTACACTTCACTTTATTCACATTCATACATTCGCATTTACACACACACACACACACACACACACACACACACACAGTGCTAATGCGTATGCCCGCCCTGAATTTTCTCCTCCTGACTGGTTGTGGCACAACTTTAAACCCAGCAGAGTGCGGGGAGGAAGCTGGAGTTTGTATTTTCAGTTTTGTTCAACTCTGTGAATTAGGAGTCCCGTTTTCCCATCCTAGTCACGAAGTAGTCCTGAATTGTCCTTGAGTAGAAGGGAGAGATTTATGGACTGAATCCTGGTCCAAGTCAGAGAGAAAAGTATTCTTTAGAAAGACATCGTCTGATGATTATTTTGAGAGACTTTCTGGTAATCCCCAGCAAATCTGCATGTTAATAGGAATCATTTACTCAAAGCAGGGGTCCAGGAAAATAGCTTTACATAATAACAGTAGCTTGATTTGATTACTTCAATTTGGTCCTAGCTATTGAATTAAAGGTAAAGCCAAGCTTTTGGAAGTTTTACAGAACGATAAACAAAATGGGAATAGTAAATTAAGACTGACTCTGGTTTCAACCTGTACATCTTTATTACTTCTAATGAGCAGGGAGATGTAAACAGGATCGAGGAGTAAAAACCATTGATAATCTTCTTAGCATTCTGGATAATTTATTGGTTTCTTTCTCACATTGAGAGCTCTAAGCCTGCCTAATATTCGTTAAGACTTCTTGGCAGCTCTTTCCTAAAAGAAGCGATTTCTTTTCTTACAGTGCAGTGTAGTTCTGCTCACTTACTCCTCAAAATACTGACGGACATTTTCAGTTGCACTCGGCTATTTTGAGTCACAGCAGCACTTTTAAAAATCCTAGTCATTTTATACTTACAGAAGAGTCGCAACAGTGGGACAGAGTCCTTGGATACCCCTCAACCAGGCCTCTCTCTGTTAATGTCTTATATACCATACATGAAAATTAAGAAACTAACCTTAGCATGAGAGTATTAGCTAAAGTGCAGAACTCACTCACATCCCCAGTTTCTCCACTAATGTCCTTTTTCTATTCCAAGACCCAGTCCAGGACTCCATGTTGCATTTAGTTTTCACATCTTCTTAGCCTCCTCCAATCTGTGATAGCTCCTCAGTCTTTCTTTGATTTCAGGGCCTTTCTACTTTTGAAGAGTAACGGTCAGTTATTTTGTAGAATGTCCCTCCATGGGCCGGGCGCGGTGGCTCACGCCTGTAATCCCAGCACTCTTGGGAGGCCGAGACGGGCGGATCACGAGGTCAGGAGATCGAGACCATCCTGGCTAACACAGTGAAACCCTGTCTCTACTAAAAAGTACAAAAAGCTAGCCGGGCGAGGTGGCGGGCGCCTGTAGTCCCAGCTACTAGGGAGGCTGAGGCAGGAGAATGGCATAAACCCAGGAGGCGGAGCTTGCAGTGATCTGAGATCCGGCCACTGCACTCCAGCCCGGGCGACACAGCAAGACTCCATCTCAAAAAAAAAAAAAAAAAAAAAAAGAATGTCCCTCCATGTGGGCCTTGTTTGGTAGGTTCTCAGGGTTAGACTAGCGTTATGCATTATTGGAAAGGAAACCACAAAGTGACTGCCGTGTCCATCTCAGTGCACCATGCCATCCTCACCACTTGGCTAAGGTGATACCCACCAAGATTCTCCACTGTACACTTTCTGTTTTCCCCTTTGTAATTATTAAATATTTTGGAGGGGGAGATACTTTGAGACAATGCAAATAAATAACTTGTTTCTGCTTAAACTATCACAGCTGTCCTCCAAAGCAATAGTTTAACCTCAGCTAAACGTCCACAAGCTATCAATGGGGACTTTTGGAGTTGGTGGTGGGCACAGGAGCCTCAAAGCCATTCACTTCTTCCCGGAAGCCCAGCATTCCAGGAAAGGACTGGCAGACCTCCTGACTTCCTCCACCAGCTCTCTGACCGCTGCACACTGTGGTTGTGACTTGGGATTTCAGAGAGGAATAGGACCCCACTCCCGATCATAGTATGACTTAGCTTCTCCCTAGAATCACAGTCATCTTCCATATGACTTAGGAATCACATGATTGCTGGAAGACAGAAAGATGTGGGCCTAAGTAACAAACTGTGTTCTGTTAAAGAAAAAAGTATCTGTGACACTCAGGAAAGCATGGCAAGGCAGACTACATTTAGGGGGATTATCACAACAAGTCTAGGTACTATTACAATGGGGTTTTATAGTAGGGCAGAGAGATTGGGCTCAACTCTGTATCCAACAAGGAAAAGTGGGAATTTATAGCCAAGGAGTGAGAGGGGGGCCAGTGGATGGTAAATTACCGAGGAGAAACATGAAGGTAAGGAGGGATTCTGGCTAACTGTCCTCATGGGGTTCTTGCTGAACACAGGCCAGAGTGATCAGATAGCACCTGCAGGATGGTGGAGAATGAGCAAATTCCCCAGATCTGGAAGGTGATCAGATACAATTAGAGTAAGTAACTAGGCAGACATGAGCAGGGCAGGAGGGGGTCCCCCTCCCCACTGGAATGCCAAGTGACCATCAGGTACTGGCCGGGCGGTTGTGGTTGTTAATCTGTCTCTCTAAAATAATAATTGGCCACAGCCAAGGCCAGGGAAAGACAGCCTCCCAACAGATAGAAAACACCTGAAGCTGGTGATTAGCAGCCTTTTTTTTTTTTTTTTTGAGACAGTCTCTTTCTGTTGCCCAGGCTGGAGTACAATGGCACGAGCTAGGCTCACTGCAACCTCTGCCTCCTGGATTCAAGCAATCCTTCTGCCTCAGCCTCCCAAGTAGCTCAGGAGGATTACAGGCATGCACTACCACAGCTGGCTAACTTGTATTTTTAGTAGAGACGTGGTTTCACCACGTTGGCCAGGCTGGTCTCAAACTCCTGACCTCCAGTGATCTGCCTGCCTTCGCCTCCCAAAGTGCTGGGATTACAGGCGGGAACCACCGATCCCAGACAATCAGCAGCTTTTTGATAAGATCTCAGGAGTTGGGCAAATGCGCTCAAGCATGAGCACTAAGAGGCAAAATGGTGGAGTTTAACTGGTACATGACCTTGCTCTAGGAACGCTCAACTGGTAAGGGGAAAATGCCTCAAATGAGCATGCGCACAGCTTCAGTAAACACACTGTGCGTGTGTATGGCCCCTCCCAAATGCTGGCAGCCCACCACGCGTCTGGATGAAGTGGCGTCCTTCTTCTGAGGTAATACCCGAGGTTCGTTGTCTCGCGCCGAGGAAATCAAGGACGCAAACACACAAGAAGTGAGGTTAAGAGCAGAGGTTTAGTAGGCGAAAGAAAGAGAAAAGCTCTCTGCTGCAGAGGGGTGCCAAATGTGTTTTGTGCTTCCACGGTAAAATGCAGTGGGGTTTTATAGACAAACTTGAGGAGGCGGTGTCTGATTTACATAGGGCGTGAAAGATTGGTTGGACCACGTGGGTCATTTGCATAAGACATGGAAAACTGGTTAGGGCTAGGTGTGCCATTTGCATAGGACACAAAAAACTGGCCACCCCCATCCTAATCTTTTGTTATGCAGATCGATTCTGTACCTGGCCGGTGCCATGTTGCCTGTTTCGTTACTGTACACATGGTAACAAAGGAAAGGGAAGATGGAGCCTCCATGTTGAGCATACCTGGCCCCGAGGTAGCCCTTTTCTACTGGTACAGCTGCCCACGTTCACCTGTGCAAGCTTCCTTATCTATGTCTGCAGCTTGGTTTTTTTCAGGCTGTTCTTTGTTGGAAAGGAAATTATTCTGGGGCTACTTTTTGTTAAAAGGGAAGTTCTGCCGAGGACTCTGTTGCCCTTTCTACCTGCCTAAATACCTTCTTTCTACCTCCTGCGTCATGGACCGCCTGCTCCAATGAAGAGTCAGGGGAGAAGAAACACACATCCGGAATCATACCAATGCATGAAACCCCAAGTCAAGGAGCACTTGGATCTCTTTTTTTTTCTTCTTCTTTTTTTGAGACAAAGTCTCGCTCTGTTGCCCAGGCTGGAGTGCAGTGGCGCGATATCGGCTCACTGCAAGCTCCGCCTCCTGGGTTCACACCATTCTCCTGCCTCAGCCTCCCAAGTAGCTGGGACTACAGGCGCTCGCCACCACGCCCGGCTAATTTTTTTGTATTTTTAGTAGAGGCAGGGTTTTACCATGTTAGCCAGGATGGTCTCGATCTCCTGACCTCATGATCTGCCCCCCTTGGCCTCCCAAAGTGCTGGGATTACAGGCCTGAGCCACCAGGCCCTGCCAGATCTTTTAAGTTGCCCACTTGGCCCTCTTCCAAGTGTACTTTACTTTCTTTTGTTCCTGCTCTAAAACTTTTTAATCAATTCTCACACCTGCTCTAAAACTTACCTTGGTCTCTTACTCTGCCTTATGTAGCTTGGCTGAATTCTTTCCTCGGAGGAGGCAAGAATCAAGTTGCTGTAGGCCCTTAGGGATTCACTGCTGGTGGAGAATTCTGGCTAAAATGGCTCAGCAGGATTGTTGCTAAGAATTGGACAGTGCAGAGATGAACACAGAACCCCAAAAGTCAGGGCTCAGTTGAGAAGGGAGTTCAGAGGAGCCTGACTAGATTTGGTCAAGGAGATAGTCTGTCAGTTCAGAAGACTGTGAGGGTTTGCGGTTCTCAGGCCATCACAGACATCATCTGCAGATGCCCTTTACAGCACTGAGTCTGTTTCCAGAGAATTTATGTTGTAAAATAGAACTGAAACTCAGAAAAATAATGGTTGGAGATTTTCACCACCAAATTTTTCTCCTCTTGTTTGTTGTTCTTTAAAAAATAAGTATATTTTCAGTTCATTAGACTTGAAATGATAGATGAGGAAAATTAAACCAAATGTGAAAAATGGGAGACTCAGTCCCCAAATGGATGTCCAGCTGGTGGCCAGTTCTGGGAAGTTCCTTGTGTCTGAGATCTATACAAAGAGAGGAGGAAGTAAGGAAAAATGCTTCCCCTCCACCCAACTTAATTTTTGTTTCTATTTTGTGACAGTAAAATTCTCTTTCTCGGGATTCTACAAAAGGAGAGTATAGTATCTTTGTTTAACCTCAGAAGCAATTTCCTCAGGTCTATTTACACAAACATAGCCTTATTTATTAGGTGTACCCAGCTAAGATCTGATGACAAGGTAGAGGAAGAAGAAAGGGAGGGATCCATTGTAGAGATATTGACAGATATTTGTACAGAAGGCGGCAATTTATTGATCATATATACATCATCTTTCTAAAGCCCCTTTACTTATTCTCTCTGCCTTTCTGATATCTGCTTTTCACTTGTCCTAGGCCACCCATACAACATATCATGTATCAATTTCTTCACTCAGAAAGAAAACATGCATACCAGAGGGTGAGTCAGGCTGGTGGTACAGAACAAGTTTTGTTTGGTGTGGTTTTCATGGCCTGCAAAGATCTGAGCTATGTGGTCCAGTGAGGACCCCCAACCAATGCATGCATGGGGATTTAAGTAAATATTAAACTTCAGTGTGTTCTGTTCATGCTCAAATCTCACAGTTTACCTAAGGCCTTGACTTACGGCACAATAAATGTTGCTGAATTTGAGTAAATAAAGGCATAGTTTGTCTTCTGAAACATAAGAAGGTAGGCCTGGTGCCACAAGAAGGGATAGTTGATAATGAGAGACGAGAGTCTAAAATCGAGTAAAAGAAAACTATTCCATAAAACAAAAGTCGGGGATATTCACATAGGAGCAAATATGTTTAGAATTCTAATGAAGAGTCACCAGGAAAAGTTGAATTTGTGTTTATAAGACTCTGATTAAGAAAGCAGGGACATGGATAAACTTTAAAAAGTATTCTTTACCTAAAATTGTTCATTTTAAAACAAATGTTGATACCACATGAAATAAATGTATTTAGAAATGTAATTAACATAAAGACCCTTTTGCTTTATTATGCCAGATAATAAGGTATTCTTTTGGGATTCCTGAAAAGTCCGTGTAAATACTTACCCTGACCAAACGGGAGTGGGCTGCACTATTTAGTGGAGCACATTTTTGTAAGTTTTTTCTATAGATGGGCTAGGTAGGAGTACCCTGTTAGGAGAAGCTCCCAGGCTGGGCGAGGTAGCTCACGCCTATAATCCCAGCACCTTGGAAGGCCGAGGCAGGTGGATCACCCGAAGTCAGGCGTTTAAGACCAGCCTGGCCAACATGGTGAAACTCTCATCTCTACTGAAAATACAAAAATTAGCTGAGCGTGGTGATGAACGCCTGTAATCCCAGCTACACGGGAGGCTGAGGCAGGAGAATCGCTTGAACCCAGGAGGTAGAGGTTGCAGTGAGCCGAGATGGCGCCATTGCACTCCAGCCTGAGTAACAAGAGCGAAACTCTGTCACAAAAAAAAAAAGAAGAAGAAGAAGAAAGAAATAGCTCCCAGTAGCATCTTCCCATCTCCCCGCTCCCCTCCCCGCATATATCTGGGCCCCCACTTTGAGGGCATTCACACAAACAGCTCCATAGCAGCTGGTGGGCTAAGCCCAATCAGCCAGTGTGGGGCAAACGGAATGCACAATTGATGCAGAACCCTTGGAGAATGAGCCCTGAATCCAGGAGCCAAATGGTTCCTTGCACAGGTGGAAAGGATTAGGATGGGCAACCAGTTTGGGAGCAAGAAGCAGTATCCCACCAACACGCAAAGCCTTTTCTTTCTCTACACAACCCCACCATTGTCTATGACATAATGCTGTTCAGTGGCCTCCACTGCAACATACAAGGCCCAGTCCTGTCTTCTGGGAACAACTCAGATATTAATTTGGAAAGCAGTGGGTGTCCTTCATGCACAGACTCTAAACAGATTCTCCATTCTACATGCAGAGGAAGAAATTGAGAATAATATTTTGCTTTTTAAAAAAAGTTGGTGGCTGGTTCTTCTTGCTCTCCAAGAAAGCTTGTTTGGGAATATTAAAAAAAAAACGAAGACTTACAGCCCCTCTCCTGGGTGAAGAGCACACAGTCCAAAGAGTCGTATTTGTCAGGCTTACAGGATGGGCAAGAGAGGGGGTGGGACTGGTGGGCGGTGACTTTTCACCCTCTGTACCTGGGTTTATGGCCCTTAAGTATTTAGGGGAGCTATTTTTACATGTAACTTGCTCCTATTTTATTCTGATTGGAATCTAAAGAATTGTTTAATTTGAAATGAGTAACCCAAGTTACTTGGCAAGGTATAAAGATTAAGAAAAGATAACGAGAGATAAACAAATGAGGTAGTGGAATTGCTTGATAACTGGAGTAGTGCCTTAGAAGCTCTCTCCTGAGTTAGAACTATTCTTTGTTGTTAAATGAAAGTTAAAATATGCCATTTTCAATGTAAATACATTTTTTCCCAGATTCCTACTATCCTATATTACAATCGTTTTCATTTCTTCATCATAAGAAATCATCACTTTGGAGTTTTATTTATGTATGTCCTGTTTTCACACCGTTTTGACAGTTCTGTAGATATGCTGTGTTTCTCCCCACAGTCCTAATTACATATCATCTTTATCATTTTTAGTAAATAGATAATATCCCATTACACCAATATTCCATAATTTGTTATCTGTAGCCCTTTGCTAAGACTTTAGTTATTTTCAGCTTTTCACTCTCATAAATAACACTGCTATAAATATATCAATGCATACACCATTTCTCCTTTTAAATTACTTTCTTGAAATAAATTCCAAAGAATGAGATTACGGGGTCAAAGAGTACAAACATTTTTATGACCTTTGACCCGCACTGATTGCCAAATGCCCTCAAAAGGCATTGTACCAGTTTTCAAAGAATGATATATCTGCTTTCCCCACAGTCTCATCAGGCATTGAGTTATAGGGTTTTCCTGTATTTTTATTTCTTCAGTCTCAATGGATTGAGATTAAACTATATGCCCATTGGAGCATTATTATAAGTAGCTATACAACTCATTGATTACTTAATAATGCTTAGGATACAACAGAAAGGAAAATAAAGCAGAAAAAAAAAGCCAAATTAAATACTTTCTCAGTTGTGTAAATTGCCTTTGTATGTTGAGTATCTGTGAGCACACTAAGCTTCAATACTGAGAACAAAGCAATCAGTTCTGGAACAACTAGAATAACATCAGCACACCAGAGTCAGATAACTTAGTTTTCATTTCATAAATACATTCACACACTCACAAAGCTCTAAACTTTGCTAGAAGAGTGAGCCTAAGAGAAACGAATGCTTACTTGTATTATCAATGCCTAAAGCACTGATTTTGAGCAGCGAAGATTTGACTCTCTCTGACCTCTTGCAAAGACGTCCAATTATTTCACAGTTGTTCTGCTTTTCCTCTATGTCTCAAGCTATCTTGAATAGGGAAAGAGTGAAAAATGGAGTAAAAGTAAAACAACAGGGGCGAGAGTCTCTCGTTCCCTTTGTGAATTTTGCCTGGGGCCTGGTTCTGTTTTCTGGAAATACTTTGCACGCATGGAAATGGGCAAGTTGTCTGTCAATGCACTTTGCAGACGGCATGGATAAATGAAGAAAGCCCTGAATATCTAATTCTTTGTGACCAGCTCAGTTCAAATACAGTTCCTTCAACATTTCATATACATGACGCCTTAGGATTTCTGTAACACAGTGGTTTGCACAGGGTAGACATGCTATGAGAGTCTATGGGATGGATGGTTGAGTCAAATGTGGCACGTTCATAGACCACTTGGAGTATGCAATCGAAGATCCAAAGAAAACTTAGTGTCATGGAAACTGTGTTCTTTGGGAAGTAAATCCACTCCAGCTGAATGGGCGTCCCTTCCTTTCTCAGCCCCACCATATCAGGAAGGGTGTACTTGGTGTTTATAGCTATGAGTGCCTGAAACACAAGAACAGGTAGATTTGTATGTTAAGGCCTCATATTGATATTGGAAAAGTACAAACCAGGAAGTGCAAACGTTAGATTGGATCTGCTCCTACCTCCCATCACCACCACCCACAATGAAGAGAAGAAAAAGAGCCAGAAATTGTACCCAGAGCCATCAGAAAAGTAAGGGAGGGATATTTTTATTTAGCATCAAACCCGCAGAGAGGGCGACAGGTGCAGTGGCTTCTACCTGTAATCTCAGCACTTTGAGAGGCTGAGGAGGGTGGATTGCTTGAGCCCATGGGTTTCAAGACCAGCCTGGGCAACAAAGTGAGACTCTATCTCTATTTCTCTAAAAAAAAAAAAAAAAATTAGCCAGGTATGCTGGTGTATGCCTGTAGTCCCAGCTCCTCGGGAGGCTGAGAGGTAGGAGAATCACTTGAGCCCGGGAAGTCGAGGCTGCTGTGAGTCATGGTCTCGCCACTGCACTCTCGCCTGGGTAACAGAGTGAGACTGTGTCTCAAAAAAACAAAACAAAACAAAAACCACCCGAAGCGGGTATCCTTGGACTTCCCATGACTGAACTGGTTCATTGCTAACTTCTTTGTGGTTGTGAGTTGCCTCAGTCTTGCTTGCTGCTGGACTGTCCCATTGATGGTGGCCCCCATGGGGGCAGGTTGGGGTCAAGCTGGAGTCCTTCAGCCCTTCTAGGGAGCCGCTTCTTTCTAGCCAAACCACGGGGCTAGTGGAAGGGTGGAAAGGTCAAGTAACTGAGAAGGGTGAACTAGAGAAAGACATGGCAATTTGCCAGAGTGGCCCCTTCATTTAGAGTGAGGAATTGTGTGAGTGAGGGGCCTGCAGGCTGGTAAACAGCTTGTCCAACTCCAGAGAGGACCCACCAGTGTCAATGGCCGATTGAGAACAGGGCACCTCGCTGATAGTCACAGAGATGACCAAGACTGGAATTTCAAGTGCTTCTTCTCCAAACCATGTTGGAACACTCATGAATCTGACTTGCACATCAGGCTGGGAAGTCATCTAGCCCCAAAGCTATGTCCTTGGGGAAGGGGAAGGCTGAAGGCTGAAAGAGAGAAACTTCCCACTCATCACCATATCCCCAATATCCAGTCTCTTCCTATCTTCCTCTCTAGCAAAATCAGCTGCTCCTTCCCCTAGCCTGGGAGAGCACCCTGTACATACGTCTCTGGTGCACTCAGCCCACTGTATACTGTGTTTCCATGCTATCTTCCCAGCTGGGGTATGAGTTTATCAGTGTGTTCCAGCACACCTGGGTTCACATTCCGACTCCTGTCTCCTAAATAGCTATGTGACTTGAACAAGTCACTTCTCTGAGACCTTTGTTTCCTTGTCCTTAAGGTGCTAATAAAAGAGTCTACCTGATTGGATTGCTAGGTGGATCATATGAGCTTCTACAAAATGCTCACATTTATCCCTATCATTCACTGGGCAATTCCTAGCCCAGAGCACAGTACCCTAATAGATATGCTCGGTAAAGGACATTCCAGTTAACAAATGGTTCTCAGGCACTGTGGGTAAGCATGGGGTTATGGCTGGACAGAGTCACTTAGGGGATGAGGAATTTCTTTTCTGGACCTTGGAAAGCACCACTGAAACTATTTTGGTTATAGTAGATTATTTCTCTCCATACTGACACTTCGCCCCGAATCTCCTTCCGCCTCACCCCAACGCAGGACATGGAAGTGTAAACCTTCTTCACGTAAGCCAGCTAACCTTGGGGTTTTACAAAGTGTAGCTCGTATGTTCCCTTTTTTCTTTTCTTTTCTCTTTTCTTTCTTTTTTTTTTTTTTTTTTTTTTGAGATGGAGTCTCACTCTGTTGCCCAGGCTGGAGTGCAGTGGTGCAATCTCAGCTCACTGCAACCTCCGCCTCCCAGGTTCAAGCAATTCTCCTTCCTCAGCCTCCCGAGTAGCTGGGACTACAGGCACCTGTCACCACGCCTGGTTAATTTTTGTATTTTTAGTAGAGACGGGGTTTCACCATGTTGACCAGGCTGGTCTCAAGCTCCTGAACTCAAGCAATCTGCCTGCTTCGGCCTCCCAAAGCGCTGGGATTATAGGCGTGGGCCACTGTGCCCGCCCCTGTTCTCTTTTTTTCTCAATGCATATTTATTGAGTCTCATGTTGTGCTAGGCATTCTGATTGCTGCTATGGGTGCTTATGTGGGAACACGATCCAGTCCATGTCCTGTAGCCCTGGGACCCCAGTAAGGGCTGTGCAGTGTGGAACGTTAGGAGCACCCTAATAAGGCCCAGGGATTTCTCCCTGGGCAGCATCAGGAGAGGCCCCATGGAGGACAGGCACTGCCAAGGTGATCGGCACCCAGGCCTGCAGACATTGATATTGACCACATGAGTCACGTGGGCAGAGGCAGCTTGATTGCGACAGGAATAAAACTTAAGGATGCTCATTTGCACACCATCTTCCAAGACTTGGGAAGGACCCCACTAACTGTTCACATGGTCATATGTTTTTGTAGAATTTGCCTCTGTTAGATGTTTTAACCCCAATGCAGTAAGATGCTGTCTCAACGCTTTGCAGCCTAACTTCCTTCCTCTCCTACCTCCCTGTGTCTGTGGGTGTTGGAGTGGCCGAGAGCATGTGTGGGATGTGGTAAGGGGAGCTGGACTGGGAGGCAGGTTTAGGTGAGTGGGATGCATCTGTGTGCTTTGCTGTCGCTTCTCCATGGTTGAATTATTCCTGGTCACCCGGGCATAGAAATGGCTTCCAGGAGTACCCCTGTTGCCCACTGAGTGGAGTTCCTAGAATGGTGACGGGGTTGCAGGGTCAGAAATCACATCCTTTGGTGTCCAGCATCAGAAACAGTTGGGTGGTGCAGAAAAACAAGGTTTAAAATGTGTAAGGTGAGAAGCCAGTCTGTGGAAAAGTATTGCAGAGGTGTGTCCAGATGCTAATTAAAGAAACATGGGTGCGTGCACACACACACACACACACACACACGGTATTTCTGGATTCTGTGAGGTTTGATATTTTTCAGCTTTTAACTTTTGTAGTTTGTTGTGATTTCTTTTCTCATTTTAAGTGAATATTTTTGTTTATGCCTAATTTTGTATTCATACTTTGAAAATCTTTTTCTTAAATGTAGAAGCTGGACTTGCCCAACTTATGGCTATCACGTATCCCAAAGCGCTGTCCTGTAGACACATTCCTGGGCTGCTAGGACCCTGGCTCTGATATCGCCAGAGTCTCTCTTCCCAGGAGGCAGCAGCTGCTCCATTCCTTGCAGGCACTGGAGTCCAAGAGCACCAAGGGGTACCTGGAGGCCACGGCCTGTCCAGTGGCCTTCCTTCCTGGCCACATGGCTGCCTTTGGCCACCAGCTGCCTGAGTGCAGTCTCTCTCCTGAAAATCTGTGTGGCCATTCATCATAGGCCTCCTCTTGGAAAGGCAAAGAAGGTTGCATTATACTAGGTAAAGCTTATCATTTGCATCTGCCAAGATCCATGCATTTCCCCTCCCTCCCTGCCCCGCAGCCCCCAGCAACTTCCCTCCCCCCTTCTTTTTCCCTCTCTTGTGGGTTTTCAATAGTGTGTGCTTTTTTCTTTTTCCCCTTCTTTCTGGTCAAGACAGGGTTGTCTCTCTGGGTGGAAAAAGGCAGTGTGTTCGTGGAGTGCAGCTGCATTTCAAAGGTACTTTGTTGGCGAGTTATGAATTTGCCTTTGCTACTGTGGGGAAACAGGCAGATTCTTTGCCTCCCGCCCTCCCCAAATTGAAATTGATGTTATTTCTCTGCCAGTGGTACCCAAGGAAATGTTTTGTTCCATTTCCTCCCTTTTCAGGCTGAGCCCTATTTATGTTGGGAGCTGGGGCCCTGCCACTGAGAATCATTGTCATTACCACCAGCGTCTGAGGCTGGCCAAATTTAGCAGCTGTGGTTTCATGCCTACCCTCACCAAGGTTTATTTCCTTGACAACATGTTCTTGTTTAGACCAACTTTCTTAGTCTTTCTCTCGTTGTTCCCCCCACAACCCTACCCCCGCCCTTCCTGAAATCACCCTTACAGTTGCATGGAGCTTAAAATTAAAAAGGAAAAAGTGCAGGTGCGTGTGTGTGCGTGCGGTGTGTGCATATGTGTGTGCGAGTGTGTGTGCATATGTGCGTGCGTGTGTGCATGTGTGTGCATGAGCATGCATGAATGTGTGTGTGCGTTTGTGTGTGTATGGGTGTGTGCATGTGTGTGTTTGTGTGTGTATGGGTGTGTGCGTGTGTGCACATGTTTGTGTGTGTGTGTGTGCGCGTTGGAGGCAATGGGCAGGGGATTGGAACTGGAAAGGAGATAAAGGCCCTGGAAGTTAAAACAAGGATACAGGGAGCCCAGCGAATGGGGTGAAGGGTGGGAAGTTTCCCCATAAGTAACGGGATCAAATTAATTACTATTTTGGTGGCCGCCACTCTTCTCCACCCCAAGCCAGGCAAGGCTCACCCTCGGCCCTGCCCGCCCCAGCATTTCAAATGGAATACCTAGGTGGCCCAGGGGGACCCCTGACCCCTATATCCTGTTCCTTTCTGCCTGCTTTGCTACTTTTCTCCTTGATAAAAGGAGAGAGTGGGAGATAATTAACAAAAAACATGGCCCCAGGACAATGAAACAACTGGCCTTGGCCGGCCAGAAATGTATCCTGGTTTTCTAGGTGAACTTTCTCCCATCAATCTTTCCTTTAACCTCTCTGTTCGTGGAAGCAATAGGAACACCCCGCCCCTCCCCTGAGCAAATGCTTTCTTTTGACTGGAAACAAAACAGGGGCTCCGCGAAGGCTGAGGTGAAATCTGGGTGGCATGGGCGCCGCACAATGGGGCCGCTGTTCCCCGGCCCGGGCTTGTGTTTTACAACAGGGGAGGGGCGGGCGTGAATGGTCTGATGATTGGAACAATCCCCCTGATTCAGGCCTACAAACGCATCTTCTGTTCCACACCGAGGGGACAGAAAGGAGAAAAGTGACAAAGAATGCGGGGCGGGGAGAATTAAAACAAAATCTCTCCTATCCTACATATTCCAGAAAGTGGCTCTAAGGAGAGAGCCTTCAGGAGGCCTCAGCCACATCTGAATGGCTTTCTCTGGCCTCTGATTTATTGATGAAGCTGAAGCAACTTGCTGGAGAAAGGCCTGGGGGCTTCTTTGTCTCCAAGATGAAGTACAATAGGCCACAGGGCGGAGATCTCTTGTGATGCTCTCAGGTCCTGCTTTTCTCTTGCCCTCTCCTCCCTCAAATACCAGCAGCCATGACAAACGATTGGTGGTGTGCCTGGGAGAGCCAGTGACAAGACTGGGCCACTTGAGGTCTCCTTAAGAGGGTATTATGGTCAGGGAGACGTTTGTGCTGTGAAGATGGCCACACTCCATTTTGTTAATGGCTCTCATCGGCCCAGATAATCGCCCCCCTGCCTGGCTGTCAGGGGCGCAGGCGGCCAATTCATGGCGCCCTCGGAGAAAGTGCCCTTTCCGTGGCGACCAAGATGGAGACATTGTGTTCACCTCCTTGAGCAGAGGGGAAGGTGATCACCAGGGCAGCCTGCCTTGTAAATTACCCTGAAAACAAAACATACAGTGCCTCCTCGGCCTGGGACCCCCACCAGTACATTATGGCCAGGCTGTGGAACAGAGCCCAGGAGAGACTAGGTGCTGGAGCGTTCCTCCCCCAAACCCCACGAGCGGCTAAGAGGCCTCTGGGTCCGGAAAGGGCTGCCGGGCTAGCTGGCATCCTGAGTAGATGGGAGCCTAGAGCATGCCAAAGGGTTCCCGCTGTGTTTTCAGGGAGAGTCCAGAGCCAGACCCTCTTGCCTCACAAATTTGCCAGGAGATTTCACCCAGGTCCTCTGTGGCTTCATACCCACGTCTTCCTGCACTTTTCTGTCTGCCAGCCTCCAGCCTTAGACATCATGAGAGAGAAAAAAGAAGAGAAATGAAAAGGATGGAGGGAGGGAAGGAGGGAAGGGGAGATAGAGAAAGGAGGGAAGAAGGAGGGAGGAAGAAGAGGAGAGGGAGCCAGGGGAGAAAAGTAGTAAAAAAAGAAAGAGGAAGAGAGGAAGAGACAGAGAAAGAAAGAAGAAAGAAAGAGAAAGAAGAAAGAAAGAAAAAGAAAGAAAGAAAGAAAGAAAGGAAAGAAAGAAAGAAAGAAAAAAAGAAAGGAAGGAAGGAAGGAAAAGAAAAGAGAGAAAGGATAGAAAGAGGGAAGGAAGGAAGGAAAGAAAGAGATACAGAAGGAAAGAGGAAGAAAGGAAAGGAAAGAAAAGAAAGGAAGGAGGAAAGGAGGCGAGGAAGGAAAGAAGGAAGGAAACCGCCATGATTAATAGCTAAGAATGAGGGAGGGGTGAGGGTGATTTTCCTAAAACTAGTTTCCCACTCTTGATTTAAACTCTGAAGAAGCTCACTTTATATATAACATATGTAATACCAAATATAATAACAGCTCACTGCTGCTGGCCCTCAGCTGGGAAGGGCATCTCCTTATACGTGTCAGGCACCTTGTAACTTGGTGTATCAAGTTATTTACCAAAATCAATGTTCCAAGTAATAGATATCTTTCCCACTCCTTGAAAGCCACAAGTTTTCAAAAATATCCATCATACTTCCTCAAATGCATCGCACACATCCTCAGTTCTAAACAGAAGATACCAAATTGAATTGCACTTTTTTTTATTGACTCAGGCTCAAATAAAATAGAATGTGCAAAAGTGCTCTGTAAACCCTAAAGCACAATGCACCCGCAGGCTATTCTTCTTCCTCTCAATGACTATGCCCTCCCACCTCACGACCCTAAGGATGATGGTCTGGGAGGTTTGGTGCCTGCTTTTACAGCTTTTCTGTGTCCTTCAGCTGTCACTTTAGCTTGGGGGGGCACCTTGCTGTCATTCTACTCTGCTGTTTCTATTGACTTGTGAAACCTGTTAACAAGGTGTAACAAGAATAAGTGTCAAAACTCTGGCTTTGTTATCCTGGGCAAATTATTTAATTTCTGTGTACCTGTAAAAGGAAATGGAAATAATACTTACTCCAGGATATTACTGAGAAGGTTAAATGAAATAATATACATCAAGCACCCAGTGGGGATTGGAGTATAATAAATATGCAATAAATATGAGTTGTTATTAAAATGATAGCTTAGTATTATTAGGAACGAAATATTTTTTCCTGTGACAGTCATGAATTTCAATGATTGCATTTGGTACAATAGGAAGATCTTTAATTTTTGTTTGCTTCTTTCCAGTTTCTTGACTTGATCCTATATCATAAGGTGGCTAGACAGTATGCTTCCAGAAATGGAAGTGTCATGTTATTATGAAGCCCGTTCAGAAGGGAGCAGAGATTTGACCAAGAAAACAAGTTCTGAGCCTAGCCCACCCAGAGATTGGACTAAATTTATTGGTTGAGAAGATTTTCTGAAGTGCACAAACCCCGATCTGTAGCTCTCTTGTGATCCATCTCCCTTCATCCTCATGTCTACATTTCACTGAGAAGTTACTTTTCAGTGAAGAATCACAATGACAACACAATAGCTGTCACCCTTGGAGCACCTACCACGCAACAGGCTCGATGCTCAGAGCTTTATTTACATGCTGTTTTTTTGTAGCCTCACCAGTGAGTTTCTTTCTGAAGGTCCATAAGATGCTGGAGGCTTATTCATTTTCCCATAAGGGGCTGACTCCCAGGGAGGTAAAGGATGTGCCTGGACTCACCTGGCTGGCTAAAAGGGTCCACATTGCCCAACTCCCAATTTGGTGCTTTTGCTACTACCCTGTGTCACATTCTTCTTGGTCCAGCCTCCTGGATTCACTGTGAGTCTCACAGGAGGCACATTGTTTCTGCATCTTAGCGAAGGAAAGGCCGGCAGATGTGGGGAAGGCCCAGGGTCAGACCCGCCTCTGTTGGAGCACCCCAAGGATAATAACCCTTAGATGAGGAGAGGACAGGGGACCAAGCAACTGTCATGCTTCCCCAAGTTACAGTTTATTTTTCTATTGGCTGCATAATTTTCTTTTATTGCTAATACATGACTGGTGTCAATGGATCTCCACTTCTAGAAAGAACCACTGTTGAAACTTCATCCTGTATATTTTTATCAAAATAAACACACACACATACGAGTGAGATCATAAACTTGAAAACATTTGTTTGTCTGTCTGTTTTTTCATGAGCAGGAGAGTGCGGTGTTTAAGAATATGGGCTTTGGAGTATTTTACATTTGGAGTACTTCCCTTCTCTCCCCTCCCCTCCCCTCCCCTCCCCTCCCTTTCCCTTCCTTCACCTTCCCTCCCCACAGACCATGCTGAGGAACAAATGTGTTAATATCTGTGATATATTTACAACAGCGTCTGGCACACAAATAGTATTAGACAAGTGAAGTTTTTTGGTCATAAATAAAACAAAATATGGTTTTATATATCAATACACACAACTTTATTAATACAAAAAGATCAACCTTTGCTTTCTCAGAGACTATACTATATTCCATTCTATCATTATTTATTGAATTAATTTTCTAATGATGGACATTTAGCTTTTTCCAACTTTTGATATCATAAACAATGATGCAACAAACATCCTTATGTATATTATTAATAATATAGACATTTTATCATACATAAATACATATATATCTTAACATTATGTATGTTATTAATAATATACATATTTTAATGTCTGTCTTATTTTTCCTTTGAATAAATTCCTAAGAAATAGAGTTACTAGATTAAAAGATGATATAACTAGTCTGTGCTCCAGAAAGATTAGATGAAATGGTATTTCCACCAAACCCTCACCAATGCATCTCATTATCGTTTTTGTCATCTTTGGCAGTCTGAGAAGAAAAATAAAAGAGGGGTCTCGTTTTGATTTGCATACAGTTGATTAAAAGCGAGACTGAGCATCTTTTCACGTGTTTTGTTCACATCCTCTGTCCATTATTCTACCGAGGTCATTATTAAAATTATTACCACTTTGTCCCGTATGTTGCAAGTATTTGTGCCAGTTTGTAGGTTGTCTTTTAACCTCGTTTCTGGCTCCTTGTGCCATATAAAGCAAGGTGGAGGGAGCAACTTGGAGACAGCACCGTTTCAGCAGACACAGGGAAGCCAAGTCTTTCTTATATTTATTTATGAATTTTTAAATCTTTATTTATTTGTTTGTTTTTGTAGAGATGGGGTCTCACTGTATTGCCAGGTTGGTCTTGAACTCCTGTCCTCAAGCGATCCTCCCTCCTCAGCTTCCCAAAGTGCTGGGATTACAGGTATCTTAATTCATGGCTAGGGGTCCACCAGGATCCCTAGCATAGGAGCATACAGGGAGGGGTGTCATTCCAAGCAAACAGACAACCAGGTTGGATCCAAAGGCCTATAAAATACCTAAAGCCATCAACTTCCTTCTGTCAATGAAATCGAGATAAATTTATCACCTGAGTCCTATACAAGGCTATAGGTCCCTTCTGCCCCCCTTCTTAATTTATCACCTGAGTCCTACACAAAGATATAGGTCCCATCTGTTTCTCCTCTCCTCTCCTCTTCCCTCCTCTCCTCTTCCCTCCTCTCCTCTTCCCTCCCCTTCCCTCCCCTCCTCTTCCCTCCCCTTCCCTCCCCTCCCCTCCCTTCCCCTCCCCTCCCCTCCCAGCAACAGTATGTCTGGTGTCCAGGATACAGGGTACTGGGGACAGGGTATGGAGGTAGGGAGCAGAGAAAGCAAGTCTTCGGAGGCTGGTTACAGTAAACAAGCAAGTTGCTTGAGTCAGCAAATAAGCAAATACACCAAGGCTGGTGAGAGGCAGGTTGCTCACTGTCAGAGAATGGATTTACAAAGACGTTAGGGAGAAGACTGGAAAGAACCCGAAAGTGTTGAATTAGAACTATTATTAAATAATAATTTAAAAATATATATTTTAGTATTTTGTGTGTATATATAAAACAGACATACAGCATACATTCACAGAGCAATGCCTATATCTGTATATATGTATATCTAACACACAGACATACAGATAGATCTAGAAATTGTTATAGATGGGTACATGTATCTGTAAATGGACACTTACACGTTCACATATGTACTTGCTTTGTCCCTGAGACAGACTCCTCAGTAACAATGAACCAACTAAGCACTCAGATCTTGGTTTCTAAATACCCACACCAAAAGCAGAAAAAGCTCTATAGAGAATGAGTGATTCAGGGTTGGAGAGAATGAGTGATACAGGTCTCTTAGTCCATTTGCAAGCTATAAAGGAATACCTGGGGCTGGGTAATTTATAAAGAAAATAGCTCTATCTGGCTCAAGATTCTGCAGGCTGTACAAGAAGCATGGTGCCAGCATCTGTTTCCAGTGGGGACTTCAGGGAGCTTCTACTCAAGGTGGAAGGCAAAGGGAGCAGACATCACATGGTGAGAGAGGAAAGAGGAGGAGAGAGGAGGAGACACTAGGAGCTTTATAACAGTCAGATTAACAGCAACTAAGAGTGAGAACTCACTCTACCCCATGAGAGTCGCACCAAGCCATTCACCAGGGATATGCCCCCAGGACCCAAACACCTCCCACAGGGCCTCACCTCCAACACAGGGGATCAAAGTTCAGCATGAGACTTACCAGAGCCAAACAAACCATATTCAAACCATAGCAACAGGGTACAAATAAAATGAGCCTGGAACACACAATTGTGTCATGAAAAGTCATGAAAGGCTCAAAGAATGGTAGAGATACGCCCACAGGATGCAGAAGCCAGCTTGAACAGGCTCCCACTGGCCAGAGCCAGGATAACTTGGGAATCAAAATAAATAATCATAATATCGGGTTATAATATATTGAATAAGAGTCCAAGTGTCTGTACTGATATAAATGAATGAATAAATAAACGGGGAAGAAAGAAAACTATTTTTTTGCTAATAGTAGAATGCCTGTTAACAAATGTAAAAGGAACCACGCCCATCTAATTTTTTTTTTTAAGTACAGACAGGATTTTGACATGTTGGCCAGGTTGGTCTTATACTCCTGACCATAAGTGATCCTCCCAGCCTCCCAAAGTGCTGGGATCACAGGCATGAGCCATCGTGCCTGGCCCAATTTCTGTTGTTTTAAGTGACATAGTTTGTAGTCCTTTGTTACAGTTTCCCTAGGAAACGAATCCAACATTTTTCTAAAAACATGCAAATGGCCAGTAAGCGCATGGAGATGCCCAGCATCATCAGCCATCAGAGTGAATCAAATCAAAGCCACAGTCAGCAAGCACTCGCACCCCCGTGACTGCTAGAACCAAACAGGCAGGGAATCACTAGTGCCAGCGAGAATGTGGAGCAGTTGGAACCCTCATACATTGCTTGTGGGAAAGAAACAGTGCAGCTGCCTTGGGAAATAGTCTGACAGCTCCTCAGATGGCTAAACATAGAGTCACCATATGACCCAGCAATTCCACTCCTAGGTATATACCCAAGGGGAATGAACACATGTATGCACACAGCTTTCCCACGTAGGATGTCATCACTGATACAGCCTCATCCTCCACCCCACAGACCCCACTCAAATTTTGCCAAATATCCCCATAACGTCTCTCATTCCTCGCTGGTCCAGAATCCCATTCAGGGGCCTGTACTACGTGAAGTAGTACATATGTCATGGGAACATATGTATCCCATGAGAAAGCTGGGAGGCTTAAAACAACAAAAATTAGGCCAGGCACGATGTATCCACTTGTGCGTGAATGTTCATAGCAGCATTATTCATAGCCCAAAAGCCCCACCTCCTAATATCATCCCATTGGGCATGAGATTTCAACATATGGATTTTCAGCGTATACAAGCATTCAGTCTGTATCACTCCTCCCATTTTTAATAATAATATTGGATATATTGATTCACTGTCTCCTGACATCCGTTCCTGCAAATGTGACATCTGTTCTCCGTTTAAGTTTTATTTGTATTTGTCTTCTTTCTAAAATCTCATAAGATCGCTCTATCTTTGCATTTCATTACATTACGACCGAGTGAAGATTCGTTTGTCATGGTGCAGCATTGATTGTAAACATGGTAGCAGAGAACTTACATTAATTCTGTGTCTTTCTTTAATTCTAAAAGTTCTCACCTGAGTTTTCTATGTATCTCCATCTGAAACACTTACAAGAGGTGTATGTTGGAGCCTCTCAACCAGTTTTCTAAGTCGCTTAACTGCTCTTGCATAGTTTTTATTCTCTTTATCTCTCTGAGATGCATTCTGGGTGAATTCTCGAGCATTGTTAACTAATTCCCTTCTCAGTTGCATTGAGTATGGAGCTTGATTTTATGTCTTCAGTCTTGTATTTCAATAATCATTTTTTTTTTTTTTTTTTTTTTTTTTGAGACGGAGTCTTGCTCTGTCGCCCAGGCTGGAGTGCGGTGGCCAGATCTCAGCTCACTGCAAGCTCCGCCTCCCGGGTTTACGCCATTCTCCTGCCTCAGCCTCCCGAGTAGCTGGGACTACAGGCGCCCGCCACCTCGCCCGGCTAGTTTTTTGTATTTTTTAGTAGAGACAGGGTTTCACTGTGTTAGCCAGGACGGTCTCGATCTCCTGACCTCGTGATCCTCCCGTCTCAGCCTCCCAAAGAGCTGGGATTACAGGCTTGAGCCACTGTGCCCGGCCAATAACCCTATTTTTCATTCCAAGAATTTTTTATTTTGTTCATGTTCACCTGTGCTTCTTCTATTTCTGCCACTGTTTGTTTCCTAATTTCTCATCCTTCATTTCTGGGAGAACCTAAACCACATTTATTAGAAAGTCATTTTTCTATTTTGCTGTTATTTTCATTTCTCTAGGAATTCATTCTCCAGGTTGTTGATTTTTTAAAACTTGTTGTTCTTTCTTAACATTTGCTTCCTTCATTCCTTTTGAAATCTTAGTTCGTAGAGTTATCTTAAAGGGGAATCTCCTTTCCTTGCTTTCTGTGAATACCCCCTGCTGCCATCACATACATCTCCTCATGTTCCCCAGACCAGAACCAGAGGTTACACGGCAGCTGGGGCTAGGGGGATGTGGAGGTTCCTGCTGGTAGCTTGGCCTAGGGCACTGTGAGGCCCCTCTGCCTCCTCCCACCTCCCCGGGTGTACAGTTACCTAGCGGCTATAGTCCCAGATTGGTAGCAATCTTCAGTCTCCAGCATTCTAAAGTCTCAGTCTTTAGTTTCAAGCCTGTCTCTGGTCACCTGCCACACCTGGGACACCTGTAGTCCTTCTTATACCACAGGAGTTGAGCTTGTAACTGCCTTTCCTGTATCCAGACCCGGAAGCCAGCAGACTTGTGGATTCAACCTCACCTCCATGTTAAGTTTCTCTTGTTTCTTGCCCAAGGACATGCTACTTACCCAATTTTGATTATCAACTATGCATTTTAAGTATCATTCCTTAAGTTTTTTTTTCCTGTCCTATCACTTCTATATATTGGAATGAAATGGAGTTGAAGGGCCTCAGTGCATGAAATTACAATGCTGTAATCCTGGGACTTGCCATTCACTTTCACCTTGAATTTCTTTACATCTAACTTCAATTGTCTTGTATTTGCTGTATTGTTTGGAACCATCTTAAATCCTTCCAATAACTAGGAATGGGATACATACCTTGTTAGTCCCCTGTGGCTGCAGTAATGAAGTACCAGAAACTCGGTGGCTTAAAACAACAGAAATCTTGTCCCACAGTTCTGGAGGCCAGAGTCTGAGATTGAGGTGTCAGCAGGGCCACACTTCCTCTGAAATTGGCACTGAAACGTCCTCTGAAACAAGCACCTGAATGCTTCCAAGTGGACTGGTTAATCATCTCTGCTTAAGGAAAAGAAGACAGAGGCCCCAGGGGTGTGGCAAAATGGAGACGGGGTAACATTAGGTGAAATGAGTAAAATTATCAGGTGAAAAAAGTCTATCAACTAGGCACTGTGGCTCACCCCTGTCATCCCAGCACTTTGGGAAGTCGAGGCAGGTGGCTCACTTGAGTCCAGGAGTTTGAGACCAGCCTGGACAACATGGCAAGACCCTGTCTCTACAAAAAATACAGAAATTCATCGGGCATGGTGATGTGCACCTGTAGCCCCAGCTACTCGGGAGACTGAGGTGGGAGGATCACTTGAGCCCAGGAGGTCAAGGCTGCAGTGAGCCAAGATTGTGCAACTGCACTCCAGCCTGGGTAGCAGAGTGAGACGCTGTCTCAAAGAAAAAAAAAGTCTATCACTTGTGCAAAGGGGGCACAGTTTGCTTAAACAATGGGGAGAAGTTAGCTTAATTTTATACAAATATGTTTAATTACTTAAGGCAACCCATCTATGTATCTGTATCTACAAATATATAGGTAGAAGTTTTATGCATATGATATAGTATGATATATGTCTATATCCAGCTACCTATCTGTGTATATATTTAGCTAGACAGTATGACAAATGTCAAACCTAAGATGAATCCAAAGCTATTCAAAATAGCAGCCTTATTTAAAATACGGGAGAAATAAAACCACCCACAAAGTTTAATTAGTGAATGTCCTTACCAGTCTGGCTTCTCTAGCAAGGAGTAAGTTCAAAATCCGTAACTGTTTCCCTGCGATCCTTCATTCCTCACCTGGTGGGGCAGAAGGCAGATCTTGTCAAAGACAGCCGTGAACATATTACGCGATTCACCGGGAGACTCCTCCAGCACCTTGACCTGCAAATTTCCAGAGGAGCTGCTCTGCTGTCAGCTCTCCCCTAGAGGATGCCCCAGGGGGCAGGGCACAGCACCACATCTTTGCTCTCTGGGGTTCACTTGTCCAGGGCTTGGAGCCTGCAGGAAAAAAGGCAGCGTATCCAGCAAACCCATCTCTGCCAAACTAGCATTTAAATCCCCCAGCCCTGCATGTCTGCCTCGTGACAAAGCTATTTCTGAGTTTATATCTCTCAGGGCACGATTTTGATTTTCAGTTTTAGAGCTCTGAGTGATGGGTTGTCTCAGCTGGTCCTCAAATCTCTTTCCTTTGTGTTTTTGTTGCTGTTGTTGTTGTTATTTGTTTTTTTGTTTGATTATTTTTGTTTTTGTAGCTCTAGACCTCTATGATTCTACTCTGTCAAAAAGAATCTACAAAGTCCCCTCCCTTCAGTTGGGTAAAATCCAGGGACCTGTTGGTACCTGATCCATTTTGAGAAACACAAGCCCCTGGGAGACATTTGCCCCACTGTGGGGAGCCACTCTCTGGAGCAGTTCACTATTTGTAGGATGGTGAGGACAGAGGAAGGGGACAGGGTGAAGTCTTAACTCATGCTCACATCCGAACAGACTTTTTAAATCGCAAGTAGCATCCATTCAGTTTCTCTACTCAGCTTCAAAGGCCTCGTAAGGCTCCCATTACCATTGTGTGGCTGGTAATTCTGTGTCACAACTAATTACCGCCTAATAGCTGTCACGGATGCAGAGTCTCCAGTTTAAAAGCGAAGTTGATTTCTTCCTGCATTCAGACCTCATCTGCCCCTGAGTGGTGCAGATTACATGAGGTAATACGGCTGTTATTTCTACCTGCTGCAGTTCATCAGCTCCATCTCCAGCTGAGGTAGTCGCCCCTCCCCCTTGGACAAAGATTATTTGTCATTAAAATGCTCAGGCTCACTCACACTCTCTTTTTTCAATCTGGATGTTGCCTACACTTTGAGAAAGGTTTTTGAAGAAAGATTAGCAGGATTAGGAAAGGTTCACATATGTTCAGCTTCACTCTTGGTATTCAAGACATCACAACCCTGCACCACCCAGGAAGCACAAGAAAATGGAGCTTAGGCAGAGGCTGGGAGGGGCTGGGAGGTGAGAGGGAAGCTGTGTGGCTCCCCCACCAATAATACAAAACTGAAGTCAAATGCAAATCTGGGGGTGTTTTATGCTGGGAAATTCCCAGGTGGTTTCCTAGAATTTTTTTTTTTTAATTTTTTTATTTCCATAGGCTATTGGGGAATGGTGTTTGGTTACATGAATAAGTTCGTTAGTGGTGATTTGTGAGCTTTTGGTGCACCCATCACCCGAGCAGTACACACTGGACCCAATTTGTGGTCTTTTATCCCTCACCCCCTTCCCACGCTTTCCCCCTGAGTCCCCAAAGTCCATTGTGTCATTCTTATGTCTTTGCATCCTCATAGCTTAGCTCCCACTTATGAGTGAGAACATACAATGCTTGGTTTTCCATTCCTGAGTTATTTTACTTAGAATAATAGTCTCCAGCCTCATCCAGGTTACTTTGAATGTCATTAATTCATTTATTTTTATGCCTGACTACTTTTCCATTATATATATGTATATCATATATATATATCATATGTATATCATATGTGTATCATATATATCATATGTATATCATATATGTATCACGGTTTCTTTATCCACTCGATTGGTGAGCATTTGGGTTGGTTCCATGATTTTGCAATTGTGAATTGTGTGGCTATAAACATGTATATGCAAGTATCTTTTTTGTACAATGACTTATTTTTCTCTGGGTAGATATCCAGTAGTGGGCTTACTGGATCAAATGGTAGATCTACTTTTAGTTCTTTAAGGAATCCCCACACTGTCTTCCATAGTGGTTGTACTAGTTTACATTCCCACCGGCAGTGTAGGAGTGTTCCCTTTTTACCACATCCATGCCAACATCATTATTTTTTGGTTTCTTGATTATGGCCATTCTTGCAGGAGTAAGGTGGAATTGCATTGTGGTTTTGATTTGCATTTCCCTGATCATTATTGATGTTGAGCCGTTTTTCATTTGTTTGTTGGCCATTTGTATATCTTCTTTTAAGAATTGTCTGTCCATGTCTTTAGCCCACTTTTTGAAGGGACGATTTGTTTGTTTATTTCTTGCTAATGTGTTTGAGTCGGTTGTAGATTCTGGATATTAGTCCTTTGTCAGAGGTATAGACTGTGAAGATTTTCTCCCACTTTGTGGGTTGTCTGTTTACTCTGCTGACTGTTCCTTTTGCTATGCAAAAGCTCTTTAGTTTAATTAAATCCCAGCTATTTATTTTTGTTTTTATTGCATTTTCTTTGGGGTTCTTGGTCATGAAATCCTTGCCTAAGCCAATGTCTAGAAGGGGTTTTCCAATATTATCTTCCAGAATTTTTACAGTTTCAGGTCTTAGATTTAAGTCCTTGATCCATCTTGAGTTTATTTTTGTATAAGGTGAGAGATAGAACTTTTGTTTTTAGCACTGTTTTCTTTTCTCTTCCTGTGTGATAATTTGTCTCCTTTTCAGAGCCTGGCCAGCAAAGAAGTGATGTGTCAGAGGCGGGACTCAACAACTTAGCCTTGAGGCAGGTTCTAAGAGCTATGCTCAACCCAACAGCTGACCCTTGGTATTCCTTCTGTCTACTTTTTCTTGTCTTAGTCACCTTCTCAAGGGCACCAAATGAAGGAAGGGTCATGGCTCCTGGAGCCTGTGAGAAAAGTTGGAATATTTCATCGAGTTAAACTTCTAATCAATCTGCACTGATCACTGGGTGTCTTAGTCCATTTAGGCTGCTCTAACAAAATATCTTAGACTAGGTAATTTATAAATAATAGAAATTTATTTCTCACAGTTCTGGAGGCTGGAAAGTTTAAGATCAAGGTGCCAGCCGATTTTGTGTCTGGTGAAACCTCCATCTCTGTTCCACAGAGGGCACCTGTTGCTGTGTCCTCAGATGGCAGAAGGGCAAAAAGGAACTAACAGACTCCCTCAAACCCTTTTATAAGAACACTAATCCCATCCATGAAAGTGGAGCCCGGCCGGGCACGGTGGCTCAAGCCTGTAATCCCAGCACTTTGGGAGGCCGAGACGGGCGGATCACGAGGTCAGGAGATCGAGACCATCCTGGCTAACACGGTGAAACCCCGTCTCTACTAAAAAATACAAAAAAACTAGCCGGGCGAGGTGGCGGGCGCCTGTAGTCCCAACTACTCGGGAGGCTGAGGCAGGAGAATGGTGTAAACCCAGGAGGCGGAGCTTGCAGTGAGCTGAGATCCGGCCACTGCACTCCAGCCTGGGCGACAGAGCAAGACTCCGTCTCAAAAAAAAAAAAAAAAAAAAAAAAAAGAAAGTGGAGCCCTCATGACATAAACCACCTCTCAATGGCCCCATCTCTTAATACTATGGCAGTGGGGATTAAGTTTCAACATGAATTGAAGGACGGAGGCAAACACTCAAACTGTAGCACTGAGTACCAAGAAGAATTAAAAAGGGGAAAAGAAATGGCTAGGTAGTCTCAGAATCTTCCCAAATCTCCC